>NC_056747.1:893457908-893787908 GCF_019279795.1 Protopterus annectens | reverse complement strand
AACCCTTGCCTAGTATAGCTATGATTTTGTTGATTATTTTGTGTTTAAATATTTTTGAGTTTAGATAGTTTTCCATTGATATTATGCTGTTTATTTTAAGTATACGTGTGTGTGTGTGTGTGTGTGTGTGTGTGTGTGTGTGTGTGTGTGTGTGTGTGTGTGTGTGTGTGTGTGTGTGTGTTTGTTTGTATGTATGTATATATGCAAGTACTTATCTATGCAAAGTTTATGCCACTTTTCCAGACTTATCTCCTTTGCATCAACAATTTTGTTATGGATGCCAGCTGTGGTACAGCACTTGAGCCAACTCCTTACATGACAGTAACTAGGTGGTAAAAAGTTTTCTGAAGTGCATTACTGCTCCGTCTACAGGAAGAGCAGCAATTACCAGCTGTATCATACACAAAATAAAGTTTTCTTCTTGAATTTACAATGTGTGTGTGTGTGTGTGTGTGTGTGTGTGTGTGTGTGTGTGTGTGTGTGTGTGTGTGTGTGTGTGTGTGTGTGTGTGTGTGCATGTTTGCTTACACAATGATGCCCACCCAAGTATATTTGTCCACATACTGTGCACTCTGGCTCATGTCCGTTAATGTGCTCTTTTTCTTTGTGCTTCTCTCCTATCCCCACATGCTCTGCCAGTTTCTTCAAACAGAAACTAGGGATCAGTCCCAAGAACATACGTCTACCCTGTTTTCCAAGAACTCTTACTTTATAAGATTTTCCATCACTGTACCTCATGTGCTTTCCTGTTTGCTTCTTACTCTTTTTCATGCTATCCTATTTCACCCCATCTTCCCCTCCTGTTTGCATTATTGAGTTTATTACACTTTCACTCCTTGCAACATAATTTTGGGTATATCGTGATTCTGTTTATGATGTTTTGGGATCATTTTAAAACCACAATTTACTGTGCATAAGCATTCTCTTTCAGTATAGGAAATAGATTGTCATGGGATGTTCACACATATTAGATGATGACAACTGCATTTGTGGACTTTCAATGCATTCCATGTATTCCTTGAGACATTCAGGAAGCTTACTTGGCTATTGATTTGTAGACAACAGAGGACCTGTTCATTCTTTGCATGGGTAAACTGCTAACATATACATGTAGTACCACAATTTGGTATATTTATATGAGTCCTGCAAAAGTGTAATCACACAATGTATTAAGTTTCACTATCTGTCAGTTAAAGAAATAAAAATAAAAAATGGACACAAGAAGCATGGAGCCCAGGTAGCTCAAACGGTGTAGTGGTATAGCACTGTGACTATGGTGTACAGGGCCCTGGGTTCGAGACTTTGCAGGGCTGATTATTGTCTTGTATTTATCAGGCTGTTCATAGGTCCATAATTACACACTAGGCTATCTGCCTATGTGGGCCATTTTAAGCCTAGCCAGTTACCCCAAATGAGTATCAAACCCTGCACCTTGGGTCTGCAAGGTTAACACCTTAAAAATTATGCCAGAATTCAACCTTGTGGTTGGTGATTCATTACTGAGACTAAGCAGAAATTCCTTAACATTCCAAGAGCAGGATAAGTTATTTCTCACACTTATTTCATTGAATTGTACTTCTGTAATGCTTATAAGTGTGGTATACAGTTAATCTGCTACATTTTTAACTGTTATAAAGCTTTTTTGAGGGTTTTACTGCATGTATGCACTCTTTTACACTGTTTTAACTGAATTTTTCATTGCTAGATACTGTTTCATGACTCTAATTGCATGTTTACTGAATTACTTAACTGGAAACTGCTTTCTCTTACTGAGAGTTGTATTTTTTCTTTGTGAGTGCTGTTTCTATGCATTTATTGTGAGGGTTATGTGTTCTGCTCAGGTGGCATAATCTTGATAGAGTCCTGCTGTTGTGCAGGCCTGGTAGTTTTATTGTTGAGTTTCCTGTGTTTCTGGCAGCTATTTTCTGCTGATACTCTGTTTTCTTCATTATTATTGAGAGTAACAGAGTTTCCTGACCTTCTGTAGCACAAGTGATTGGGTAATAGCAGGGGCTAGTAGGGCTGAGAAGTAATTCGATCTTCTTGATTCTTCCATCCTTTCTGGTATATAAATCCTGTGTCTACAAAAGGCTGTGCTTGTAATTACCAGGTTGTGGATGGTAATTCATTACTGACACTAAGCAGAAATTTCTTAACATTTCAAAGAACAGGATAAGTTATTTCTTAAACTTATTTCATTGAATTGCACTTCTGTAATGCTGATAACTATGCTATACAGTTAATCTACTACATTTTTCACTGTTATAAAGCTTTTTTTTACTGTTCCACTGCATTTATGTATTGTTTTATACTGTTGCAACTGTATTTGTTATTGCTAGATACTGTTTCATTACTCTAATTGCATGTTTACTGAATTACTTAATTGCTTTTTCATACTGAGAGATGTATTTTCTCTTTGTGAGTGCTCTATCCATGCTTTTTTGTGCATTTCTTTATTTTTCTGAGGTTTCTGTTTTCTAGTCAGATATCATATACCTGATTTGTTTGCAGTTAAAAGCATTCTCTAATGTCTCCTTGCTCCTTTATCTCTTTAAAACTTTCATTTAGTGGCTACAGCTAGTAGCTGTAATAGTGTGCATTACTAATTGCATTTTTATTTAATTACTAAACTGTAAACTGCTTTTTCAAACTGAGACTTGTATTTTCTCTTTGTGAGTGCTCTTTCTATGTTTTATCGTGAGGTTTCTGTGTTCTGCTCAAGTGACATAATCTTGATGGAGGCCTGCTGTTGTCCAGGCCTGGTAGTTTTCTTGTTGTGTTTCCTGTGTTTCAGGCAGCAATTTTCTGCTGACAGTCTATTGTCTTCATTATTATTGAGAGTAATAGGGTTTCCTGACCTGTAGCAGGAGTGATTGGGTAATAGCAGGGGCTAGTAGGACTGAGTAGTAATTCGATTTTCTTGATTCTTCCATCCTTACGAGTATATAAACCCTGTGTCTACAAAAGGCTGAACTTGTATTTACCAGGCTGTGAATGGTGATTCATTACTGAGACTAAGCAGACATTCCTTAACATTCCAAGAGCAGGATAAGTTATTTCTTACATTTATTTCATTGAATTGCACTTCTGTAACACACATAATTGTGCTGTACAGTTAATATACTACATTTTGCACTGTTATAAAGCTTTTTTTACTGTTTCACTGTATTTATGTACTGTTTTATACTGTTTTAACTGTATTTCTCATTGCTAGATACTGTTTTGTAACTCTAATTGCATGTTTACTGAATTCCTTAACTGTAAACTGCTTTTTCATACTGAGCATTGTATTTTCTCTTTGTGAGTGCTCTATCCTGTAATTTTCTGTGCATTTTTGATTTTTTGACGTTTTATGTGTTCTAGTCAGATATCATATAACTGACTTGTTTACAGTTAAAAGCATTCCCTAGAGTCTCCTTGCTCCTTTACCTGTTTAAAACTTTCATTTAGTGGCTACCGCTAGTAGCTGTAATAGTGTGCATTACTAATTGCATTTTTATTTAATTACTAAACTGTAAACTGCTTTTTCATACTGAGACTTGTATTTCCTTTCTGCGAGTGCTCTTTCTATACATTTATCATGATGTTTCTGTGTTCTGCACAGGTGGCATACTCTTTATAGAGGCCTGCTGTAGTCCAGGCCTGGTAGTTTTGTTTCTTGAGTTTCCTGTGCTTCTGGCAGCCAGTTTCTGCTGATAGCCTGTTGTCTTCATTATTATCGAGAGTAAAAGGGTTTCCTGACCTTCTGTAGCACGAATGATTAGGTAATAGCAGAGGCTAGTAAGACTGAGCAGTAATTTGATCTTCTTGATTCTTCCATCCTTTCTGGTATATAAACTCTGTGTTTACAAAAGGCTGTGCTTGTATTTACCAGGATGTGGATGGTGATTCATTACTGAAGCTAAGCAGAAATCCCTTAACATTCCAAGAGCAGGATAAGTTATTTCTTACATTTATTTCATTGAATTGCTCTTTTGTAACACTTATAATTGTGCTTTACAGTTAATCTACTACATTTTGCACTGTTATAAAGCTTTTTATACTGTTTCACTGCATTTATATACTGTTTTATACTGTTTTAAATGTATTTTTCATTGTTAGATAATATTTCATTACTGTAATTGCATGTTTACTGAATTACTTAACTGTAAACTGCTTTTTCATACTGAGAGTTGTATTTTCTGTTTGTGAGTGTGCTATCCATTCCTTTCTGTGCATTTTTGATTTTTTGAGGCTTCTGTGTTCTAGTCAGGTATCCTATAACTGATTTGTTTGCAGTTAAAAGCATTCTCTAGAGTCTCTTTGCTCCTTTATCTGTTTAAAACTTTCATTTAGTGGCTACAGCTAGTAGCTGTAATACTGTACATTACTAACTGCATTCTTATTTAATTACTAAACTGTAAACTGCTTTTTCATACTGAGACTTATATTTTCTCTTTGTGAGTGCTCTTTCTATGCATTTATCGTGAGGTTTCTGTGTTCTGCGCAGGTGGCATAATCTTGATAGAAGCCTGCTGTTGTCCAGGCCTGTTCATTTTGTTGTTGAGTTTCCTCTGTTTCTGGCAGCCATTTTCTGCTGATAGTCTTTTGTCTTCATTATTACTGAGAGTAACAGGGTTTCCTGACCTTCTGTAGCATGAATGATTGGGTAATAGCAGGGGCTAGTACGACTGAGTAGTATTTCGATCTTTTTGATTCTTCCATACTTTTGGGTATATAATCTCTGTGTCTACAAAAGGCTGTGCTTGTAGTAACCAGGCTGTGGATGGTGATTCATTACTGAGACTAAGCAGAAATTCCTTAACATTCCAAGAGCAGGATAAGTTATTTCTTACACTTATTTCATTGATTTGCACTTCTGTAACACTTATAATTGTGCAGCGCAGTTAATCTACTACATTTTGCACTGTTATAAAGGTTTTCTTACTGTTTCACTGCATTTATGTACTGTTTTATACTGTTTTAACTGTATTTTTCATTGCTAGATACCGTTTCATTACTCTAATTGCATGTTAACTGAATTACTTAACTGTAAACTGCTTTTTCATACTGAGACTTGTATTTTCTTTTTGTGAGTGCTCTTTCTATGCATTTATCATGAGGTTTCTGTGTTCTGCTCAAGTGGCATAATCTTGATAGAGGCCTGCTGTTGTCCAGGCCTGGTATTTTTGTTTGTTTAGTTTCCTGTGTTTCTGGCACCCATTTTCTGCTGATAGTCTGTTGTTTTCATTATTATTGAGAGTAACATTTTTCCTGACCTTCTGTAGCATGAATGATTGCGCAATAGCAGGGGCTAGTAGGACTGAGTAGTTATGCGATCTTCTTGATTCTTTCATCCTTTCTGGTATATAAACTCTGTGTCTATAAAACAATGTACTTGTATTTACCAAGCTGCAGATGGTGATTCATTACTGAGACTATGCAGAAATTCCTTAACATTCCAAGAGCAGGATAAGTTGTTTCTTACACTTATTTCATTTAATTGAACTTCTGTAATGCTTATAATTGTGCTATACAGTTAATCTACTACATTTTGCTATTTTATAAAGCTTTTTACTGTTCCACTGCACGTATGTAGTGTTATATACTGTTGTAACTGTATTTTCTTATTGCTAGATACCGTTTCATTACTCTAATTGCATGTTTACTAAATTACTTTATTGTAAACTGCTTTTTCATACTGAGAGTTGTATTTTCTGTTTGTGAGTGCTCTAGCTGTCCTTTTCTGTGCATTTTTGATTTTTTGAGGTTTCTGTGTTCTAATCAGGTATCATATAACAGATGTGTTTGCATTTGAAAGCATTCTCCAGAGTCTCCTTGCTCCTTTATCTGTTTAAAACTTTCATTTAGTGGCTACAGCTAGTAGCTGTAACAGTATGCATTACTAATTGCATTTTTATTTAGTTACTAAACTGTAAACTGCTTTTTCATATGTAGACTTGTATTTTCTCTTTGTGAATGCACTTTCTATGCATTTATCATGACGTTTCTGTGTCCCGCTCAGGTGGCATAATCTTGATAGAGGCCTGCTGTTGTCCAGGCCTGGTAGTTCTGTTGTTGAGATTCCTGTGTTTCTGGCAGCTATTTTCTGCTGATACTCTGTTTTCTTCATTATTATTGAGAGTAACAGGGTTTCCTGACCTTGTGTAGCACGAGTGATTGGGTAATAGCAGGGGCTAGTAGGACTGAGTAGTAATTCGATCTTCTTGATTCTTCCATCCTTTCTGGTATATAAATCCTGTGTCTACAAAAGGCTCTGCTTGTAATAACCAGGCTGTGGATGGTGATTCATTACAGAGACTAAGCAGAAATTCCTTAACATTCCAAGAGCAGGATAAGTTATTTCTTACATTTATTTCATTGAATTGCTCTTTTGTAACGCCTATAATTGTGCTATACAGTTAATCGACTACATGTTGCACTGTTATAAAGATTTTTTACTGTTTCACTGCATTTATGCACTGTTTTATACTGTTTTAAATATATTTTTCATTGTTAGATACTGTTTCATTACTCTAATTGCATGTTTACTGAATTACTTAACTGTAAACTGTATTTTCATACTGAGAGTCGTATTTTCTGTTTGTAAGTGCTCTATCCATGCTTTTCTGTCCATTTTATTATTTTTTGAGGTTTCTGTGTTCTAGTCAGATATCATATAACTGATTTGCTTGAGTTAAAAGCATTCTCTAGAGTCTCCTTGCTCTTTTATCTCTTTAAAATTTCAATTAGTGGCTACAGCTAGTAGCTGTAATAGTGTGCATTACTAACTGAATTTTTATTTAATTACTAAACTACTTTTTCATACTGAGACTTGTATTTTCTCTTTGTGAGTGCTCTTTCTATGCATTTATCATGATATTTCTGTGTTCTGCTCAAGTGGCATAATCTTGATAGAGGCCTGCTGTTCTCCAGACCTGGTAGTTTTCTTGTTGTGTTTCCTGTGTTTCTGGCTGCCCTTTCTGTTGACAGTCTGTTGTCTTCATTATTATTGAGAGTAATAGGGTTTCCTGAGCTGTAGCATGAGTGATTGGGTAATAGCAGGGGCTAATAGGACTGAGTAGTAATTAGATCGTCTTGATTCTTCCATCCTTTCTTTTATATAAACCCTGTGTCTACAAACGGCTGAACTTGTATTTACCAGGCTGTGGATGGTGATTCATTACTGAGACTAAGCAGAAATTCCTTAATATTCCAAGAGCAGGATAAGTTATTTCTTACATTTATTTCATTGAATTGCTTTTTTTAAACACTTATAATTGTGCTATACAGTTAACCTACTACATTTTGCACTGTCATAAAGCTTTTTTTACTGTTTCACTGCATTTATATACTGTTTTATACTATTATAAATGTATTTTTCATTGTTAGATACTGTTTCATTACTCTAATTGCATGTTTACTGAATTACCTAACTGCAAACTGCTTTTTCATACTGAGAGTTGTATTTTTTGTTTGTGAGTGCACTATCCGTCCTTTTCTGTGCATTTATGATTTTTTGAGGCTTCTGTGTTCTAGTCAGGTATCATATAACTGATTTGTTTGCAGTTAAAAGCATTCTCTAGAGTCTCTTTGCTCCTTTATCTGTTCAAAACTTTCATTTACTGGCTACAACTAGTAGCTGTAATACTGTACATTACTAATTGCATTCTTATTTAATTACTAAACTGTAAACTGCTTTTTCATACTGAGACTTGTATTTTCTTTCTGAGAACTCTTTCTATGCATTTATCATGAGGTTTCTGCGTTCTGCTTAGATGGCATAATCTTGATAGAGGCCTGCTGTTGTCCACGTCTGTTCATTTTTTGTTGAGTTTCCTGTGTTTCTGGCAGCCCTTTCTGCTGACAGTCTGTTGTCTTCATTATTATTGAGAGTAATAGGGTTTCCTGACCTGTAGCATGAGTGATTGGGTAATAGCAGGGGCTAGTAGGACTGAGTAGTAATTCGATCTTCTTGATTCTTCCATCCTTTCGGGTATATAAATCCTGTGTCTCCAAATTTCTGAACTTGTATTTGCCAGGCTGTGGATGGTGATTCATTACTGAGACTAAGCAGAAATTCCTTAACATTCCAAGAGCAGGATAAGTTATTTCTTACATTTATTTCATTGAATTGCAGTTCTATAATGCTTATAATTCTGCCATACAGTTAATCTACTACATTGTGCACTGTTATAAAGCTTTTTTTTACTGTTTCGCTGCATTTATGTACTGTTTTATACTGTTTTAACTGTATTTCTCATTGCTAGATACTGTTTCATTACTCTAATTGCATGTTTACTGAATTACTTAACTGTAAACTGCTTTTTCATACTGAGAGTTGTATTTTCTGTTTGTGAGTGCTGTATCCTGTGATTTTCTATACATTTTTGATTTTTGAGGTTTATGTGTTCTAGTCAGATATCATATAACTGATTTGTTTGCAGTTAAAAGCATTCTCTAGAGTCTCCTTGTTTCTTTATCTGTTAAAAACTTTCATTTGGTGTCTACAGATAGTAGCTATAACAGTGTGCATTACTAATTGCATTTTATTTAATTACTAAACTGTAAACTGCTTTTTCATACGGAGACTTGTATTTTCTCTTTGTGAGTGCTATTTCTATGCATTTATCGTGAGGTTTCTGTGTTCTGCTCAGGTGGCATAATCTTTATAGAGGCCTGTTGTTGTGCAGGCCTGGTAGTTTTGTTTCTTGGGTTTCCTGTGCTTCTGGCAGCCAGTTTCTGCTGAGAGTCTGTTGTCTTCATTTTTATTGAGAATAACAGGGTTTCCTGACATTCTGTAGCACAAATGATTGGGTAATAGCAGAGGCTAGTAGGACTGAGCAGTAATTCAATCTTCTTGATTTTTCCATCCTTTCTGGTATATAAACTCTGTGTCTACAAAAGGCTGTGCTTGTATTTACCAGGCTGTGGATGGTGATTCATTACTGAGGCTAAGCAGAAATCCCTTAACATTCCAAGAGCAGGATAAGTTATTTCTTACATTTATTTCATTGAATTGCTCTTTTGTAACACTTATAATTGTGCTATACAGTTAATCTACTACATTTTGCACTGTTATAAAGCTTTTTTTACTGTTTCACTGCATTTATATACTGTTTTATACTGTTTTAAATCTATTTTTCATTGTTAGATAATATTTCCTTACTGTGATTGCATGTTTACTGAATTACTTAAATGTAAACTTCTTTTTCATACTGACAGTTGTATTTTCTGTTTGTGAGTGCGCTATCCGTCCTTTTCTGTGCATTTTTGATTTTTGGAGGCTTCTGTGTTCTAGTCAGGTATCATATAACTGATTTGTTTGCAGATAAAAGCATTCTCTAGAGTCTCTTTGCTCCATTATCTGTTCAAATCTTTCATTTAGTGGCTACAGCTAGTAGCTGTAATACTGTACATTACTAATCGCATTCTTATTTAATTACTAAACTGTAAACTGCTTTTTCATATTGAGACTTGTATTTTCTTTGTGAGCACTCTTTCTATGCATTTATCATGAGGTTTCTGTGTTCTGCTTAGGTGGCATAATCTTGATAGAGGCCTGCTGTTGTCCAGGTCATTAAATTAAATGTTTAATCAGATAAAGGAGCAAGGAGACTCTAGAGAATGCTTTTAACTGCAAACAAATGAGTTATATGATATCTGACTAGAACACATAAACCTCAAAAAATCAAAAATATACCGAAAATCACAGGATAGAACACTCACAAACAGAAAATACAACTCTCAGTATGAAAAAGCAGTTTACAGTTAAGTTATTCAGTAAACATGCAATTAGAGTAATGAAACAGTATCTAGCAATAACAGATATCGTTACAACAATATACAACAGTACATAAATGCAGTGGCACAGTAAAAAAAGATTTATTACAGTGCAAAATATAGTAGATTAACTGTATAGCACAATTATAAGCATTACAGAAGTGCAATTCAATAAATAAGTGTAAGAAATAACTTATCCTGCTCTTTGAAATGTTAAAGAATTTCTGCTTAGTCTCAGTACTGAATCACCATCAACTGCCTGGTAATTACAAGCACAGCCTTTTGTAGACACAGAATTTATATACCAGAAAGGATGGAAGAATCAAGAAGATCAAATTACTACTCAGTCCTACTATTAAAAAACTATTTAAAAACTCTCTTACAAAATATATATCAAATGTATAAATTATATATATTATTATGATGGGCTAGCAGCAACGAAGGTAGTGACAAACAGCTACACAGCTTAACAGAGTATAGTGATATAATAATGTATAAAAAATAAATAATAATAATAATATAATGTATTATAGTGTATGTAGACATAAAATGTTTGTATAGCACATCCCAAGTAGGACAATTGTGTATAAATTGTGTGAACAGTTGTACATATATTTTTATTTATAAACTTTAATCTCCTCATTTTTAAAAATGGTCTCACAGATAGCTTCATATTCAGTCCAGGGGGAATATCTGACCTGAATCTCATGATCCAGAAATTCTCTCTCCCCTCTGTGTGTGTCCTAATGTCACCTCCCCTGCTATTGACTTGAATTATCTCTAGAATCCTGAAATTAAATACATGTGAGGGACCACACTCAAGTACATGTCTGGCTAAGGCATTGGTATTATGTTCAGACCTAATACTGTAAAGATGTTCTCTTATACGATCCCTGAAGGTAATGTAATTAGAGTAATGAAACAGTATCTAGCAATGAGAAATACAGTTAAAACAATATAAAACAGTACATAAATGCAGTGCAACAGTAAAAAAAGCTTTATAACAGTGCAAAATGTAGTAGATTAACTGTATGGCAGAATTATAAGCGTTACAGAAGTGCAATTCAATGAAATAAATGTAAGAAATAACTTATCTTGCTCTTGGAATGTTGAGGAATTTCTGCTTAGTCTAATTAATGAATCACCATCCACAGCCTGGTAAATACAAGTTCAGCCTTTTGTAGAGACAAGGTTTATATACCCAAAAGGATGGAAGAATCAAGAAGATCGAATTACTACTCAGTCCTACTAGCCCCAGCTATTACCCAATCACTCATGCTACAGGTCAGGAAACCCTATTACTCTCAATAATAATGAAGACAACAGACTGTCAGCAGAAAATGGCTGCCAGAAACACAGGAAACACAACAAGAAAACTACCAGGTCTGGACAACAGCAGGCCTCTGTCAAGATTATGCTACTTGAGCAGAGCACAGAAACCTCACGATAAATTTATAAAAAGAGCACCCGCAAAGAGAAATACAAGTCTCAGTATGAAAAAGTAATTTACAGTTTAGTAATTAAATAAAAATCCGGTTAGTAATGCACACTATTACAGCTACTAGCTGTAGCCACTAATTGAAAGTTTTAAAGAGATAAAGGAGCAAGAAGACTCTAGAGAATGCTTTTAACTGCAAACAAATCAGTTATATGATATCTGACTAGAACATAGAACCCTCAAAAAAATAAAACAATGGACAGAAAAGCATGGATAGAGCACTCAAAAAGAGAACATACAATTCTCAGAATGAAAATGCAGTTTACGGTTAAGTAATTCACTAAACATGCAATTAGAGTAATGAAACAGTATCTAGCAATAACAAATACAGGTACAGCAGTATACAAGAGTACATAAATGGAATGGAACAGTAAAAAAAGCTTTATTGCAGTGAAACATGTAGTAGATTAACTGTATAACACAATTATAAGCATTATAAAAGTGCAATTCAATGAAATAAGTGTAAGAAATAACTTATCCTGCTCTTGTAATGTTAAGGAGTTGAATCAACATCCGCAGCCTGGTAAATACAAGCACAGCATTTTATAGACACAGAGTTTATATACCAGAAAGGATGGAAGAATCAAGAAGATCAAAAATCCGTCCTTTTCTGTGCATTTTTTATTTTTTGAGGCTTCTGTGTTCTAGTCAGATATCATATAACTGATTTGTTTGCAGTTAAAAGCATTCTCTAGAGTCTCCTTGCTCCTTTATCTGATTAAACTTTTAATTTAGCGGCTACAGCTAGTAGCTGTAATACTGTACATTACTAATTGCATTCTTATTTAATTACTAAACTATAAACTGCTTTTTCATACTAAGACTTGTATTTTCTCTTTGTGAGTGCTCTTTCTGTGCATTTATCATGAGGTTTCTGTGTTCTGCTCAGGTGGCATAATCTTGACAGAGGCCTGCTGCTGTCCAGTCCTGGTAGTTTTGTTGGTTTAGTTTCCTGTGTTTTTTGCACCCATTTTCTGCTGATAGTCTGTTGTCTTCATTATTTTTGAGAGTAACAATGTTTCCTGACGTTCTGTAGCATGACTGATTGTTTAATAGCAGGGGCTAGTAGGACTGAGTAGTAATTTGATCTTCTTGATTCTTCCATCCTTTCTGGTATATAATCTCTATGTCTATAAAATGCTGTGCCTGTATTTACCAAGCTGTGGATGGTGATTCATTACTGAGACTAAGCAGAAACTCCTTAACATTACAAGAGCAGGATAAGTTATTTCTTACACTTATTTCATTGAATTGCACTTCTATAATGCTTATAATTGTGCTATACAGTTAATCTACTACATGTTTCACTGCTATAAAGCTTTTTTACTGTTCCACTGGATTTATGTACTGTTGTATATTGTTGTAACTGTATTTGTTATTGCTAGATACTGTTTCATTACTCTAATTGCATGTTTACTGAATTACTTAACTGTAAACTGCATTTTCATTCTGAGAATTGTATGTTCTGTTTTATACTGTTTTAACTGTATTTCTCATTGCTAGATACTGTTTCATTACTCTAATTGCATGTTTACTGAATTACTTAACTGTAAACTGCTTTTTTCATAGTGAAAGTTGTATTTTCTGTTTGTGAGTGCTCTATCCTGTGATTTTCTGTACATTTTTGATTTTTAGAGGCTTTTGTGTTCTAGTCAGGTATCATATAACTGATCTGTTTGGAGTTAAAAGCATTTTCTAGAGTTTCCTTGCTCCTTTATCTGTTTAAAACTTTAATTTAGTGGCTAAGCTAGTAGCTGTAATACTGTACATTACTAATTGCATTCTTATCTAATTACTAAACTGTAAACTGCTTTTTTATACTCAGACTTGCATTTTCTCTTTGTGAGTGCTCTTTTAATGTATTTATCGTGAGGTTTCTGTGTTCTGCTTAGGTGGCATAATCTTGATAGAGGCCTGCTGTTGTCCAGGCCTGTTAGTTTTGTTGTTGAGTTTCCTGTGTTTCTGGTAGCCATTTTCTGCTGTTAGTCTCTTGTCTTCATTATTATTGAGAGTAACAGGGTTTCCTGACCTTTTGAAGCATGAGTGATTGGGTAATAGCAGGGGCTAGTAGGACTGTGTAGTAATTCAATCTTCTTGATTTGTTCCATCCTTTGGGTATATAAACTCTGTGTCTACAAAAGGCTGTGCTTGTATTTACCAGGCTGTGGAATGTGATTCATTACTGAGACTAAGCAGAAATTACTTAACTTTCCAAGAGCAGGATAAGTTATTTCTTACACTTATTTCATTGATTTGCACTTCTTTAATGCTTATAATTGTGCTATACTGTTAATCTACTAGATTTTGCACTGTTATAAAGCTTTTTTTACTGTTCCACTGTTACTCGAAATAATAATGAAGACAACAGACTATCAGCAGAAAATGGCTGCCAGAAACACAGGAAACTCAACAAACAAAACTACCAGGCCTGGACAACAGCAGGCCTCTATCAAGATTATGCCACCTGAGCAGAAGACAGAAACCTCATGATATATGCACAGAAAGAGCACTCAGAAAGAGAAAAATACAAGTTTCAGTATGAAAAAGCAGTTTACAGTTTAGTAATTAAATAAAAATGCAATTAGTAATGCACACTATTACAGCTACTAGCAGTAGTCACTAAATGAAAGATAAAGGAGCAAAGAGACTCTAGACTGAGAATGCCTTTAACTGCAAACAAATCAGTTATATGATATCTGACTACAACACAGAAGCCTCAAAAAATCAAAAATGCACAGAAAAGCATGGCTAGAGCACTCACAAACAGAAAATACAACTCTCGATATAAAAAGCAGTTTACAGTTAAGTAATTCAGTAAACATGCAATTAGAGTAATGATCAGTATCTAGAAATGAAAAATACAGTTACAACAGTATAACATAGTACATAAATGCAGTTGAACATTACAAAAGCTTTATAACAGTGCAAAATGTAGTAGATTAACTGTACAGCACAATTATAAGTGTTACAGAAGTGCAAATCAATGAAATAAGTGTAAGAAATAACTTATCCTGCTCTTGGAATGTTAAGTAATTTCTGCTTAGTCTCAGTAATGAATCACATTCCACAGCCTGGTAAATACAAGCACAGCCTTTTGTAGACACAGAGTTTATATACCCGAAAGGATGGAACAAATCAAGAAGATCGAATTACTACACATTCCTACTAGCCCCTGCTATTACCCAATCACTCATGCTTCAAAAGGTCAGGAAACCCTGTTACTCTCAATAATAATGAAGACAAGAGACTATCAGCAGAAAATGGCTGCCAGAAACACAGGAATCTCAACAACAAAACTAACAGGCCTGGACAACAGCAGGCCTCTATCAAGATTATGCCACCTAAGCAGAACACAGAAACCTCACGATAAATACATAGAAAGAGTACTCACAAAGAGAAAATACAAGTCTCAGTATGAAAAAGCAGTTTACAGTTTAGTAATTAAATAAGAATGCAATTAGTAATGTACAGTATTACAGATACTAGCTTAGCCACTAAATGAAAGTTTTAAACAGATAAAGGAGCAAGGAGACTCTAGAAAATGCTTTTAACTGCAAACAGATCAGTTATATGATACCTGACTAGAACACAAAAGCCTCTAAAAATCAAAAATGTACAGAAAATCACAGGATAGAGCACTCACAAACAGAAAATACAACTCTCAGTATGAAAAAAGCAGTTTACAGTTAAGTAATTCAGTAAACATGCAATTAGAGTAATGAAACAGTATCTAGCAATGAGAAATACAGTTAAAACAGTATAAAACAGTACATAAATGCAGTGAAACAGTAAAAAAAAGCTTTATAACAGTGCAAAATGTAGTAGATTAACTGTATGGCAGAATTATAAGTGTTACAGAAGTGCAATTCAATGAAATAAATGTAAGAAATAACTTATCTTGCTCTTGGAATGTTAAGGAATTTCTGCTTAGTCTAATTAATGAATCACCATCCACAGCCTGGTAAATACAAGTTCAGCCTTTTGTAGAGACAGGGTTTATATACCCGAAAGGATGGAAGAATCAAGAAGATCAAATTACTACTCAGTCCTACTAGCCCCTGCTATTACCCAATCACTCGTGCTACAGGTCAGGAAACCCTATTACTCTCAATAATAATGAAGACAACAGACTGTCAGCAGAAAATGGCTGCCAGAAACACAGGAAACACAACAAGAAAACTACCAGGTCTGGACAACAGCAGGCCTCTGTCAAGATTATGCCACTTGAGCAGAACACAGAAACCTCATGATAAATGCATAAAAAGAGCACTCGCAAAGAGAAAATACAAGTCTCAGTATGAAAAAGTAGTTTACAGTTTAGTAATTAAATAAAAATCCGGTTAGTAATGCACACTATTACAGCTACTAGCTGTAGCCACTAATTGAAGGTTTTAAAGAGATAAAGGAGCAAGAAAACTCTAGAGAATGCTTTTAACTGCAAACAAATCCGTTATATAATATCTGACTAGAACATAGAACCCTCAAAAAATAACAAAATGGACAGAAAAGCATGGATAGAGCACTCAAAAACAGAACATACAGCTCTCAGAATGAAAATGCAGTTTACAGTTAAGTAATTCAGTAAACATGCAATTAGAGTAATGAAACAGTATCTGGCAATAACAAATACAGGTACAACAGTATACAACAGTACATAAATGCAGTGGAACAGTAAAAAAAGCTTTATAGCAGTGAAACATGTAGTAGATTAACTGTATAGCACAATTATAAGCATTATAGAAGTGCAATTCAATGAAATAAGTGTAAGAAATAACTTATCCTGCTCTTGTAATGTTAAGGAGTTTCTGCTTAGTCTCAGTAATGAATCACCATCCACAGCCTGATAAATACAAGCACAGCATTTTATAGACACAGAGTTTATATACCAGAAAGGATGGAAGAATCAAGAAGATCAAATTACTACTCAGTCCTACTAGCCCCTGCTATTAAACAATCAGTCGTGCTACAGAAGGTCAGGAAACATTGTTACTCTCAATAATAATGAAGACAACAGACTATCAGCAGAAAATGGGTGCAAGAAACACAGGAAACTAAACCAACAAAACTACCAGGACTGGACAACAGCAGGCCTCTGTCAAGATTATGCCACCTGAGCAGAACACAGAAACCTCATGATAAATGCACAGAAAGAGCACTCACAAAGAGAAAATACAAGTCTTAGTATGAAAAACCAGTTTACAGTTTAGTAATTAAATAAGAATGCAATTAGTAATGTACAGTATTACAGCTACTAGCTGTAGCCGCTAAATTAAAAGTTTAATCAGATAAAGGAGCAAGGAGACTCTAGAGAATGCTTTTAACTGCAAACAAATCAGTTATATGATATCTGACTAGAACACAGAAGCCTCAAAAAATCAAAAATGCACAGAAAAGGACGGATAGCGCACTCACAAACAGAAACTAGAACTCTCAGTATGAAAAATCAGTTTACAGTTAAGTAATTCAGTAAACATGCAATTAGAGTAATGAAATGGTATCTAGCAATGAAAAATACTGTTAAAACAGTATAAAACAGTACATAAATGCAGTAAAACAGTAAGAAAAGCTTTATAACACTGCAAATGTAGTAGATTAACTTTACTGCACAATTATAAGTGTTACAGAAGTGCAAATCAATGAAATAAGTGTAAAAAAATAACTTATCATGCTCTTGGAATGTTAAAGAATTTTTGCTCAGTCTCAGTAATGAATCACCATCCACAGCTTGGTTACTACAAGCACAGCCTTTTGTAATCACAGAGATTATATACCTGAAAGGATGGAAGAATCAAAAAGATCGAATTACTATTCAGTCGTACTAGCCCCCGCTATTACCCAATCACTCATGCTACAAAAGGTCAGGAAATCCTGTTACTCTCAATAATAATGAGGACAACAGAGTATAAGCAGAAAATGGCTGCCAGAAACACAGGAAACTCAACAACAAAACTAACAGGCCTGGACAACATCAGGCCTCTCTCAAGATTATGCCACCTCAGCAGAACACAGAAATCTCACGGTAAATGCATAGAAAGAGCATTCACAAAGAGAAAATACAAGTCTCAGCATGAAAAAGCAGTTTACAGTTTAATAATTAAATATGAATACAATTAGTAATGTACAGTATTACAGCTACTAGCTGTAGCCACTAAATGAAAGTTTTAAACAGATAAAGGAGCAAGAAGACTCTAGAGAATGCTTTTAATTGCAAACAAATCAGTTATATGATACCTGACTAGAACACAGAAGCCTCAAAAAATCAAAAATGCACAGAAAAGGACGGATAGTGCACTCACAAACAGAAAATAGAACTCTCAGTATGAAAAATCAGTTTACAGTTAAGTAATTCAGTCAACATGCAATTAGAGTAATGAAACAGTATCTAACAATGAAAAATGCATTTAAAACAGTATAAAACAATACATAAATACAGTGAAACAGTAAAATAATCTTTAAGACAGTGCACAATGTAGTAGATTAACTGTATAGCACAATTATAAGTGATACAAAAGAGCAATTCAATGAAATAAATGTAAGAAATAACTTATCCTGCTCTTGGAATGTTAAGGAATTTCTGCTTAGTCTCAGTAATGAATCACCATAAACAGCCTGGTAAATACAAGCACCTTTTGTAGACACAGAGTTTATATACCAGAAAGGATGGAAGAATCAAGAAGATCGAATTACTACTCAGTCCTACTAGCCTCTGCTATTACCCAATCATTCATGCTACAGAAGATCTGGAAACTCTTTTACTCTCAATAATATTGAAGACAACAGACTATCAACAGAAACTGGCTGCCAGAAGCACAGGAAACTCTAGAAACAAAACTAACATGCCTGGACAACAGCAGGCCTTAGTCTATAAAGAGTATGCCACCTGAGCAGAACACAGAAACCTCATGATAAATGCATAGAAAGAGCACTCACAAAAAGAAAATACAAGTCTCAGTATGAAAAAGCAGTTTACAGTTTAGTAATTAAATAAAAATGCAATTAATAATGCACAATATTACAGCTACTAGCTGTAGCCACTAAATGAAAGTTTAAACAGATAAAGGAGCAAGGAGACTCTATGGAATGCTTTTAACTGCAAACAAGTCACTTATATGATATCTGACTAGAACACATAAAACCTAAAAAAATCAAAAATGCACAGAAAATCAAAGGATAGAGCACTCA
This sequence comes from Protopterus annectens, assembly GCF_019279795.1. NCBI lineage: Eukaryota > Metazoa > Chordata > Ceratodontiformes > Protopteridae > Protopterus > Protopterus annectens. Next base: position 893,769,466 of record NC_056747.1, on the reverse strand, counting down.
CAAACAGAAAATACAACTCAGTATGAAAAAGCAGTTTACAGTTAAGTAATTCAGTAAAAATGCAATTAGAGTAATGAAACAGTATCTAGCAATGAGAAATACAGTTAAAACAGTGTAAAACAGTACATAAATACAGTGAAACAGTAAAAAAAGCTTTATAACAGTGCAAAATGTAGTAGATTAACTGTATGGCAGAATTATAAGTGTTACAGAAGTGCAATTCAATGAAATAAATGTAAGAAATAACTTATTTTACTCTTGGAATGTTGAGGAATTTCTGCTTAGTCTAATTAATGAATCACCATCCACAGCCTAGTAAATACAAGTTCAGCCTTTTGTAGACACAGGGTTTATATACATGAAAGGATGGAAGAATGAAGAAGATCGAATTACTACTCAGTCCTACTAGCCCCTGCTATTACCCAGTCACTCATGCTACATATCAGGAAAATTCCTATTACTCTCAATAATAATGAAGACAACAGACTGTCAGCAGAAAGGGCTGCTAGAAACACAGGAAACATGACAAGAAAATTACCAGGTCTGGACAACAGCAGGTCTCTATCAAGATTATGCCACTTGAGCAGACCACAGAAACCTCACGATAAATGCATAGAAAGAGCATTCACAAAGAGAAAATACAAGTCTCAGTATGAAAAAGCAGTTTAGTAATTAAATAAAAATTCAATTAGTAATGCACACTATTACAGCTACCAGCTGTAGCCACTAATTGAAAGTTTTAAAGAAATAAAGGAGCAAGGAGACTCTAGAGAATGCTTTTAACTGCAAACAAATCAGTTATATGATATCTGACTAGAACACAGAAACCTCAAAAGATAACAAAATGGACAGAAAAGCATGGATAGAGCACTCACAAACAGAAAATACAACTCTCAGTATGAAAATGCAGTTTACAGTTAAGCAGTTCAGTAAACATGCAATTAGAGTAATGAAACAGTATCTAGCAATAACAAATATAGTTACAAGAATATCCTGATATTCTGTAGCAGGAATGATTGGCTAATAGCAGGGGCTTGTAGGACTGAGTAGTAATTCGATCTTCTTGATTCTTCCATCCTTTCTAGTACATAAACTCTATGTCTACAACAGGCTGTGCTTGTATTTAAATTCAGCATTTTATATCTTATTCATACCATTACTATGCTCATGTTGTAACTGTCTCTTTAAATAACTTTTGGTGTATGACATCATTAATTGATGAGATAATTGTTTTTTTACCTATTTAAACAGTGCTATTCACTTGATCTTTGTCTGATGAAGCAACTATTGTTGCGAAAGCGCTCACCTCTGTCTTTTCCTTTTTGTTTTTATTAAACGTTATTGTGTGTTACCTTGGTGCATTGTGTTTATATTTTTACTTATTTTTTGCACCTTGGTTTTACCCGCAGCCATTTCTTTTTTGTTTCTAGTAATTCGATCTTCTTGATTCTTCCATCCTTTCTGGTACATAAACTCTAATTGCATTTTTATTTACTTACACTTATTTCATTGAATTGCACTTCTGTAATGCTTATAATTGTGCTATACAGTTAACCAACTACATTTTGCACTGTTATAAAGCTTTTTTTACTGTTCCACTGCATTTATGTACTGTTCTATGCTGTTTTAACTATATTTGTCATTGCTAAATACTGTTGCATTACTCTAATTGCATGTTTTCTGAATTACTTAACTGTAAACTGCTTTTTCATACTGAGAGTTCTATGTTCTGTTTGTGAGTGCTCCATCCATGCTTTTCTGTGCATTTTTTGATTTTTCAAGGTTTCTGTGTTGTAGTCATTTATTATATAACTGATTTGTTTGCAGTTAAAAGCCATCTCTAGAGTCTCATAGGTTCATAGGTTCATACTAGGCTATCTGCCCTGGGGCAATTATAAGCCTAACCTGATTCTGTATGGCTTACGCCACCCCTTGATTTGAGTATACTGTGCCCTTTTTAAGGTTTAGATTACTGTGCCTCTGTCTAATAGTGACATGGGAGTAATCCCTGGGACAAACCTACGATCCCCCATCCACCTATCGAGATTCTTCTTGAAGAGATTCAGTGAGGTGCTCTGCCTCACATGAACTGGAATTCTATTCCAGAGCAAAGGGAGCCTCTGGGTTATGAACCTGTCCCTCCAGCAAGTTCTATTTATTTCTGTGCTGAGGTTCAAATCCCTCGAGCGTGTGGCTCTCAGGAATTTAGATTTACTGAGGTGGAGCATGTCTATTAATTCTGGATTTGACATAGATTTGTATGTCAGGCATAGATCGCCTCAAAGTAGGTGGTATGCAACTGAGTAGAGCTGGAGTTTTTTTAACTGAGCAGCATATGGCATTTATTTGAGACCCTTGATCCTCTTGGTGAGATACTTTTGGGGTCTTTCTAATTGCTGCAGGTGTCGGGTAAGGTACATCCCAAAAGAGGCATTGTATTCTATGATGGGCCTGATGAGGGATGAATAAAGGGGCACGATTACCTCTCTTGATCTAGATGTGAAACCCTTCTATATGAGGTGGGCCATGTAGAAGGTCTTTCTAACCACTTTGTCAATGTGGTTTTCAAAGGAGAGATTGCTATCAACTTGGGTCCCCAGGTCCCTAATAACTTTCTCTGTACTTAATGGGTTTCCGCCTATGTGGTAATTTGTGGGCACATTGTTTTTGCCAAAGGGTATGACTATACATTTTTTGGCATTTAGCTTTAAACCATGGAGCTGGCACCAGTTATCTGTCTCTGTGAGACCTTTTTGAAGGATGTTTGTGTCAGCTGGAGAGTTGATTATGGCCCAGTTTGCAGTCGCTCATGAACTTGGTGAGCCAATGTCCTCCCACGTTTGCCTGTACCTTGGAAAAGTATATACCGAAAAAGAGTGGTCCCAGGACAGAACCCTGTGGGATGCCACTTGTGACCGGTTTCGAGTCTGACATGGCTCCAGCAACTCTCACTCTGTGGGTTCTGTCTTTGAGCCAGTTTGCGACCCATCTTGTGACATAGGGGTTTATATTTAAGCTGGATAGCTTATCTATGATGCCCGAGTGGGGTATTGTGTCAAATGCCTTTGCAAGGTCCAGATAGGCTGTGTGGACTACCTTCCCTTTATCTATGGCTTTGGTGACTGTTTTGAAGAAGTCAACCAGGTTCAAACGGTAGGATCTGCCCTTGACAAAGCCTAACTGGGTAGGATCTAGTGTCTGTAGGTCCCCAATGTCTTTGTTTATGAGCTCCATGATGATCCTCCATAGCCTTGCAGACTAAGCTAGTCAGGCTTATGGGGCGATAGTTTCCAGGGTCCGTAGAGGCTCCACCTTTGTGGAGTGGGACCACTGTTGCTGTACGCCATTCTGTGGGCACATATCCTGTAGTGAGGCTGAGATTGTATAGCTGTTTTATTTGAGGGATTAGTTCCTCTTGGAGTTCATGTAGGACGCAACCTGGGACACCATCTGGTCCCATGGAAGCAGTGTGTTTTGCTTTGGAGAGCGCAGCCTTCAGCTGAGCGTCTGAGATGTTTGGGAGGCAGCCCTCTGCCGGATAGATACTTGCTCTTTGGGGAGTTTGCACTGAACCTGTCCGCCAGGTTATTGGTGATGTCTATGGGTTCAGTGTATTTTATGTTGTTTAGAATCAACTCAGAACAAGTCTGGGAGTTGCATCCCAGGTTTCTAACATAACTGAAAAAAGCCTTATGATTGTCTTTGGTGTCCTGTGCAATTTTTCTCTAGCTGGCCTTGGAGGATTTTATGAGGGATTGTAATTTTTTGCTGGTACTGATCAGAGATGCCTTCCCTATTAGGGATTTTGCTCTATCATGTAGTAGCTTCCTCCTTCTGTTGTACAGTTTATTTATGGCAGGGGTCCACCAGACTGGACGCCTGCCTTTGGATGATTGGGTCTTGGTTTTGTTTGGGATAGCATGATCCATGCATTCCTGGAGATGTCCGTAGAATGCTTTATATAGGATTCTGCAGTTTGGGCCATATTTTCCACTGGCCCTGGGGCCTTGAAGGATTCCACTTCGGTTTTGAGAAGTGAGAAGTTTGCTTTTGAGAAGTTTTTCACTGTGGTTTTCTGGGCTGGGTGGGGTCGGGATGTGGACATCCAGTGAAATTAATTTATGGTCTGATCTTACCAATGAGGGATATACTTCTGGTGTGGAGCATAGAGTCCCCATGTTGGTAATGATCAGGTCTAGTATGTTGTCCCTCTTGTGGGAGTGGTGACTAGTTGTTCCATAGCATTTGAGTTTATAATTTCCAGGAACCTTTGGGCTAAGGTGCTGGGGCTTGAGTAGTGCTCCCAGTCAATGTTTGGGTAGTTGAAGTCGCCAATATAATGGTGTTCGGAGAGATCTTCATGTTCTCCAATGTTTTCAGGAAAGCCGAGTGGGATTCCTGACTTTGAGAGGGTGGTCTGTAGGATGCTATAAACTGAAAAGCAGTCTTGCCCACTGTTAGTTGCACATGAATGGTCTCCGATACTGCAATGCCACTAACCTGGAGGTGTGGATATCCTTGATAAATATGGAAACTCCCTCCTTTTGTGGTTCGTCTCGGTTTTGGTGCCGAAAAGCATGATATGAGGTATAGCCTGGTAGTGCTGGGGTGCTCTCTGGAGCCTTGAACCAGGTTTCTGTCACTGCACAGATATCAATGTTCTCCATACTGAGGAGAGCTTCGAATGCGTGCATCTTGAGGTTAAGACTTCTGGCGTTTAGCAGCATTACCCTTAGTTTCTTGTTCCTTGTGCTGTCTATCGGGGTGGGTTTGACTTTTGAGCCTTGCCTAAAAAAGGCACTATGGGGGTGGCAAGAGCCTTTGCCAATATCCGAAAGCCCAGTGGTGACAGGTGCAAGCTGTCCCTAGCGAAGCAACGTGGCTTGTCGAGCATGTCATCCCAGGCTGACAGACACTGGATCCCCTTTGAATGACACCAAAATTTTAGCCAATTGTTAAAATCGATCATTTTGTCTTTGTACAACAGCAGGCCTCTATCAAGATTATGCCACCTGAGCAGAACACAGAAGCCTCATGATATATGCATAGAAAGAGCACTCACAAACAGACAATACAAATCTCCTTGCTCCTTTTTCTGTTTAAAATGTTTATTTAGTGTCTACAGCTAGTAGCTGTAATAGTGTGCATTACTAATTGCTTTTGCATTTAATTACTAAACTGTAAACTGCTTTTTCATACTGAGACTTGTATTCTCTCTTTGTGAGTGCTCTTTCTATGCATATATCATGAGGTTTCTGTGTTCTGCTCAGGTGGCATAATCTTGATAGAGGCCTGCTGTTGTCCAGGCCTAGTAGTTTTGTTTGTTGAGTTTCCTGTGTTTCTGGCAGCTATTTTCTGCTGATAGTCTGTTGTCTTCATTATTATTTCGAGTAACAGGGTTTCCTGACCTTCTCTAGCACGAATGATTGGGTAATAGCAGGGGCTAGTAGGACTGATTAGTAATTTGATTGTCTTTATTCTTTCAGCCTTTCTGGTATATAAACTGTGTGTCTACAAAAGTCTGTGCTTGTATTTACCAGGCTGTGGAAGGTGATTCATTACTGAGACTAAGCTGAAATTCCTTAACATTCCAAGAGCAGGATAAGTTATTTCTTACACTTATTTTATTGAATTGCTCTTCTGTAACACTTATAATTGTGTTATACAGTTAATCTACTACATTTTGCACTGTTATAAAGCTTTTTGTAATATTTCACTGCATTTATGTACAGTTTTATACTATTGTAACTGTGATTTTCATTGTTAGATACTGTTTCATTACTCTACTTGCATGTTTACTGAAGTACTTAACTGTAAACTGCTTTTTCATACTGAGAGGTGTACTTTCTGTTTGTGTGTGCTCTATCCATCCTTTTCTGTGCATTTTTGATTTTTTGAGGCTTCTGTGTTCTGGTCAGGTATCATATAACTGACTTGTTTGCAGTTAAAAGCATTCTCTAGAGTCTCCTTGCTCCTTTATCTGTTTAAATCTTTCATTTAGTGGCTTCAGCTAGTAGCTGTAATACTGTACATTACTAATTGCATTCTTATTTAATTACTAAACTGTAAACTGCTTTTTCATACTGAGACTTGTATTTTCTCTTTGTGAGTGCTTTCTATGCATTTATCGTGAGGTTTCTGTGTTCTGCTCAGGTGGCATAATCTTGATACAGGCCTGCTGTTGTCTAGGCCTGTTAGTTTTGTTGTTGAGTTTCCTGTGTTTCTGGCAGCCATTTTCTGCTGATAGTCTGTTGTCTTCATTATTATTGAGAGTAACAGGGTTTCCTGACTTTCTGTAGCATGAGTGATTGGGTAATAGCAGGGGCTAGTAGGACTGAGTAGTAATTCCATCTTCTTGATTCTTCCATCCTTTCAGGTATATAAACTCTGTGTTTACAAAAGGCTGTGCTTGTAGTTACCACGCTGTGGACTGTGATTCATTACTCAGACTAAGCAGAAATTCCTTAACATTCCAAGAGCAGGCTAAGTTATTTCTTACACTTATTTCATTGATTTACACTTCTATAACACTTATAATTATGCTATGCAGTTAATCTACTACATTTTGCACTGTTATAAAGCTTTTTTTACTGTTTCACTGCATCTATATGCTGTTTTATGCTGTTTTAACTGTATTTTTCATTCATTGCTAGATACTGTTTCATTACTCTAGTTGCATGTTTACTGAATTACTTAACTGTAAACTGCTTTTTCATACTGAGAGTTGTATTTTAGTTATTTATTTATTTATTTATTTATTGACATTTGTTGACCGGGTTAGTCCAACTGGGATTTTGTCCCATGTTCAGCGGAGACCCGAGGAGAAAAGCTCCAGATAGTACAATAAAAAAACAGTAGTATACAAGCACAGCAAACAATAGAAATAAAACTAGTCATTACAGTAGTAAAACAATAAACAAAACAACATTAACAATAGTTAAATGACAGCACAAGTTTTTTTTTTATGCTATTTAACAATACTAGTGGGGATAGAGTTCAGAAGTATGACAAGGATAGATGGAGTGATTCCAATGTGGGGGGGTGAGAATTATGTGGGGTCATAGCAGGGGCAAATTCTGGAATTGAGTAAATGAGTCTTTAGTTTTCTTTTAAATAATGGGGTGTGAGAGACTGAGCGAATGTCAAGGGGTAGTTTGTTCCAGGTTTGGGCCACAGAGTGTTTGTAGAGTAGCTTACCTACTGACTTACTTGGGTGGTAAATATCAAGCAATTGTTGATTAGAGGTGTGGAGGGGTCGAGATGGGGTGTAGACAGAGACAAGGAGAGATAAGGATGGACAGTAGGATGGTTTAAAGAGCATAGAGTGCAACATGTGAAATTAATAGAGATGTAGTTGTGGGAGTTCTAGCCATTGTAGAGACTTCAAAGCAGTACAGTGGTGTGTGTTGTTTTGGGAGTTGGTGATGAATCTGGCTATTTTGTGGTAGGATTGTTGGAGTTTATTCAGGGTAGTTTTTTTGGATATTTGTGAGAACTGGAGCAGCATAGAAGAGTGAGGGGAGGAGGAGTGCTTGTCCTAGGGTGAGTCTAGCTTCGGGACTGAGATATTTTTTGTTTCGGTATAATAGACCTAATTTCTGATGTCTTTTCTTTATACATTGCTGTATGTGTTGATTGAATTTTAATTCGTCGTTGATAATGACTCCAAGGAGTTTTGTGTGGGTGTCAGGTAGGATAGCTGTGTTATTGCAAGACTTAATGACAAAGGAGGATTTATGATGATTAAGAGAGTGGGGTAGGAAGAGTAAGAGTTTGGTTTTAGTAGGATTGAGAATTAGTAAGTTCTCTGAAAGCCATTGTTCAGTGGAAAGTAGAGCTGTTTGGGTTAGGGAGTGTAGGTCGGAGATGTTGTTGGCTGTAGAAATGATTGTGGAGTTGTCTGCATATTGTATAAGTGAGGACTGATGGTATGAGGTGAGAAGGTCATTGGTGAAGATGTTGAATAAGAGGGGACCCAAGATGGAACCTTGTGGAACACCAGTAGAGAGAGGTAAGAAAGGAGAAGGGGAAGAGAGCCATTTAACTGATTGTTTGCGTTCAGACAGATAGCTAGCAAACCAGGTGAGGGTGGAGGTGGAGAGGTGAAAATTAGTGAGTTTAGATAGTAGTAGTGGATGAGACACTGTATCAAAAGCTTTGGAGCGGTCAAGAAAGAGACAAGAAGTAAGTTTATTGTTGTCTAGAGATTCTGAAATGGTGTGATTGAAGGAGAGTAGAGCAGTAGTTGTGCTGTGACGGGGGGGAAAGCCATGTTGGGTAGGGGTGAGTAAGTTTTGATTGAGAAGGTGATCCATAAGTTGAGTGTGGATGCATTTTTCTAGTATCTTAGATAGTGGGGACAGAATGGCAATGGGTCGGTAGTTTGAAGGGTCAGTGGAGTTACCTCCTTTGTGGAGAGGGATAGTGTAGAAGGATTTCCAAAGGGTAGAAACAGTAGATTCTTGCATAGATCTATTTATTAATATTGTTACTGGGTAGGCTATAGAGTCAGCTGCGAGTTTAAGGAAGGTCGGAGGTAATTTGTCAGTGGAGGGGGAGCATGGTTTGAGTTTGAGCAGTAGAGATTTGATGTAGGAAATGGGCACAGGCTTGAAGCAAAAGTGTGAAGTGTTGGGGGTGGGTGAGGGGACAGGTACTGAGGGAGAGGTAGGTTGAGAGGGTAGGAGATTTTGTATGGAGGAGATAAAATGTGAATTAAGTAGGGTAGCTGTTTCCTCAGGAGTTGTGTTTGGGTAGGGTGAGGGGTTAGAGGGATTACCAGGGTAGAGGATGCTGTTGAGTGTTGTCCAGAATTTACGAGGGTTTGAGTTATATTTGTTCTGGCCTGAGCTATAGAATGACTTCCTGTCTATTATTACCTGTTTTTTAGCAAGATTGCGTAGTTGTTTGTATTTGAGTAGAAGAGCTGTTTGTTTAGATTTGCTCCAGGCTTTCCAGAAACTGTCTCTTTGTTTCATGATGGACTTAGTTTCTTTTGAAAGCCAGGGAGTATGATTGGATTTCACTCAAATCTTCCTAGAGGGAGCTAGGGAGTCCAGAGTATTTAGGAAAATGTTGTTAAAAGTGTTAACAGAATCATTTAGTGGGAGTTGTTTAAGGATGGACCAGTCAATGTTTTGTAGTATAGAGTTAAACTGTAAAGGATTAAACATAGATAGTTTTTTGCAGTCTTTGAAAAGGTGGGGTTTAAGTGTGTGAGAGTTGTATCTTAGAATGGAGGTAGGGAGATGGTCACTAAGTGAGTCTAATAAGGTTGTGGGCTGGTGGTAGTGATGGGGGGTGCTGGTGAGAATCCAGTCTATTATAGAGCTGGAGGCTTTGTGGAAGCAAGTTGGGGTGGAAATGAGTTGGTGGAAACCATGAAGGTAAATGCTATGTAAGGGAGAGTCAGTAGATAGTTTTGCCCAGTCTATATTGACGTTGCCAAGAATTAGTGTTTCATAGGTATGTTGAGGGTGAACCAGGATAAGATGTTTTCCAGTATGGGTATATTGTTGCCAGGAGGAATATAAATAGAAGCTACAGCTAGTTTTTTCTGTGTGTTCAGATGGATATTTAGGATGAGAAGTTCAGCAGGGTGGAAGCTGGGAATAGATGTGGGGTAAGGTGATAGGTTAAGGGTGTTAGAGTAGAGGATGGCTATGCCACCACCTTTCTTTGAAGGTCTGTCAGAGCGGTAGATGTTATAGCCAAGAGGGAGAATTTCACTGTTACAGATATGTGGCTTGAGCCATGTTTCAGATAGGGATAGGATGTGAGGGGTTTTGAAAGCAATCCATGAGTGTAGCTGAGTAGTTTTATTGGCTAAGCTTTGAATATTCAGTGAATAAAAGGTTAGGTGTTTACATGGAGGTGAGTTATGAGATAGGGGTTGTGTGTTTGGTAAGTTTTTGGAAAAGACTTTTGAGAAGGGGGTAGATAAGGTAGATGTGGGGGATGGGGAGAGGGGAGGTATAGAGGGGCCTGGGTTTGGGTGGATGTCCCCAGAGGAGAGTAGGTCTTTTGTGACAAGAGTAATAGATGTGAAAGTTTCATAGTATTTGGGCGGGTTAGGTTTAATCTTATTAGATGGTTTGAGAATGTGTAGTATGTGTCTTTTATATAGAGTTGAGGTAGAAGTGTTAAAAAGGTTTGGAGAAATGGTGAAGGAAGAAGGAGTAGGAAAGCTGTAGATTGAGTGAGAAGTTGGAGAACAGAGGAATGGATATGTGAGGTGGTAGTGATAGGAGGTAGAAATATAGAATAGAGTGAGTAGTGTTGCAGATATAAGTAGATGCAGCATGATGAGTAGTTTGGATTGGGTGTGAAGAGAGGTAGTTTGGAAAGGAAGTTAGTTTAGATTGGGTGTGGGGAGAGGAAGTTAGGAGTGGAATGTGGGAGTGGAGATAAGCAGGAAGTGGAATAGTAGTGGGTGGCTTGGCAGGAAGGGGAGGGATGGTTAAGTATAAAGGAAACTATTCTGGGGGTGGGTGGGAATGGGGGTAGGGTAATGGAGTGAAGTGAGCCCAAGCGTAGCGAGGGCGAACGGAGCGGGGCTGCACCAGCAAGGAAGAACCCAGTAGAAAACAATCAGTGAGAAGAGGTGAGAGGGTGAGAAAAGAGAGTGTAGGGATTTAGCTATAAGCAGAGGTGGTGGGCCAGAGATTAGGGGAGCAGGGGGTTAGAAGCACAGTACAACTATAGCTACTTAAGGGAGAGCAAGGTAGGGCAAGGAGAAAGGCGGAGCCTAGGATCTCTAGCTGTGTTAGTGAGGACACAAGCAGAATAGAAGGAGGAATGGGTATAGGGAAGAGTGATCTGGATAGTGGGGGGATGCTTAACAGGGAACAGGACTAGGGCTGAGTGGTGGGTAGGAGGACAGAGGGATTAGCAGGTTAGAGTAGGAGAAATGAGGTAGTGGAGAGGGGGTGGTCAGCAGGTAAGCTACAGCCAGCACAGGGGTAGCCCTGAGATTACAGGCAGCATATCAATGTTCCAGGTGAGTAGTACATACTTTGATTAAGTCCACTAGGAGAGGACACAGTCCACAGAAGTTTGGCAGGAGGTGGAATTCCAGGCAGTTAGGGCCAGGACTAGATGCAGGGAAGCACAGGTAGTGTTAAATAACCTGCAAAACAAAAAGTAAAAATGTAAGGACAAGTGAGTTGCAAGGGACTAAGAGATATAAGAGCTATGAGAGTGGCTGAGTGAATGAGTAATATGGGGGACAACTGAAGTGAGTGTAAGGTAGATTAGGGTGAGGTATGAGTGGGGGTGGGGGGGCAGTGGTGTGGGATTAATGTGGTGGGTGCAAAAGAGTAGTGGATTCTATTACAGTTGCATAACGATCTACACATTGTAAGAGATGGTCCACCAAGTCAAATAAACAAGAGATTCAATCACTTTAAACACAGAATATAGTGTCAGTCTGTACTAGTTAATACACTTAGGGTAACTGGTAATTAATCACATAAACAGCAAATATTATACCTAGTAATGCACTAGAGATAGTCAATGATTTAAACAGCACCTAAACAAAAAGCAATTAAGGTAATATACATATAATGTTACATATAAGAGTGAGCATTTAGTTCAGTATGGGCAGGTACCACATCGAGTGTGGTATTCACCTATGTTCAAGGTAAAGAGATGATGGTCGCTAGATAAAGGAATGAAAAGGACAGTGTCAGGGAGGCCCCAGAAAACAAGAGACAGGGGTAGGCAAGACAGTGCGTGGTGAGAGGCGCACTGAAAAGGTATACAGGGGAGTCTGCTTACTCCTAAAAAGAAGCATACAAAAAGGGCGATATAAAACGGATGAAAAGCCAAGTGACAAAACCCAACCTGAGCTGCTAAATTCTACAAGAGATGACAATGGCAACATAGATTTGTCATTCAATGCAAGGCATATGCCTGAGATTTAGTCGGACTATAACCATCCCTGGACTAGCGTATGTGTAGCAGAGTTTGTAGAGTTTTAGTAGTTTCTAAATGCCATTCATGTTTTACAGATTAGAAGTAGTAGTGTTAATATGTATGACGGCAAACCAGTTGAAGCATTGTAGAAAGTAGAGAGAGAGTAGAGAGAAACTTCGAATAGGAGTCGATAGGCTATAGATAGAAGGGTCAGTGTGGAAGAAGCATTAGTGGGAAAGGCAGGGTTGAGCAGACTAGTGCGTGGTGAAAGACACGCCAAAAGGCCCGTTACAGATCCCAAGTACTGTTATAACAATTAGCGACTGCGATTAGGCATTGACTATGAGACAGGCACAATAAGTTTCAGTTGCAAGGTAGAGGGGAAGTAGAGAGAAGCTATAAATAGGAGTCGCTAATCTATAGATAGAAGGGTCAGTGTGGGAGAAGCATAAGAGGGAAGGGCACAGAGTAGCAGACCAGTGCGTGGTGAAAGACGCACCAGAAGGCTCGTTATGGATCCCAAGTCACATTAAATGACTAGCTTGGAACTGCGATTGAGCGTGTAAAATAGGGCAGGCACAATAAATTGGTTAATAGAGACAGTACAATGTTGTATAGCACTTTCAACTGACTGAATGCAGTAGCGTGTATAACAGTAGTGACTGCGATTAAGCAAGTAAGATAAGTGCAGGCACAATAGGTTAGATTAAAAAGACAGTACAGCGCTGGATAGTACTTTCAACTAAGTGAATGCATTAGCGACAGCAGCCAATGCGCAGATACAGGGCAAGCACAGTTGTTACACACAATACGAGGCATACACAACAAGATACAGCTTAAACAGACACCAACCAACTGACTGAAGTTACATTTGCAACAAAGGCTAACGCATATATTCACAAGAATAGAGACGCTGCAAATAAAAACACATGAGGCATGGTAGGTAAATGCAGTAGTTATATCAGTTTCCATTGTGCTCGTCCATTATCACAGAATTAAGTGCAGCAAAGCAATGGAATCACAAATATAGGCTTACCTGTGGCTGGCTGGTAGACACCTTAGGACCGCTCGTAGGAGGGGGAGAAAGAGAGTAGAAGATGGCGTTAAGGAAACCCGCGCCTAGGTTAAAACGGCGTAATGGTGTATGGGAAGCCTGTAGCAGTAGCCAAATCTGGGGGGGGGGGCTGGGAAGGAAGGGGATGAGTATGACAAGATGTGTGGTTAGAGAGGCTTACATGAAGAGGAAGGAAGAGACAGTTCGTAGGGGGAGATAAGTATATATAGGAGCAGAAATAGTGGAGGATAGATAGTGTCGAAGAAAGTAAAGTTAAGACACGGGCAGAAGTAGAGGTCATATAGTGGGAAAACTGACAATGTAGGGGAGGATAAGGAGACAGAAGAACAGAAACAGTGATGGATAGAAATAGTGATGGGTAGAGAGTATCACCGATAGTCAGGTTGAGCATGGGGAGAAGTAGGGATCATATTGCGGCTCTCAACACCAGCAAGGAAGAACCCAGTAGAAAACAATCAGTGAGAAGAGGTGAGAGGGTGAGAAAAGAGAGTATAGGGATTTAGCTATAAGCAGAGGTAGTGGGCCAGAGATTAGGGTAGCAGGGGGTTAGAAGCACAGTACAACTATAGAAACTTAAGGGAGAGCAAGGTAGGGCAAGGAGAGAGGGGGAGCCAAGGATCTCTAGCTGTGTTAGTGAGGACACAAGCAGAATAGAAGGAGGAATGGGTATAGGGAAGAGTGATCTGGATAGTGGGGGGGATGCTTAACAGTGGACAGGAGTAGGGCTGAGTGGGGGGTAGGAGGACAGAGGGATTAGCAGGTTAGAGTAGGAGAAATGAGGTAGTGGAGAGGGGGTGGTCAGCAGGTAAGCTACAGCCAGCACAGGGGTAGCCCTGAGATTACAGGCAGCATATCAATGTTCCAGGTGAGTAGTACATACTTTGATTAAGTCCACTAGGAGAGGACACAGTCCACAGAAGTTTGGCAGGAGGTGGAATTCCAGGCAGTTAGGGCCAGGACTAGATGCAGGGAAGCACAGGTAGTGTTAAATAACCTGCAAAACAAAAAGTAAAAATGTAAGGACAAGTGAGTTGCAAGGGACTAAGAGATATAGGAGCTATGAGAGTGGCTGAGTAAATGAGTAATATGGGGGACAACTGAAGTGAGTGTAAGGTAGATTAGGGTGAGGTATGAGTGGGGGTGGGGGGGCAGTGGTGTGGGATTAATGTGGTGGGTGCAAAAGAGTAGTGGGATTCTATTACAGTTGCATAACGTATCTACACATTGTAAGAGATGGTCCACCAAGTCAAATAAACAAGAGATTCAATCACTTTAAACACAGAATATAGTGTCAGTCTGTACTAGTTAATACACTTAGGGTAACTGGTAATTAATCACATAAACAGCAAATATTATACCTAGTAATGCACTAGAGATAGTCAATGATTTAAACAGCACCTAAACAAAAAGCAATTAAGGTAATATACATATAATGTTACATATAAGAGTGAGCATTTAGTTCAGTATGGGCAGGTACCACATCGAGTGTGGTATTCACCTATGTTCAAGGTAAAGAGATGATGGTCGCTAGATAAAGGAATGGAAAGGACAGTGTCAGGGAGGCCCCAGAAAACAAGAGACAGGGGTAGGCAAGACATTGCGTGGTGAGAGGCGCACTGAAAAGGTATACAGGGGAGTCTGCTTACTCCTAAAAAGAAGCATACAAAAAGGGCGATATAAAACGGATGAAAACACAAGTGACAAAACCCAACCTGAGCTGCTAAATTCTACAAGAGATGACAATGGCAACATAGATTTGTCATTCAATGCAAGGCATATGCCTGAGATTTAGTCGGACTATAACCATCCCTGGACTAGCGTATGTGTAGCAGAGTTTGTAGAGTTTTAGTAGTTTCTAAATGCCATTCATGTTTTACAGATTAGAAGTAGTAGTGTTAATATGTATGATGGCAAACCAGTTGAAGCATTGTAGAAAGTAGAGAGAGAGTAGAGAGAAACTTTGAATAGGAGTCGATAGGCTATAGATAGAAGGGTCAGTGTGGAAGAAGCATTAGTGGGAAAGGCAGGGTTGAGCAGACTAGTGCGTGGTGAAAGACGTGACAAAAGGCCCGTTACAGATCCCAAGTACTGTTATAACAATTAGTGACTGCGATTAGGCATTGAATATGAGACAGGCATAATAAGTTTCAGTTGCAAGGTAGAGGGGAAGTAGAGAGAAGCTATAAATAGGAGTCGCTAATCTATAGATAGAAGGGTCAGTGTGGGAGAAGCATAAGAGGGAAGGGCACAGAGTAGCAGACCAGCGCGTGGTGAAAGACGCACCAGAAGGCTCGTTATGGATCCCAAGTCACATTAAATGACTAGCTTGGAACTGCGATTGAGCATCCAACATAGGGCAGGCACAATAAATTGGTTAATAGAGACAGTACAATGTTGTATAGCACTTTCAACTGACTGAATGCAGTAGCGTGTATAACAGTAGTGACTGCGATTAAGCAAGTAAGATAAGTGCAGGCACAATAGGTTAGATTAAAAAGACAGTACAGCGCTGGATAGCACTTTCAACTAAGTGAATGCATTAGCGACAGCAGCCAATGCGCAGATACAGGGCAAGCACAGTTGTTACACACAATACGAGGCATACACAACAAGCTACAGCTTAAACAGACACCAACCAACTGACTGAAGTTACATTTGCAACAGAGGCTAACGCATATATTCACAAGAATAGAGACGCTGCAAATAAAAACACATGAGGCATGGTAGGTAAATGCAGTAGTTATATCAGTTTCCATTGTGCTCGTCCATTATCACAGAATTAAGTGCAGCAAAGCAATGGAGTCACAAATATAGGCTTACCTGTGGCTGGCTGGTAGACACCTTAGGACCGCTCGTAGGAGGGGGAGAAAGAGAGTAGAAGATGGCGTTATGAAACCCGCTAGGTTAAAACGCGTAATGGTGTATGGAAGCCTGGCAGTAGCCAAATCTGGGGCTGGGAAGGAAGGGGATGAGTATGACAAGATGTGTGGTTAGAGAGGCTTACATGAAGAGGAAGGAAGAGACAGTTCGTAGGGGGAGATAAGTATATATAGGAGCAGAAATAGTGGAGGATAGATAGTGTCGAAGAAAGTAAAGTTAAGACACGGGCAGAAGTAGAGGTCATATAGTGGGAAAACTGACAATGTAGGGGAGGATAAGGAGACAGAAGAACAGAAACAGTGATGGATAGAAATAGTGATGGGTAGAGAGTATCACCGATAGTCAGGTTGAGCATGGGGGGAAGTAGGGATCATATTGCGGGTCTCAACACCAGCAAGGAAGAACCCAGTAGAAAACAATCAGTGAGAAGAGGTGAGAGGGTGAGAAAAGAGAGTGTAGGGATTTAGCTATAAGCAGAGGTAGTGGGCCAGAGATTAGGGTAGCAGGGGGTTAGAAGCACAGTACAACTATAGAAACTTAAGGGAGAGCAAGGTAGGGCAAGGAGAGAGGGGGAACCAAGGATCTCTAGCTGTGTTAGTGAGGACACAAGCAGAATAGAAGGAGGAATGGGTATAGGGAAGAGTGATCTGGATAGTGGGGGGATGCTTAACAGTGGACAGGAGTAGGGCTGAGTGGGGGGTAGGAGGACAGAGGGATTAGCAGGTTAGAGTAGGAGAAATGAGGTAGTGGAGAGGGGGTGGTCAGCAGGTAAGCTACAGCCAGCACAGGGGTAGCCCTGAGATTACAGGCAGCATATCAATGTTCCAGGTGAGTAGTACATACTTTGATTAAGTCCAGTAGGAGAGGACACAGTTCACAGAAGTTTGGCAGGAGGTGGAATTCCAGGCAGTTAGGGCCAGGACTAGATGCAGGGAAGCACAGGTAGTGTTAAATAACCTGCAAAACAAAAAGTAAAAATGTAAGGGCAAGTGAGTTGCAAGGGACTAAGAGATATAGGAGATATGAGAGTGGCTGAGTGAATGAGTAATATGGGGGACAACTGAAGTGAGTGTAAGGTAGATTAGGGTGAGGTATGAGTAGGGGTGGGGGGCAGTGGTGTGGGATTAATGTGGTGGGTGCAAAAGAGTAGTGGGATTCTATTACAGTTGCATAACGTATCTACACATTGTAAGAGATGGTCCACCAAGTCAAATAAACAAGAGATTCAATCACTTTAAACAGCAGAATATAGTGTCAGTCTGTACTAGTTAATACACTTAGGGTAACTGGTAATTAATCACATAAACAGCAAATATTATACCTAGTAATGCACTAGAGATAGTAAATGATTTAAACAGCACCT
Source organism: Protopterus annectens (assembly GCF_019279795.1). Taxonomy (NCBI): domain Eukaryota; kingdom Metazoa; phylum Chordata; order Ceratodontiformes; family Protopteridae; genus Protopterus; species Protopterus annectens. The sequence goes on along the minus strand of NC_056747.1, from coordinate 893,752,232 downwards.
AAACAAAAGGCAATTAAGGTAATATACATATAATGTTACATATAAGTGTGAGCATTTAGTTCAGTATGGGCAGGTACCACATCAAGTGTGGTATTCACCTATGTTCAAGGTAAAGAGATGATGGTCGCTAGATAAAGGAAGAGAAAGGACAGAGTCAGGGAGGCCCCAGGAAACAAGAGACAGGGGTATGCAAGACAGTGCGTGGTGAGAGGCGCTCTCAAAAGGTATACAGGGGAGTCTGCTTACTCCTAAAAAGAAGCATACAAAAAGGGTGATATAAAATGGATGAAAGGCTAAGTGACAAAACCCAACCTGAGCTGCTAAATTCTACAAGAGATGACAATGGCAGCATAGATTTGTCATTCAATGCAAGGCATATGCCTGAGATTTAGTCGGACTATAACCGTCCCTGGACTAGCGTATGTGTAACAGAGTTTGTAGAGTTTAAGTAGTTCCTAAATGCCATTCATGTTTTACAGATTAGAAGTAGTAGTGTTAATATGTATGACGGCAAACCAGTTGAAGCATTGTAGAAAGTAGAGAGAGAGTAGAGAGAAACTTCGAATAGGAGTCGATAGGCTATAGATAGAAGGGTCAGTGTGGAAGAAGCATTAGTGGGAAGGGCAGGGTTGAGCAGACTAGCGCGTGGTGAAAGACGCGCCAAAAGGCCCGTTACAGATCCCAAGTACTGTTATAACAATTAGCAACTGCGATTAGGAATTGAATATGAGACAGGCACAATAAGTTTCAGTTGCAAGGTAGAGGGGAAGTAGAGAGAAGCTATAAACAGGAGTCGCTAATCTATAGATAGAAGGGTCAGTGTGGGAGAAGCATAAGAGGAAAGGGCACAGAGTAGCAGACCCGCGCGTGGTGAAAGATGCACCAGAAGGCTCGTTATGGATCCCAAGTCACATTAAATGACTAGCTTGGAACTGCGATTGAGCGTGTAACATAGGGCAGGCACAATAAATTGGTTAATAGAGACAGTACAACGTTGTATAGCACTTTCAACTGACTGAATACAGTAACGTGTATAACAGTAGCGATTGCGATTAAGCAAGTAAGATAAGTGCAGGCACAATAGGTTAGATTAAAAAGACAGTACAACGCTGGATAGCACTTTCAACTATGTGAATGCATTAGCGACAGCAGCCAATGCACAGATACAGGGAAAGCACAGTTGTTACGCACAATACGATGCACACACAACAAGATACAGCTTAAACAGACACCAACCAACTGACTGAAGTCACATTTGCAACAGAGGCTAACGCATATATTCACAAGTATAGAGACGCTGCATATAAAAACACATGAGGCATGGTAGGTAAATGCAGTAGTTATATCAGTTTCCATTGTGCTCGTCCATTATCACAGAATTAAGTGCAGCAAAGCAATGGAATCACAAATATAGGCTTACCTGTGGCTGGCTGGGAGACACCTTAGGACCGCTCGTAGGAGGCGGAGAGAGAGAGTAGAAGATGGCGCTAAGGAAACCCGCGCCTAGGTTAAAACGGCGCAATGGTGTATTGGAAGCCTGTAGCAGTAGCCAAACCTGGGGGGAGGGGCTGGGAAGGAAGTGGATGAGTATGACAAGATGTGTGGTTAGAGAGGCTTACATGAAGAGGAAGGAAGAGACAGTTTGTAGGGGGAGGTAAGGATATATAGGAGCAGAAATAGTGGAGGATAGATAGTGTCGAAGAAAGTAAAGTTAAGACGCGGGGAGAAGTAGAGATCATATAGTGGGAAAACTGACAATGTAGGGGAGGATAAGGAGATACAGGAACGGAAACAGTGATGGATAGAAATAGTGATGGGTAGAGAGTATTACCATAGTCAGGTTGAGCATGGGGAGAAGTAAGGATCATATTGCGAGTCTCAACACCAGCAAGGAGGAACCCAGTAGAAAACAATCAGTGAGAAGAGGTGAGAGGGTGAGAAAAGAGAGTGTAGGGATTTAGCTATAAGCAGAGGTAGTGGGCCAGAGATTAGGGTAGCAGGGGGTTAGAAGCACAGTACAACTATAGAAACTTAAGGGAGAGCAAGGTAGGGCAAGGAGAGAGGGGGTGCCTAGGATCTCTAGCTGTGTTAGTGAGGACACAAGCAGAATAGAAGGAGCAATGGGTATAGGGAAGAGTGATCTGGATAGTGGGGGGGATACTTAACAGTGGACAGGAGTAGGGCTGAGTGGGGGGTAGGAGGACAGAGGGATTAGCAGGTTAGAGTAGGAGAAATGAGGTAGTGGAGAGGGGGCGGTCAACATGTAAGCTACAGCCAGCACAGGGGTAGTCCTGAGATTACAGGCAGCATATCAATGTTCCGGGTGAGTAGTACATACTTTGATGAAGTCCACTAGGAGAGGACACAGTCCACAGAAGTTTGGCAGGAGGTGGAATTCCAGGCAGTTAGGGCCAGGAGTAGATGCAGGGAAGCACAGGTAGCATTAAATAACTTTGATTAAGTCCACTAGGAGAGAACACAGTCCACAGAAGTTTGGCAGGAGGTGGAATTCCAGGCAGTTAGGGCCAGGAGTAGATGCAGGGAAGCACAGGTAGCATTAAATAACTTTGATTAAGTCCACTAGGAGAAGACACAGTCCACATTTTCTGTTTGTGAGTGCTCTAGCCATGCTTTTCTGTGCATTTTTGATTTTTTGATGTTTCTGTGTTCTAGTCAGATATCATATAACTGATTTTTTGCAGTTAAAAGCATTCTCTGGAGTCTCCTTGCTGTTTTATCTGTTTAAAACTTTCATTTAGTGGCTGCAGCTAGCAGCTGTAATCGATTCCCACCCCCCTCCCTGTTGTTGTCTTGTTCTTATACTTGGTGGCTTTGCAGTTGCCCGCCCATACTGTGTGTTTGGTCTGGGACACTCCTCCCACTCTAGTGTCATTAGTTCATTCTACCTAATAGAGAGAGAGAACATTTGTGAGAGCCAACCCACTTAGATTCTTAACCTTGAATTACTTTCTGTTTCAGCTTTCTCCTTTTCATCTTTAGTAAAAAAAAAATAAAGAAATAAATCTGAGCTTGTTTCCCCCCTTTCCTATAAGGAGTCTAGTCCAGATACAGATTTGCTCTATCCAGGACTGTTTGTAAGCTTCTTAGACCCCCGCAAGCCTTTCTCTGTTGGAGGGAATAGTTTTTCCATCTCTCAACTTTTCGATTTAAAATCCTACATTTGCACTTGTTTTCCCCCTTTCCTGTAACTATTCTAGTCTAGATACAGATTTGCTGTATCTAGGACTGCTTGTAAGCTTCTGAGCTCCCCAAGCCTTTTTGTATTGGAGGGAAGCCTTCTAGCTTATCAGTAGGAGTAGTAAGCACTGGGTAGCCTATTTATCACAAGAGGAGTGGTTTCTGGCTCAGATTTGTGGTTTATTGGCCTTTTGGACAGTTTCTTCCATCTATTTCAACTTTTTGGCTTAAAGGCCTGTGTTTGCGCTTGTTTTCCCCCTTTCCTGTAGCTAGTCTAGTCCAGATACAGATTTGCTGTGTCCAAGACTGTAAGCTTCAGAGCCCCCCAATCCTTTCTGTGTTGGAGAGAAGCTTTCTAGCTTATCAGTGGGAGTAGTAAGCGCTAGGTAGCCTATCTACCACAAGAGGAGTGGTTTCTGGCCCAAAAATTGTAGTTTATTGGCCATTTAGACAGTTTTTCCATCTCTTTACCGCATTTCCTGTAACTAGTCTAGTCCAGATACAGACTTGCTATAGCCAGGACTGTTTGAAAGCTTCTGAGTGGTGCCAGAGTCTGCTCTTCAATTTTTCCTTTAGATCTACTAGTTCTCTTCTCTCCTGCACTTATACTAGCTTATTAATCTAGCACTTTACCAGACTTCTTGTAGCAATTATTGTAGCACACAAGTGCTACCAGCACTAAGTGTTCTACAAGGAAACAGATCTAGTACTTATTATCAATGCCCATCCCTCCAGGCATGTCTAAAGGTCAGTTCCCTGTGCTTTCTCCTATTAACCTGGTGAACTTGGGCATCCTGAGGCAATGTAGCGGGTCTATATTACCGGAATGAAATCTTCTAACTCCAAATACCATATGGTCGACACCATATGGTCAAAGTTTGAACATTTTGAATCCAAATAAAAATAAAACTAAGACAGGTAAACTGTCATTAAGTGTTTTATGCAAGTGGACAAGCCCCCCCTGCACCCCCACACTCCCGCTACTTAAATATACCAATTCCGAGATAGCACTACGTTGAAGTAAAGGGAAGAATTCCCTACGGCGATCTCCATTCACTCTTGCAATATTTGCGATTTTTGCACATTTGGTGTCGCTCAACTGGGATTCACTCAGTATAGTTTTCACTCTGCTGATATAGACCCAATGTTACAACTCTCTCATGTACACCGACAACCCTCTCCTCTTACCTTCCAACACTCAGACTTGTGAGAGATGCACTTATATATCCAAAATGGAAGCCACGCACTCTCCAGTCAAGATCGGAATAGCTGGTCAAGAGGAGAAGGTCAACACTTGCACCACACCACATGGAGCACATAGCCCTCTGGAACACACACCAGCACTGCCTTCACCTAAAAACACAAACCACACACTCACCTTCATGGAGGCTCTCAATAAAATTCTACCCAAGCAGCAGAGGCCTCAAAGGCAGAAATGCTCTCAACCACCACAACACAGCACTAATCACGAGACACATAACTCTCCTAAACAGTGTGCCACTCAACCAAAGCCCCTAAGGCAAAACAGCATGCCCAACACACTAGTCATAGGTGACTCAATAGTGAGGCACACTGATGTCCCACTCACATGGTTGAATAAGGAGAAAGTAACAGTCAGCTGCCTGTCAGGTGCCAGGATCCAACACATAATGCACACTTTCAGGTCACTCAACAACAGGTACAAATATGACTCTGTCATTGTACATGTGGGTATGAATGACCTGAGATGTATCTCCCTGGACTACATGAAAAGAGACATGGAGGGGCTCTCAAATTATGTAGCCCAGGTGGGTATGACCCTAGCCCTGAGCAGCATCCTACCATCACCCAGAAAGATACCACAGTACAAGCAGAAAATGATTGATTTCAACAACTGGCTAAGTTTCTGGTGTCACTCTAAGGGGATCCAGTATCTGTCTGCCTGGGATGACATGATTGACAGACCTCGATGCTTTGCCAGAGATGGCCTGCATCTGTCACCCCTGGGCTTCCGGATACTGGCCAAGGCTCTTACCACCCCTATAGTTCCTTTTTTAGGCGGTGTTCCAAAGACCAAATTAGCACCATAACAGCTACAGACAAATGCCGTCTGAGGGTCATGTTGCTCAACGCTAGAAGTCTAAATCTCAAAATGCACTCCCTCAAGGCATTCCTTAAAATGGAGAACATCGACATTTGTGCTATAACAGAGACCTGGTTCAAGGCAGCAGAAAGCACCCCTGCACTTCCACGCTATAACTCATTCCACACTTTTCTTCCCCAGAACTTGGACCGAAGCTACAAAGGCAGTGGTGTTTCCATATTCATAAAGGATGCGCACACCTCCAGACTGGTAGCCCAACATAACATATCAGAGATACTTCAGGTGCAGCTAACAATGGGTAAGACAGCGATTCAGGTCATAGCCTGCTATAGGTCCCCAACCATGTCCCTAAGCACCTTGGAGAATATTAGGGTTCAACCTAACACTCTCTTACTAGGCAACTTCAACTACCCCTCCATTAACTGGGTAAGCTACTCATGTACCAATATACTTGCCCAACATTTCCTGGAGTTCATTAATTCCAGTGCTCTGCACCAGCTCGTTCTTACCCCCACTAGAGGTAGCAACATCCTTGAAATGGTCATTACTAACATGAGCAACCATTGCTCTACACCGATAGTCAGCTCCTCCCTGGTTAGATCCACCCACAAACTAATCACCTTGAAAGTCCACATCCCTCCCACCCCACCTCCAGCAAAGGTAACCACCATGAAAAACTTCTCCAGAGCTAACTTTGGGATCCTAAAAACAGAGGTGGCTAACTTCACGGCACCCATGCAAATGGAGAATAGTTGAGTGACCACAGAATCATACACCAATGGACTGTACGAAGACTTACACAAATGCATGGAATCTTGGCATACTCAATAGAACTAAGACACTCTCCTCCAAAAAAAGGAAGCCAAACTGGTGGTCCCCTGCCATAAAAAAACTCTACAACAGAAGGAGGAAACTGATGCAGAATAAGGTGAAGTCCCAAGACTGGAAAACCTTGGTTATCTGCCTCAACAAAAAGTTGAGATCCCTCATCAAATCCCCTAAAGCTATGTATGAAAAGAGAATTGCAGCAGATAGTAAAGACAACCACAAGAACTTCTATAGTTATGTAAAGAATCTCCACGGCAATACCCAGATTTGCTTTGAGCTACTGCACAATGGTACCTCTTATACTGAGCCAACAGATATTGCCAGTATACTGACCGACAGATTCAGTGACAACTTTATCCCTCTCTCCCCCCCAAAGGACCAATCACAATACTAGTAGATTGCCAGGCACCCAGTATTACTGCTGCACATGTTTAAACAGCACTGTCCAAGGCCAAGAATACAGCTTCTATGGGACCTGACAATATCTCTGGTTGTGTTCTACATGAACTAAAGAGTGAACTGGCACCTCACCTGTGTGCCCTGTTCAATCACAACCTCACCTCAGGCTTTGTCCCTGCCGAATGGCACACTGCTACAGTCATCCCTCTCCACAAAGGAGGAGCGAATACAGACCCTGGGAACTATCGCCCCATTAGCCTGATGAGTCTGATATGCAAAGCCATGGAATGCATCATCATGGACCTAATAAACAAGGATATAGGGAATCTCCAAACTCTGTATCCCAAACAGTTTGGTTTTGTGAAGGTTAGATCATGCCTGCTCAACTTGGTCGACTTCTTTGAGTCAGTCACCAGAGCTGTGGATGAAGGCAAGGTTGTTCATACAGCCTACCTTGATCTGGCCAAGGCTTTTGATACCATTCCCCACTCAGGAATCACAAAAGAACTCACTAAGCGTGGCATCAACCCCTATGTCACTAGCTGGGTTGCAAACTGGGTCACAGATAGACTCACAGTTTGAAAGTAGCTGACTCCAAGTCAGACTGCCAATTAGTCACGAGTGGAGTCCCACAAGGTTTGGTCCTGGGTCTTCTCCTGTTTGGTATCTACTTCTCTGAAGTCCAGGCCAACACGAAGGGACTCTGGCTGACAAAGTTCGCCGATAATTGCAAGTTGGGAGCTATAATTAACTCCCCAAGTGATGTTGACATCCTACAGAATGGCCTCATTGTGACCAACGACCGGTGTCAGAACCATGGCCTTAAGCTCAATGCCAAAAAATGTGTCGTCATCCCTTTTGGGAAAAAACAGGTTCCTATGAATTACCACATTGATGGTAGTCCACTGAACACAGAAGGCGTTATAAGAGATCTGGGAACACAGGTAGACAGCAACCTCTCTTTTGATCACTACATTGCCACTGTGGTCAGAAAGTTCTTCTAAGTGGCACGTTTCATTACTAAGTGTTTTGCATCCAGGAAGAAAGAGGCCATTGTCTCCCTCTACTCTTCCCTCATTAGGCCAATCATCGAGTACAATGCCCCATTTGGCATGTACCTCACTAGACACCTGTAACAACTGGAGAGGCCGCAAAAGTACCTCACAAAGAGGATCCTAGGCCTTAAACACTTGTCCTATATGGACAGACTCAAAAAACTTCAACTATTCTGTGTCTCATATCACCTACTTAGAGGTGATCTCTGCTTGACTTACAAAGCCATGTCTGACCAGCTCTGTTAGAAATGCTACATCTAAAGAAATCCCAATCCCTCCACACCACACGCTCCAGAGACCTCAACCTCATTACCACAATTAACAGAACAAGCTGGAGGGACAGGTTGATAACCCAGAGACGGCCCATGCTATGGAACAGACTTCCCATACATGTCAAGCAGAGCACCTCACTGACCCTCTTCAAGAGAAATCTTGATGAGTAGATGGGAGACAGAAAATTCACCCCGGGGATAACTCCAGTGGCTCTACTCGACAGAGGCACTGGGAACTAAGGTCAGGTGGCACTATGCCAGGGTAATCCTATGGCTAGGCTTGTAAAGGCCCCCAGGGCCATTAGCCTAGTACACACCTATGAACCTATAATTTAATAGTAACAAGGTAAGCGCTTTCATGATAAAAGTATCGCTTCATCAGACCATGACACAGTGAAAACACCCACGTTAATATAAAAAATTCAAACCAATCAAAAAGCATCAAACTAAGCCCACCCACACAGAGCAATTGAAAGAATTATAACAGCAAGTGAGTCATATCTCACAAGAAAAACAGATACTGGTATATGCTCAATAATATACATGCAAAGTGTCCCATAACTCCAGTAGTGTAGCTAAGGTGAAGTAAGAGGGGCAACTGCCCCTGGGCGCAAAGTGTTGGAGGGGGACACGATCAACCAATACCAATCTCTAATGCAGTGCTGGCTTTGACAGGTATTGCATTTGTACTCAAACCTGAGCTCTGTAGCTCTTTGTATGTGGTCTACACTGTAGCAAGCAGTTTACTACAGTTTAAAAGTAAAAAAAAAATCATGTTTTTTAAACTCATGCCTGAGTACTGTAGTACCCCATAGAGGTAGGGTATAAACTGTTGCAAACAGTTTGCTGCAGTTTATTAGAATATGTTTTTAAGTAAAATATGAGAGCCAAGCTCTCTGGCACTCTGTGCTAGCCGGGTATAAACTGTAGCAACTGTTTGCTACAGATTTGTAGCAAGCAGTTTTCTACAGTTTATAGAAAGATTTTTTTAGCAACTGTTTGCTATGCATTTGTACCAAGCAGTTTGCTACAGTTTATAAGAAGAAAAATTATTATTATTTTTTAATAAAATGGAGGATGGTCAGGGCAGGACACAGCGATGAGACTCGAATGGCTACACAGGAGAGGGGTGTGTGCGTGTGTTGTGCATCTGGCCACCTGACTGGTGTGCCAGTAAAAGGAACGTCCATTTTTTCTTCTTTTCTTTTTTTTTTTAACACTTCAGTGGAAGAACTGGGGAATGTGGATCTGTAAAAAGCCAATTGCTACAATGTACAGATCAACTTAATACAGTAAAGAATTTTTTTGAAGAGCTGAGGGGGTAGGGCATTGTTTCATGGTACCAGCACAGGGCGCTGGTTGAACCAGTTATATTTCTCACAGAGTGAGAGTGTTAGTGAATGGGTGGCTGAGTAAAGAAATATGCATGAGGTGTGGTATAAGACAAGGATGTCCTGTGAGTGGAATATTGTTTGCATTGCTAATGAACATGATAGTATGTGAAGTAGTAGCTTATAAAATAAAAGATGCTAGATATGTGATGCAAAAGGAGATGGTGATTCCACTAGTCTTGACATACACAGATGATATAGTTGTAGTTGCTAAAAACAAAATATGGATGAGGGAAGTGTTGGTTTGTCTGAATTTATTTTTAAAGGAAATGGGAATGACCCTGAATAAAGATAAAAGTAAGGCTTTAGGTGATGTGGTGAAATGTGAGGTTGTGTATTTTTCAACGAACAAAGTGTCTTTGCTAGGGATGACATTTGGGAAAAAAAAATGTAGCTATGATGTAATAGGAGGGTATGAGAAAAGAAATAAAAGAAATATGTCTTCTGTGGAGGACATATAGATTACCATTCAGGAAAAGGTTTATCTGGTAAATTCTGTGTTAATGGAAAAAACAGCATATATGTCAAATGTTTTTATGATCCCAGAAAAATATAAAAAGGAAATTGTTCATTTAGTGTTTTCCTTCATATGCGGTTCAAGATTAAACCCAGTGAAAAGAGGTGTGTTGTATTTCAGTGAATATGAAGGGGGATTGAGGTTACTAAATCCAATTGTTTATTCTGCTTCTTTAAACTTCTGTAGACTATTAAAGTGGGCAAAGAAATTAAAAATTATCAAGACAAAAATAGTAACATGGAAAATAAATTATGATATAGAAAAAGATAAGATGTGGTATAATAAAGTGATGAAACAATATTATTATATAAATCCGTGGGAAATTTTAACTGAATAAGTGATTAAAGCCATTAAAGTAAAGAAAAAGTGATGTAACAAGACAGTATAGTGTCAGGATTTCCTATGGAGACTGGTAATAAATACGTTACCAGTAAAGGAGAATATGCCATGTAAAAAGAAAGTTGAAAGAGTGTGTTTATTTTATGGGAAGGAAGAGACAACAGACCATGTTTTTGAAATGTAAAGGAATGGTTAAATTCTGGAAAAAATTGGGTGAAGAAATTCTTTTTTAAATATTAGTGACATAAACAATATAGATATGAATATGATTATGTCATAAAAACACAAAGAAAGAATATGTGAGAAGGGTAAATAAGAATTTATTTTATATAATATGGGTTATTTGGAATGAAAGACTGAATTCAATTTTGTTTAATGGGAAATAGTCTTTGGCAGATATGCTGCAAAAAATTAGATTATGGCTATGGAAGAAGGAGTGGGGTCAATCATGGAAGAATAACAACAAGGATGTTATAAGAGAAATAATAAATAGTAAAGAAAAACTAGAAATGTACATTGGGCGCCGGGCTGGCAACTCGACACTGTAAAACTCCATTGCCCCTCATGAGCGGACAGGTGATTCGCTGTGGTGACACCTAACCCGGGAAAAGCTGAAAGAAGAAGAAAAAGATATATATTATGTATATGCCTGTAAATATGTAAATTTTGTAAATTTGTAAAGAATGTTTTTTATGTTGTGTTAAATAAAGGACCCCTATTCATACTGATAGGTGCTGTAGGATGTTTTACATCCACCTGAGTTATCACCAACTTACATGCTGCAACTACAAAACAACTCCAAAAACTAAAAAGAATCACTTGCAGGTCAAACAAGTGAACTGATAAGTTAAAATCCTATAATTTTAATGTACAAATACAAAACCACTAATACATAAGTGCTGCAAAATGTCCTTTAAATTCATACATTCATTCCAAAATTCTTCTTCTGTTGTCATCCTTGCTGCCTGTACAAACTGGCCTTCCATGATAGAAAACATGAGATGTTTTAAACAGTGTGTTCATTTCTTTTTCTTTTTTTTTCATTTCATACTTCCTATCTCTCAACCATCTCTCTGTTTTCCTGATGTAAAATGTAAATATTGTAAATATATGCTGGCAACCAACAGTATTAACATCAATAGGAATGAGATTAAATTGGTCGGTAATTACAACAGTACAAGTGTTTTGTACATGGCTATATGTGATTCATGTATGGGATTTTACATTGGGAAAACAGAGAGATGGTTGAGAGATAGGGTGTATGAACACCACTATGAGATAAAAAAATAAAAAGAAATGAATGCACTGTTCAAACATCGCATGCACTACCCAACACACAGTTTTAAATTTATGTTGTTGGAAAAAAATAAACAGGATCAGCAAGGGGACCTTGGAAAATTTTCTTAGAGAAAAGTGAACTTTATTGGCAGTGCCAGCTGGGAGCAAGTTAGTGGCCAGGGCTTAATAATGTACTTTCAATTTCATCTACGTTAAAATTAAAAGCTCAACAAAGATAAGAAAAGATATGATGGTCACTTTAACTGTGTAAAGTGCCAGCATTATAGTGAATCAGCATTGGTGAAGAAGAGGGGTGTGCCAATCACATGAATTTTGAAAGGTTATTTAATTTAACTTGATACTATGTGTTTTTATCCAAAGAAGTTTTCTATCATGGAAGAAGACAGCACTTATGTATTTATGGCTTTATATTTGTACATTAAAATTATAGGATTTTAACTTATCAGTTCACTTGTTTGGCTTGCAAGTGATTCTTATCACCAACTGAAGCAAATGGAACCTCAGTTTAACATCTCATCCAAAGGATGACACAGCCAGGAATGCAACACCACTACTTATGCTGACTGCAGGGTCAGCAATCAGTGTACCTGGTATGGAAATAGAGCCCACAGCTTTCTGCGCCAAAGACAAGTGTGCAACTTATTCTAACACTGACACTTCTGACTGTGCACACAATTATGCACACCAAGCACCTTGCACAGTGCAAGATGTTTGGCATGCACAATCATTTTTTAAACTAACATTCCATTATTACATTTGGGGGAATAAGTCATCCTGGTTATCATGCTGGTGAATACATGTATCACAGTTATTACTACTGAAGTAAGACCACAAATAACAGTCTCTCTCTATCTCCCTCTCTTTCCCTCTGTCTCGCTGTCTGAATTACAATTCATTTTATTGCTTGTTTTACTAACGTCTCACTCTCTGAAAGGTTCTCAGCTGGGATGTCAGGAGTTAATAAACTTCCCAATCCTTTTCTGTGTTATAATTTAACTTACAGTACCAGGATATATTTATATGCCATATTCTCCAACAAAGAAGTTTTATATCATGGAAGAAGACAGCGCTTATGTATTTATGGCTTTATATTTGTACATTAAAATTATAGGATTTTAACTTATCAGTTCACTTGTTTGGCTTGCAAGTGATTCTTATCACCAACTGAAGCAAATGGAACCTCAGTTTAACATCTCATCCAAAGGATGACACAGCCAGGAATGCAGCACCACTACTTATGCTGACTGCAGGGTCAGCAATCAGTGTACCTGGTATGGAAATAGAGCCCACAGCTTTCTGCGCCAAAGACAAGCATGCAACTTATTCTAACACTGACACTTCTGACTGTGCACACAATTATGCACACCAAGCACCTTGCACAGTGCAAGATGTTTGGCGTGCACAATAATATTTTAAACTAACATTCCATTATTACATTTGGGGGAATAAGTCATCCTGGTTATCATGCTGGTGAATAAATGTATCACAGTTATTACTACAGAAGTAAGACCACAAATAACATTCTCTCTCTATCTCCCTCTCTTTCCCTCTGTCTCGCTGTCTGAATTACAATTCATTTTATTGCTTGTTTTACTAACGTCTGCACTCTCTGAAAGGCTCTCAGCTGGGATGTCAGGAGTTAATAAACTTCCCAATCCTATCCTGTGTTATAATTTAACTTACAGTACCAGGATATATTTATATGCCATATTCTCCTAGCAAACCTCCTAGTCTTGTAAATAAATCATCATAGTCATGAAGGATATAACTGCTACAGCTCTGTGAAATATTTAAGATGTCTCAATCAGTCTTCTTGAAAGTGTATGTTCTTCACTTTGCACTGTCAGTTCATTGTAGTAGTCATGTCTTCTCATAAATCAAATAACCCAGAAAAGTAAAAATCAGTTTCTTTAAGTTTTCAATTTGAAGAGGATATTGTATTTTATGTTAGTGACATGTCAGTACTTTAATTTAATGGGTTTTAATCCCAGTGCTTCAAAACTATTCTGCAACATAGTACTACTTTCTGGGTTTATATTATAATCGCAAAAGCTGTCTTTCACGAATACATGTTCATCGACACATAAACGTCGAAGAACGAGAACAGCAAAGTACCAAAAGAGCAAAATGGAGAATGCCGAACGCATTCTCGGAAGTGACAGCGCCATACAGTTAAGGTAAACCTAACTGTACAAACCTTACCTAAAACACTTTTTCAAACATTTTTGCAGGGGGGCAAACCCCCCTGCACCCCCCACACCCCCCTACTTAAATATACCAACTCCGAGACCGCACTACAGTGGGGAAAAGGATTAATTTCCTTATCCCCACAATCACCATGCTGGTCAAGAAAATCCGTTCAGCAGTCTCCATTTCACTCTTTTGGTACTTTGCTGTTCTCGTTCTTCGACGTTTATGTGTCGATGAACATGTATCCGCGAAAGACAGCTTTCGCGATTCTGATATAGACCCCTACTTTCTATATGTGTATCTAGTATTAATTCATGATTTTATTTATTAAGCTTCTATATTACTTGATGCATGTTCAGACTTCAATGTATCAATTCTTTTTACTTTGATAGTACTAACAAATCACTATTTTTCATGTCCCTGTTCAACAACATGGAAACTATTTTTTTTCTCTCCACACACAACCATTATCGGGCCTTTCTCCCAACCATGAAAATTATCATTTTGCTCCTCTTAGGTGAGAACTGGCCCATTCATTCCCACATGTTGGCAAGCAACCTGTTGTCCATTTATTTGCAGACCATTCATTCCATGATCTAGTTGAGAACCTGTAGCATCATTCATTCACTGGTAGATGAGAATCAGGCATTAGGAGCAAAACTTCATTCATGCATGATGTATCTGAGTGCCCTGTCTCATCCTTGTGGTGGCTTATGACATCAATATTGCATTGCCTTGTGGGTGTATGTGTATATTTATGCATGTCTGAACCCCTGGCTTACACTGCAGTGCAATGTCACCTCCACCCATATGATATAAGGGACACACCTACACTCTTGCATGGTTGTCTTTCAGTAGGTCAAATCATCTCCCTGCCACCAGGATGAGTGAGCCAGTAGCTATCACTTGCTGTAATCTCCCCACTTGGATATCCCGTCAGCCCAAATCATTAATAAAACATAGGTCATCTGAGGCATAAAATGCAATATTTGAACACTTTTGTGCTTTCTTTTATGCAGCCTTACAAAGTAGATCATTCTACCATAATGTCTGCAAAACTAATTAAATGCAGGACACTTCTTCCACTCATGTTTATACCAACACCTAGTATACAAGCCTTGAATTTTAAATTTACAGTACTTTTTCTGCACTTCATTGATCTCAATTTATTTTTCATATTCACCTTGTATCATACTCTCATTTTATCCTTCACATTCCTATTTCATCAGTTAATTGTTTTAATTGTATATTTGTATTTTCTTTCATACATCCATAAATTTGACAAGGTCAGGTCTGCTTCTCTTAATAACAAAGTTTTTTGGGTTATTTCTTTAGCTCATTAACATAAGCATCTGTGAGCTTTGTAGTACCTTATGCCCCTGAGAAAGAGCAAATAATGAATAAATGGCAATTTTTTTACCTAGCCTTAGAAAAATTCCCAAACATCTATTATTTTCCTCCACGTCTTGAAATATTTATGTTTCTAATTTAAATTCAGTATTTCATTTATTAATTCCATGCATGTCTTGATGATGGTCTGATCTGTACTTTTCACTTAGAAGAATATGGCATGCAAATAAATCTTGATATTATAAATAAAATAACAGCAGGAGTTTCCCTGAGCAAAATACAGAGATATGGAAAATTGTAGCTTTGCAGACTTTTCAGCTGTTGTGCTTGCATGGTAAATAAATAGAAATCTAGAGACAAATCTTTCAATTTCTTGTCAAATTGCCTTTCAGCAACAGGCTAGTGGTTGCAGCTAGAAAATTGTTCTAACTGTAAATTATATTACCCACATACATAAATTCTTGAAAGCAAACATATTTCTCTAATTCTACAAATGCATTTCTTTACTTCTGAAACCATATAACATTTTGATATTCATTAGGATACACAATAAACAACATTACAGTTTGGTTATGTTACTAGCCTCCACTAGGTCCTTGCAATGCCTTGTTACTAGGCATCAGCATATTTAAAGATATGTTCCCTATGTGGTACACCATCATGTGGTGACATCTTAATCATTGCATACATTATCATTCTCATCTGTTTGCCGCTGGTGAAGTGAATACCTACATATGGGTTTTAAACAGGGATATAGTCATATTACCAAATTTATGGATGCTGGCCCTATTGCATGTGTGTTTAATTAGGTGGCTGTATATCATAATACATTTTTTCATAACACAGAGTGAATCTAATGGAAGTGTTTATTCTGTAAGTGTGTGCTAATATTCCTGCATGTTAATGCATTATCTTGTGTCATTGCTATGATTTCTTTCATTATATTTATTTACTTTGTTAATGGGGTAGGCCAACCTGTGCACTGGCATTTTTTCAACCATGACCCAGACCTTATAGGCAGTTGCAATTTTGTTCCAAGACTAAAATGCATATAGTAGTTACAAAACCAACATTGTAAATAACTCCCAATTCAGGATAAACTTCAAAGACTATATCTTTAAAGAAACAAAATGCCAATGCTTCTCTGACATAAGGTGACACTTCAACTAAATCAATTTATACTCCTTACAATTATTTTTTTTGTACCATCATTATTTGATTCACTCACCCCTTTCTTATCAGCCTAAGATTTTTGCCTCTTTAAGTCTTCACTCCTTTCTCTTTTACATAGCCCCTTCTTTTCTTCTTTTTCCCTTCTCCCACTCATTTCTGCTTTCCTTTCCCCTCTTGCCTTCATTTTGATTTTTATTCATATTCTACCCTACCTTTGTACTTTCCCCTCTCATATTTCTTAATACCTCTACTCTTTTTATTTTTTCACTTTTTTTTTCAGAAACACCTTCTACCTTTCTTTTCATTCTTATTATTGTTTGTATTGTTTCTGTATGCCTGATTCACTCAATTGCATGCATGTTGCATGTTCTTCTTTTCCATATATTTTCCAGTGAGGAATACAACTTTTTTGAGGGTAACATATTGTTTGTGGTCAAGGTTCATAGCCTTTTGTTACATTCACAGTGTATACAACTTTAACAGTGTTTGTAAGGCCTTGCATTACATACTCTTGTTTGTATGACTCTGTTTTATCTGCAGTTGTACATTGCTATTTTTCTAGACTAAGCCTGAAACAGGCCATACTGGATTAATACTCTACCATGGCTGACAAAACTAAAGAAAGAAATAATGAATGAATGAATGAATGAATGAATGAAGTGTACAGTACATGAGTTTACACTACAAGTAACATTTGAAGACAAAAACTGGAGTAGTAATGCTTGATACTAAACTGAGAGCACGGAGAGAAGGAGTACTATGTACAAACTACAAAGGGTGGTATTCATTGTCCCAAGATTTGCACATTCATAGCAGTTATCTGAGTAGAGCACAACTATGTCTATATGCAAATAGAGTAATCACAGGTTATTTGTGATGATTACTCCAATAAGAAAGTTTCGGCATGGAAATGCACATAACATGCTGAAAGCTGGTGAAGTCATGCTTTAAGTAAGTGTGAACTACTACAAGGAAATGTAAATGCTCTTATAATTTCCGAAGTATTTTGGTGTTATGGATGTGTGTGGTATTGCGCAACCATGTTAGAAGCAATGGTAGATATTTACACAAGTAGCATGCAGTGCAGCTATTTATCTTAATATTTTAAAAATATTAAGTGGTTTTATATGTTTTCTATAGAGATGTCCTTATGAAAATACCATGATTGTTTCTGTGAAATACTGGAAAGGGGAAGATAGGAAAGACTGAAAAGTGGGCAACATAACAAGTTGTTTAAGGTTGCATCTTCTGCTATTTAAGCCCTAATTTTGAGAGGATTTCTGTCTATACACACTGAGCAGAGTGGAGGAGGGGCATTGACTACATCTCTGATCTGAGATAAGTATCCTGTTTGTTTGGCTTATTTATACTGGTTATTGCTTCTAGCAATTTATATATAGCACTTTTTATTGCCTGCTGCATACTTTTTACTGTATTGTATTGCTATTAACTAATCTGCACAGGTAACTGATTTGTTTGCAGTTAAAAGCATTCTGTAAAGTCTCTTTGCTCCTTTATCTGTTTAAAAACTTTCATTTTGTGGCTCACTGCTGTCATAAAGATTTCTGTAGTGTTTACTGTCTAAAACAGTGTAGGCTAATAGCTTTAGTATTGGTCCCCACCCTCTCTCCCTGTTGGTGTCTTGTTATACTTGGTGGCTTTGCAGTTAGCTGCCCCTACTTTAATTTGATCTGGGACACTCCTCCCAGTCTAGTGTCATTAGCCCATTCTACCTAACACAGAAAGAAAATCTGGGAAGGCCTTCTGTTCTTCCTTTCTCCCTTTCTTTAAAAAAAATTGCTTGAATCTCCTTGTGTTCTGACTGTGCTTCTCAAACATTTTGGAAATATAGAGTATATTTTAGTGGATTTATTAAAACTGTATTTGCCTTAATATTGCACAACTCAAGTGCTCTAGGTTGTACTGCATCTGAATTGTTTAAGTGTGTTTTAGCTGCTTTTCTGTATATATATAGACTTGTCGGTATATGTAGACTAGCTACTTATTCTACTGTATTACTGCCTCTTAAATCGTTTTTCAGTTGTGCACTTGCCTTGATTCATTTAAAAAAATTTAAATTGCTAATTTTGTAGAGGTTTTATTGCATTTACTGTTTAGGACTACACTACACTATGCGTTAACCTTTTCTGTGTTTATTTACTGTATTATTGCATTGTTTAGCCTGTTTTAACAAAAGAAAATACTATCTTGTTTGCTCATTTCCCACCTTTCTTAACCAATATAGTCCAGATCCCAGGCTTTGCTTGTCTCAGGACTTTATTTTCTGTGTTCAGTGCTATCCAGACCTTGCTGTCGTAGAGGGAAGTCCTACTGCTTACCAGTGGGAGTGGTGAGCATTGTACTGCCTATCTAACACTAGAGGAGTGGTTTCCAACTCTAAAATTGTAATTTTATTAGCCTTTTTGGGCTGATTTCTACCCCTTTCAACTTTCTGGCTTAAAAATGCATGTGTTTGCACATTTTTCGCATCGTGCAGCACCGCAGGAGTTAAACCATTCCAGATGCCAGAAAGTCAGCTCTTCAAATTTTCCCTTAGAACTAGCTGGTTTCTCACTAGTAGCATTAAAATCTGAACCCCTGTGACTAGCACTTGCTCTAGAACCTGCTGGAAAGCACTAGGAAGCCAGAAACTGATACAAGCACTCAACTCTCCTTGTCAGTAAGGAGAAATTAATCGTGGGCACTAAGCCTATAATTGCAAAGTAAAAAAAGCACCTAAACGGGCATGTCCAAGGGTCAGCTTCCAGTCATTTCTCCTGTCCACCTGGTGAATCTAGGCATACTGGGGCAATGCGGCAACTGCCTCATGTACACAGACAACCCTCTTCTCCTACCACCCAACACTACAACCTGTGAGAGATGCACTTACATAGCCAAACTGGAAGCAAAGCTATCTCCAGCCAAGACTGTGCTAGACAGTCAAGAGGAGAAGGTTAACACCTGCACTACACCTCAAGCAACACATAGCCCTTCAAAACCCACACCATCAACACCCACACATAGCAACACTAAACCCACATATGTGGAGGCCCTTAACATTAACCTGCCCAAGCAACAAGGACTTCCAAAGCTGAAACGCAAACAAACACCAGTCACAACCAAAGTGACACATAGCTTACAACACCAGTGTGCCAGCCAACAACAGCTAAGGCAAGACAATGTACCCAACACTTTAGTCATAGGTGACTTTATAGTCAGGCACACTGATGTCCCACTCACCAGGCTGAACAAGGAGAAAATTACAGTCAGCTGCCTGTCGGGTGCCAGGATCCACCACATAATGCATGCACTCAAGTCACTCCATAACAAGTACAAATATGACTCTGTCATTATCTATGTTGGAGTGAATGACTTGAAACGTACCTCCCTGGACTACATTAAAAGAGACATAGAAGAGCTCTCCAATCTTGTAGCCCAGGCAGGTATGACCCTAGCCCTGAGTAGCATCCTGCCTTTGCCCAGAATGATACCACAGTATAAGGACAAAATGATTGACTTCAACAATTGGCTAAGCTTCTGGTGTCATTCAAAGGGGATCCAGTATCTGTCTGCCTGGGAAGACATGATAGACAAACCACGATGCTTTGCCAGAGATGGTCTGCACCTGTCACCCATGGGATTCAGGTTACTGACTAAAACTCTTGCCATCCCTATAGTGCCTTTTTTAAGCAAGGTTCAAAGGACAAAACCACCACCGTAACAGATACAATCATGCAAAATCTGAAGGTAATGCTACTCAATGCTAGAAGTCTAAAACTCAAAATGCACTCTCTCGAGGCACTACTAAAAATGGAGAACATCGATATCTGTGCAGTAACTGAGACCTGGTTCAAGGCTCCAGAGAGCACCTCTGCAATACCAGGCTACAACTCTTACCACACTTTTCGGCCACCAAACCAAGACCGAAACACTAAAGGTGGATGAGTGTCCATATTCACCAAGGATATTCACACCTCCAGGCTAGTTGCCCAACACAATGCATCTGAAATTCTCCAAGTGCAACTAACACTAGGTAAGACTGCAATCCAAACTGTAGCTTGCTACAGATCCCCCAATATGCCCCAAGATTCTCACTATACCTTTCTAAACATACTGGAAAATATTAAGATACAACCAAACACCCTAATACTGGGTTATTTTACCTACCCTGCCATTAACTGGGAAAACTACTCAGGTACCAACACCTTTTCCTAACGGTTCTTGGAATTCATAAATTCCAATGCCCTGTATCAACTAATCTATTGTCCCACCAGGGGCTTCAATATCCTAGACCTGGTCATTACCAACATGGGAGATAGATGTTCCACACCAGTGGTCACCCCCTCATTGGTCAGGTCTGACCATAAGCAAATCACCCTTGACATCCACATCCCACCCCCACCCCCCAGTAAGGAAACCTCCATAAAAAACTTCTCCAAAGCCAACTTCATGCTACTCAAGTCAGAAGTGACAAACTTCATGGCACCCATGCAGACAGGGTCTGAAACTTTGACTGCTGAATCCTACACTAAGGCACTGTACAAGCACATCCACTTGTGCATGAATTGTGCCATCCCAAATAGAACCAAGATGCTCTCCTCCAAAAAAAAGGAAGCCAATCTGGTGGTCCCCTGCCATAAACAAATTATACAACAGAAGGAAGAAACTGTTGCAGAAAAGAGGAAAATCCCAGGATGCAAAAAAATCCCTTACCAGCCTCAGTAAGAAGCTGAGATCCCTCATAAAATCCTCAAAAGCTAATTACGAAAATAAAATTGCCCAAGATTCCAAAGACAACCACAAGGCATTCTATAACTATGTCAAGAATCTAAATGGCAATGCTCAGATCTGCTCTGAGCTACAACAGAATGGCATTAAATATACTGATCCCAAGGATATTGCCAATATCCTGGCAGATCGATTTAGTGCTAACATCACACCCTCTCACCCCTAAAGGCCCCATCTCAATACCAAAAGATTGCCAAATTCCGTTAATCACGGCCACACAGGTAGAAACCGCACTCTCCAAAGCTAAGAATACAGCATTCATGGGACCAGATGACATCCCGGGCTGTGTACTACAGGAACTACAAAATGAACTAGCACCTCACCTAAGTGTCATGTTTAATCATAGCCTCATCTCAGGCTTCGTGCCCACTGAGTGGCGCACAGCTACAGTTATCCCACTCCACAAGGGGGGATACACCTTGGATCCCGGGAACTACCGTCCCATCAGTCTGACAATCCTGATCTGCAAGGGCATGGAACGCATTATCATGGAACTTATAAACAAAGACATTGGCAACCTTCAAACACTGAACCCCACCAAGTTTGGATTCATGAAGGGTTGAACTTGTCTCCTGAATCTGATTGACTTCTTCAAATTAGTCTCCAGAGCTGTGGACGAGGGTAAGGTGGTCCACACAGCCTATCTGGACCTCGCCAAGGCCTTCGACACCATCCCCCACTCTGGAATCATAGATTAACTTACTAAACTGGGAATAAATCCCTACATCACTCGATGGGTTGCCAACTGGCTTACTGACAGAACCCAGACTGTAAAAGTAGCCTACTCCAAATCCAGCTCCAGACAAGTGACAAGTGGAGTGCCTCAGGGTTCAGTCCTGGGACCACTCTTGTTTGGCATCTACTTCTCTGAAGTGCAGGCCAACACTAAGGGACTCTGGCTAACAAAGTTTGCAGATGACTGCAAACTGGGAGCCATTATTGAATCTACAAATGATGTGGATATTCCACAAAAGGGCCTTACAGAAACAGATGCTTGGTGCCAGAGCCATGGGCTCAAGCTTAATGCCAAGAAATGTATAGTTATCCCCTTTGGGAAAAAAACATGTACCCATTAATTACTACATAGGTGGCAGTACACTAAACACTGAAAGTGTGATGAGAGACTTAGGGACACAGGTGGACAGTGGTCTCACCTTCGATAACCACATCACCACAACAGTCAGGAAATCCTTCTATGTGGCACACCTCATCACTAAGGGCTTTTCATCCAGGGAAAAGGAGGTCATTGTCCCACTGTACTCATCCCTCATTAGACCCATTATAGAGTATAACGCCCCGTTTGGTATGTACCTCACAAGACATCTGCAACAGCTGGAAAGGCCGCAGAAATACCTCACTAAAAGAATCACAGGCCTAAAGCAGATGTCATATGCTGACCATCTAAAAAAACTCCAGCTATACTCTGTGGCATATCATCTACTCAGAGGTAATCTCTGCTTAACATACAAGGCCATGTCAAACCCTGAGCTGTTGGACATGCTCCACTTAAAGAAATCCCAATCCCTCAGAGCCACACGCTCCAGGGATCTAAACCTTGTCATCACAATGAACAAAACATGCTAGAAGGATAGGTTCCTGACCCAGAGACTCCCCATACTCTGGAATAGACTGCCCATACATGTCAAGCAGAGCGCCTCCTTGGCCCTCTTCAAAAGGAACCTTAATGATTGGATGGGAGATAGGAAATTCACCCCGGGAATCATGTCAGTCACCCTGCTAGACAGGAGTCCAGGGAAGTAAATATTGTGGGAAGAAATATCTAGGGAATTGTTATGGCAGGGCTTGTATAGGCCCAAGAGCCGATAGCCTAGTACCAACCTATCAACCTATGAACCTATAAGGAGCACATCAAGTGGGTTTTGCTGGAGGAGGTGGAAGAGGATGACTTCTGCATTGTTGCTGTGGGATAGACCCTTCTACTTTTTTTTTTTTTTTTTTTTCCTGTAACAGGGTAGTTTGGGAAGGAAGTAGGTTAGCAGGTGAAGAAGAGAGGATTAGGGAATGAGGGTGGTGAAGAGGAGCTGTTCACAGAAACACCCTGGTCCACAGGATCTCAAATGACAGACAGTGATTCAGTGGAAGACCCTGATGTTGATGGGATGGAGGCCTGTGATGACTCGGTGGTCAGAACTGACCAGGGCAGAGAGTCTTGCACCCACTGTTGAAGATCATGCACAGGCTGAAATTGTGTCTCCACTCCTTTCTCCACCACATCCTCAACCACATCTTGAAGCTCATGGCTTGTGTGGCATGCCAGGGTGCCTACAGGACCAGTACCACCACCCTAACCTTGTGAGGACATCACCACAGGAATATCACATAAATCTTGATGGATAATGAGGTATCAGATGAAACAGACCAAATATATGCCAAGAAACATCCAAAGGCAAATTTTAATAACAACGTTACAAAAAGAATAAGCACTTCTATGCAAAGTGCTTCATTAGAGTTTGTCTGAGTACACAATAGTGTAGCAAATTTGTACAGAATTCAAAGTCACGTGATCACTAGAAATAGCAGTTAATTATTTTCCTAAAGAACATTTCTTAAGAACTGGTTTCAAAAATGTGACTCATTCAAACCTGGATAATAAATGCAGTTGAATTCTGTAACCTATCTGTACCCACATTCTTCTGTATTATTCCTTATATCTCCACCTCTTAAATTTAAAGGTATTATTTGTAAAACATGAAATAAGAAACTATGATTTGTGCCCTGTTATTTTAACATGTTTTGCTAGGGCATTATTTTGTTTTATTTTTTTAATGTCATAAATGTGTTCACTGATTTATTCCTTCAATATTCTATTGGTCTTGCCTATATAAAAAGCACTTTAAAGCTTGCAGTTAGCCAGATAAACCTAATGTTTAAAGGGACGGTCAGTAAATATTTTATTATTAAAATTATGTTTTCCACTTACAGGATGAATAAAAGTGATATATACATTAATGAAACTGCAATAGTTACAGTTTCTACAAGGATGCATATCTTTCCTGTCGGAAACAGAAATGTCCTTATTTCTGTTATAGCATATGAATCTCTTTAAATTCTTCTTATTCCTGAAGGAGAACATAGGTTTATCTCCCACAAATTTGCTAATGTCCTGATTAACAGTCAGGGTGTCTCAATTCTTTTTTAAAATATCACAAACTATATTCACATTACTAGAGTACATGAGACAATCTCTTAGCTTATCTCGGGTGGCATTTCTATCAATTCTAGTGGACTCATGTATGGAGAGGCTTGGGTCATTCTACATGTTTTGACTGTGTCATTAACATTCTCTAAACTTATAGAGTCATAACAGGTTTCAATGACATTATTTGACAGCTCATTTCATGTATTATCTAGTATATGATCTTCTCTTATAAGTCTGCTCACCCTAAGTATTTTACCTTAACAATATTCTTATGCAAATAGCTAGGATACATGCTCCAGATGTGCAAAAATGTATTCTTCTTACATCCTTTCTGATAGACTGAAGTGTGTATTGCACCTGCCAAATCTTTGGATATTATCACACCTAAAAATGTATGTAATTCGTGGAATAATTCATATCAAAACATAAAAAGGTTATTGTATTCTTTATATATTCTAAAAATTCAGATAGTTCACATCACCTGCCATATAAGAAAAATGCACTTAGTAGGTACTGTGATGTGAAGTAACCTCTGCTCACCAAGTCTTGTTATTGAATGTTACTAATTCAGCTGTGCAGCAGAGAAATATTTTTTGCTGTCACACAGAGGAACAGAGTAATACCTACCAGAGATGTGAAACATGAGTCGGTGGGAGGTAGCAGTGGACAGAAAAAAGAATGATTAATTTAGCTGAAAGTTGAAAAACAGTAAAAGAAACAGTTTAACTCACAGATGCACTGCAAGGATAGCACAGCTTCACTTGCAAAATGTTAGAGTGTGTGTGTGTGTGTGTGTGTGTGTGTGTGTGTGTGTGTGTGTGTGTGTGTGTGTGTGTGTGTGTGTTTGGGGGGTGGGGCAGAAGCCGTGTTGTCCCTATATCCTTGTAAATTTCCTTAAGGCATTCTGATTTCTCTCAAATGCCAACACATAATGCTTAGTGACTAGTCTAAATCATCCCTGTATGCAATCCTTACCGTTGCCCTTGTACATGGAACAAGGTTGGAAAAGATGCACATGAATTAATCCACTTACGCAGGTTAACTAATAATTAAAGAAATAAAAATAAACTTTTCAGAAACTGTTTTAAGCTGGATGGTTTGTGATCAATGCTATTTCTAAGGACAGGCCTGAAATTATTGCTGCTATTATTATTGTTGGTGGGCATTCTGAGGAAGTTTAACAGTTTTATGTAGTTTTCTGGAAACACACCGACTGTAACAAGGTAGGGAAATTACCTGGGTATGGAACTCCTACTATGTAGAACAGATACAAGATAGATCATTGATCCACCTTGACCATATTTTCAGGTTCAGCATGGCAGCGCTACAGCCAAAGAAACAAATGTAACCAATTTCACTGCAACAGTGGCAATTTAAAAGCAAGCGTACAGACAGATGTAAGTCAAGAAAATATGTAACATAAAGTAACAGTCATTAAGTAGATATGATACAAGAATTCATTCAGTAAAATAGGTAAGAAGAGTACCTGTACACTGTCACATCATATAGTGTGGTTTCCATGCAGAAAATAATACACAAAGAACAAAGAATTTACAATATGTACAATTGTTAGGCATGGGACGTGACGAAGAAGAGTACAGAATGAGTCAAATGAGAGGAAGAAGGGAAAGGAGGGACATAGAAAAGTGGAAAAAAAATAAGCAGAAGTATGAAGAGAAAAACAAGAAAGAAGTGTGCATCCCTCTGCTGCCCAGGATTAGGAGATCTGGGCAACATTACAAGAATATAGGGACAAATTTATTGGTAATTCAGGGTGCTCCCACCTGATGAAGACCATGCAAACACAAAGCCTCAGTGGCTCATCAAGCAGGCCCCATATAGTGTGCCAGAGTGAGTTAAGCAAACCATGAGAGACAAAGTGTAAGAGATGTTGGATCTGAGAGTAATCCAGGAGTTTGATGGTTTACATTTGTTTGAATGCACCTTATGACAAAATGTAAAATAATAAGTAAACATATTGTTTTATTTTTATACAGACAGACATACAACTGTTTGCTCATATATTAACATATCTATTTATACACACACATTTCTGTACATGCACATACCATATTTATATACAGATGATTTCCAGATTACAGAAATGTATATGTTTACTTATACCTATTTGCTTACATATACCTGTACATTTGCATTTACGCATCTCTTTCTTCTTGTATTTTGCTACATTTACGTGACATACATTTATAAAATTTCTCCAGCATTTTTATAGCTTATTTGAATCAAGAGGAAAATGAAAAATGTTAAAGTACTTACTGTAACATGCTGGATTTCTCACCCTAACCTGGTCTACCCACTTGGCTTAGTTGCCATGGTTGCACCTCTGCAGATCATCAAACCTGTACCGACAGTGGGGCCCACATCAGGTGATCCCTGTCAACAATGACAAGCGCTCACCCAAATACTGCCAGATGTCAACCTTTTTCCACTCAGTGATGGCCACTGCAATTTCAGTTTTCTGCAGATATAATTCCTGCAAGAGGCAGACCATAATTTTAGTTTCTTATCAGACCAGCTTGGAGCTCAGCTTGGAAAAAAAGGTGGAGGGGTAAGTTGCAGAGAGCAATGTCCAACATCATTAAGAGCTCATTCAGTATGTGTGTAAGGTGGCTAATGGTAATGCTGACAGTTACACAAATAATACATTCTGAAAAAAGAATCCATAAAAAGGGTGTGGGGAGGAATTAATATGCACTACTAGCACCCTAACACACTGTGGAAAAAAGGAATACACGAACAGTCATCCTTCCATCAGCATGAGCACTGCTGCCACTTCACCCTCAGCCCTACTCAAATGCTGATGGTACTAATTCTGATGACAAAGTGCTCAGTGTCTAAGACAGAAATAATCTGATGTGCAGTACCTTACTAAAAATAATGACTTTGTATCTAACAGAATTAAAACTGGATAATCATACATTATAAAACAATTCAACGACATAAATTTTCCTTTCTTGTGCCTTGTATCAAGTCATGCAAAATGCATGTGGTAATAGAGCAACAATATACTTGCTCTGGCAAGTACTGCAATAACAATGCCAATTTTCCATTAATGAACTTTACAGCAGAAGTAGAACATAAACACTGAAATACCCTCCCCCCAACAAAACTCATTCAACAAAAACAATTGAAAATGTACTTATTCTTTATTTGATGCCATTTCTGTTCACTGTTCAGTTCTTAGTGAAAACCCAGGCACAACGATTACAAACAGTAAATATATATATATATATATATATATATATATATATATATATATATATATATATTGTACGAGTAACTCTATTGCAGAAAATTAAAAGAAGAATCATTTAAAGATGAGGGACATTTGATGAACAGTGACAGTAGACTATGCAGTATACAGTATAGCACACACAGAGCACTGCATGCATCAATTATACTCTATGAGTTTTTTTAATGAGGAAACACTAACCTGAACGTCATGGTCTATAGTTATATACTAGATGCCACTCAATTACCTGCGCAGCTGTATACCATGCATGAGTCTACTACATGCGAACCTTTCCTACTGCTGCTGGTTAGCCACCAACAATATCATCGGTCCTGGTAGGAGCTGTACTGGAAATTGCAGTGACATCATGGGAAATTTCACGACTAGACTGGAACATGATCATATTGTACAGAATGCAACACATGCATTAAATATCCTGCAAGCAGTCTCAGGGTCATACTGAAGGGTACTGCCCCCCCCCCCCAGACACACTCATCCAGGTCATGGTAACAGGCTTTAAGCAGGCCAAATACTCTCTTCATGACAATTCGTGTCTGTGACAGGACTGTGTTATAACTTTCAACTGCAGCTTCCATCAGATTCCTCTCTGGAGTCATGAGCCAGGACTATAGCAGATAAGTCTGCATTACGTGAAAAACAAAAGCAAAGAAGAGAAATGGGAGGGCAGAGACAAAACAAAGGAAGAGTCATTTCGTAATAAGCAATACGTTTTACTAAGAATAGCTAATTACATGATTAAAGTTAAAATGCATACTTACCAAGCAGGAAGAGATGGAAGAGTGAGCTTGTGTGCCAGATGTGAGAATCTTGGGCACTGATAGGATGCTGGTCTGACACATTGGTGATGCACCCCTCCATGCATCACGTGCTACCTGGCAGCTGATGGAATGGTAGCTCTGCCTATTTCAGTACCACTCTCCCCATGGATACCATAAGGCCCTAATGGCAACATGGGTGTAATCTATTACACAAGCACCTCACAGAACTCTGCCACCCCATAATATGCACACATGGTTTGAGCTCTGTCCTGATGTGACACAGGGAAAAAGATGTACTGATCCCCATATACCAAGCGTATATCAAGGAGCTGCTGAAGTATCCACAAAGTAGAAGCCTGAAAAATACCTAGTGTGCCCTAGTCTGTCTCTAAAAGGTCCCCATGGTAAGTATATTGAGGGCTACACATACCTTTATTACCCACAGGGACAGAAAGGCCATGCATTCCTCAGTTCCTGTCTGTGAGTCATACATGTTCACTAACGCCCTTAAAATGTCCCTAACAACTCTAGACAAGAAGCTCAGACTGGGAAACAACCACACTAGCAGTAAAAGGAAGCATCTTCAATACAAAGTAAAAAGAAAAGGTGTGATTTCACCTTTTATAACACATGTACAGACAACACAGAAACACATCAAGAAATGAGTATGAATCACAAACATGCAGGAAGGGGGCATATTACCATAAGAAGTTCGACAAGATTTCTCATTAGAATCTCATTAATCCTTCATTTACATAAATTTAGATGAGAATACTGAGCTTGATCACAAATAGACTCTATAAATCAAACCTTGGATGTTCTAATGCATGAAAAGCATAGATAACTGATGCACGTACACCTAACAAATATGAATACCACTCAAAGCATAATCATTAGGTGTATGTGTGTCGGCATACATGTACATACACCTAACAACTATGAATACCACTCAAAGCGTAATCATTAGGTGTATGTGTGTCAGCACGCATGTACATACACCTAACAGCTATGAATACCACCCAAAGCATAATCATTAGGGGTATGTGCGTTGGGATGCATGTACGTACACCTAACAACTATGAATACCACCCAAAGCATAATCATTAGGTGTATGTGTGTCGACACGCATGTGCACATACCTAACAACTATGAATACCACCCAAAGCATGTATCACAGTTCAAGAAAGGTATATACTAACTTGCAAAGGCTTCTATAAGTTGGATTTATAGTCATTGTCAAAGCAAGGGCATTTGTGTTCATTAAGTGCAACTTCAGCTTCAAATTTATTTTACTGCTTATTTCCTAAGCACTTAACACGTCAATGGGAGTAATTTAATTATCTTTAAAATATAGTGCAAACAATGCAGCATTAGTTAGAAGTAATCACTCTGAAATAAATAGTACATATCAGCAAACCGATTAAGACAATATAGCTACTAAGGGCTCAAAGAAGTTTCCAAAGAAATCCAAACAGGAAAGTATAAATAGAAGCTCCAAACATAAACAGTCCATTGTAAATAAATCCCATTAGTGAGAAGATGAGTCACAGCTTTACTGAAAGTTTTATATTTTCTTAATTTTCCAATAATTTGGGATAGACTGCTCCAAGCTACAGGAATAAATTTCAAAAAAGCTTTTTCTCCAACTGCCTTAGTGATGTAGGGCCTGGCCAAAAATGTAATCTATAGATGAGCAAGTGGGAAAGTTAGGCTCTCTGAGGTGAGTTGAACAGCAAGTGCTGGACAGTAAGAGTAGCTTAGCAGTTTGTGAGCAAAGCAGTTGGATAGCAGTGATACTCTGGCAGTTATTAGTAACTAAATGGCTTTTTTCATTAAGTGGCAATGCTGTTCCCTTGGGCCAAACAGGGATATGAATGTACAAATCTTATTGACAGTTACATGAAGGGTGTGAATCCTCTGATCTGAATTCAGTAAGAATAAGGTTAGGTGGTATTCAGTTCTGGGCATTATCATTTATAACACAAAGGGTTTTCTTGTGTGCATATGGAATATGTTTTGAGTATTTGTATAAGTAAATACATAATAAATACACTTTCAGTTAGTACAATAATCTCACAGTTCATGAGATGTGGCTGTAGCCTATGTTTGCTGTGGTTTGCTGTCATGTATGCAGCCTGAACGCACACAGTGTAACACAGAAGTATCCGTGCATGGAACTGTGCATACGAAAAGCTAATGGTTTCTTTGCAGTATCAAAATATTTCACCATCCTATGGATTTTAGTTCTTAAAACCTATTATTTCTCATTTAGATTATCATAGGTGTCTTTCCTAAATTCAAAGGAGGTAACTAGGCTTATGGCCCTAGAGCCCTTATAAACCTAGACATGTTAATCCCAGTTTGCCACAATTGGTTAGATAGGTGACATTCACAGATCAGCACTGACTATCCCTGTCCATGAGGGACATAGGCACTACACCCGGGGTGAATTTGTGGTCGCCCATCCATTTGTCTAGGTTGTGTTTGAATAGGGACAGGGAAGAGCTCTGCTTCACATGCATTGGAAGTTTATTCCAGAGGAGTGGCAGTCTCTGGAAGACATATCTGTCTCTCTAGCTTGTACTGTTCATGTCACAGGCTAGGTTAAGATCCCTCTAGAGAGTAATGACTCTTGTGCCATTTGACTTGCGGATGTGCAACATTCCCATTAGGGCAGGATCAAAGACTGTAGGCCAGGCAAAGGTCACCTGTCAGCAACCTGTAAGATGCAGAGTGCAGTGACAGGGCTTTCAGTCTGTCCATGTAAGTCATAGCTTGAAGGACCTGTATTTTCTTGGTGAGGAACCTCTGGGGTCTCTATAACTGCTGCAGGTGTCTGGTAAGGTACATGCAAAAGGGAGCATTGGACTCTATTAAAGGTCTGATGAGGATTGAGTATAGCTGGATTATAACTTTCTTAGACCTGGATGTGATGTCCTTACTTATGAGATGTGCCACATAGAAGGCTTTCCTCACCACTGAGGAGACCTGGTGGTCAAAGTTCAGATTGCTATCAACCTGTGTTCCTAGATCTCACACCAGTGGATTTGAACTTACGGGGATACTGTCAATATTGTAATTAGCAGGAAATTCCGCTTTGCCAAAGGGATAATAATAAACTTTTTTGCTTTTAGCTTTAGTCAGTGGCTTTGTCACCAATCATTTGTCTGCGTTAGCACCCCCTGTAATATGTTAACATCATTGGGAGACTCAGTGATTGCACCCAATTTGCAATCATCAGTGAACTTGGTAAGCCAAAGGCCTTCTACTTTAGCCTGGACCTCTGAGAAATAGATTCCAAACAGTAAAAGGCCCTGCACAGATGTTTAAGATACACCACTGGTAACTGGCTACTGGTAGAAGTGGAGTAACTAACTCTGACAGTATATGTTCTTCCGGTGAGGCAATTTGCTACCCATCTAGTGACATAAGAGTTAATCCCCAGCTGGGAGAGTTTTAACCAGCGTGATGTACCCTTAACAAAGCCAAACTGAGTTGGGTCGAGATGGGTCGGTTGATGCCCCTCCCCTCCTTTGTGCAAGGGGATTATTGTTGCTGTTTTCCATTCTGTTGGAACAAAGCCAGTTTTCAGACTGTGGTTAAAGAGGGCACCAAGTGGGTCCACTAGGTTGTATTTTAGATTGCTTAATATGCAACCTGGGATGTTATCTGCTCCCATTGAGGCAGTGTTTTTGGAATTGGAGAGTGCAAATAAGACCTGATCTTTGGAGATAATAGGGAGAGGACTGGTGTCAGCTATGCTTTGGGGTATGTCTGGTAGGGACAGGTGGGTGAAGTTTGTGCAAAATCTGTCAGCTATCAGGTTGTATGTGAGTGGTAGCATCCACTACTAATTCGACACATAGCTGGGCATTCCATTTTAGATTTCGGACATAGTTAAAAAATGCATTTTTATTATCCTTATCCAGAGATGCTATTTTAGCTTTGTAATTAGCTTTAGAGGACTTGACAAGATTTCTGATTTGCTTGTTCAAGCTGTGGAGGGAATTTTTAATCTGCTGGGTCAGTTTCCTCTTTTTTTTGGACATCAGTTTTTTTCTCCTGTTATATAACTTGTTTATACTTGAGGTCCTTCAGGGTGGCTTGTTTTTTTGGGAAGACCTGGTTTTGATCTGGTCAGGTACAGCTGCATCTGTGCAGCTGCATAAGTGTTTATACAGGGCATTTGTGTACACCTCTTTATAGGAGTCACTGTTGTCTGTATTTGCAGAGGGTAAAACTTTTTATACCAGCACATGGTAGGCTGTAGTTTCCTTTGGAGAAATTTTGTTGTTGTTTTGTTCCCATGGGAGTGTCAGGTCTAATAGTTACTTCGAACAAGACTGATTTATGATCTGTCCTTACCAGGGAGAACATCACAAAGGGGGGAGTGCAGGGACCCCCCCCCCATGTTGGTGAGTACTATGTCTAGGATATTTGAGCCCCTTGTGGGGTGTAGACTATCTGTTCCAGAGCATTTGCATTGACAAAGTCCAGGAACCTCTGGGCAAGTGTGTTTGTGCTCATGTATATCATCCAGTTGATGGAAGGATAGTTGAAATCTCCCATGATCAAGGTGTTTGACTGTATGGCAAGTGATTTCAGTAAGTCCGGGTAAGCAGTGTACTTTTCCTGGTTCATGATGGGGGACCTATAGCTAGCAATGATGTGGTAGAATATTTTGCCTATAGTTAATTGGACCTAGAGTAGTTCAAGAGAGTAGTACTGTTGACCAATCTCGAGGTGTACTTGGTTTTATTGAAGATGGATACACCTCCACCTTTGGTTCTTTCACATTCATTTTGAGGTTTGAATGTGTGGAAGACACTGTAGCCTTATATGGCTGGGGTACTCTCGTTGACTTTGATCCATGTCTCAGTGACTGCACAGACGTCAACACCTTCCAAGTTGAGGAGTCCTTCCAGGGGGTGCAGTTTCCTGTTTAGACTCCTAGCATTAAGCAGCAGAACCTTGATTTTGTCTCGGGGGATTTTGTTACTTTGTCAATTTTGTTGTTTTGACATTGGGGAGGCAAGTGTCTTTGCTAGTATCCGAAAGCCTAGAGGAGACAGGTACAAGACATTTCAGCAAAGCTCCATGGCCTGTTGATTCTGTCTGTCAGATACTGGATCCTCCTGGACTGACACCAGAAGCTAAGCCAACTGTTGAAGTCGATCATTTTTTGTTTATATTGCGGCATCATCCTGGGTGAAGGTAGAATGTGGCTTAGGGCTAGGTCATATCTGCCTGAGACACATAACCTGAGAGTTCAGTCATGTCTCTGTTCAAATAGTCCAGAGAGGTACGTCTCAAGTCATACACCCCAACATGGACTATGACAGAGTCATAACAGTCCTTGTTGTTGACTGACTTAAGTGCATGCATGATTTTATGGATCTTGGCACCTGACAAGCAGCTGACCATGACCCTCGTCTTGTCCAGCCAAGTGAGGGGGAAATCTGTGTGTCTCAGTCCCCTATGTTCAAAATATTAGGTTTTGAGATATTTTGCCTTAGGAGCTTATTTGCTGAGACACTGGTGTGAGTGTTATTATGTGTACTGGTTTCTATTGGTATTGTAGTGTATGCAAGTGGTTTACATTTGGGAGGTCTCCGATCTTTTGGTATGCTTCTAGTGAGTACCTGAGCATATGTTGGTTTATGTATCATGTTCTTGATTTGTGTGAGAGGTGAACTGTGAGTGCTGACAACTTATTTGATATCCAGTTTTTTTTTTACGTGAAAGAATTGATTCTGGTTTCATAGTGCAATTACATCTCTCACATAGGGTATTTGTTTGTTTAGAAGTAGATGGTTGTCAGTTACTACATTGCCTCAGGATGCCCATGTCAATTAGGCTGATCAGAGAGACGTGAGGAAACTGCTCATCCATTATAGCAGGTTGATATCATATGTAATATTAGAGAAGGGAGTGGGCTAGTTAGACTGGTGTATGTGCTAGGACCAGCAAAGGGGCTTAATCTACTGAAGGCTAGGGATGGTAAGTGTGGCAATGCTGCTTAGTGTGCATCTGAGTTTCCCTTAGTACAGGGGAAGTTTGGGAGGGTTCCACTGACAGATGTTTAGGAAAAATTGTGTTTTAAGGTATTTGCATCTATACAGGCACCGCCGGCTCCTGTTGAGTGGTGCACAGCTACTTGCGAATGTGAGGCTTAAATACAGGTGAAAATAAATACTTTTAAACTAGTCTACCAATAAGAAAGCACACAATGAACCTTCCTCCAGCAATCCCCTGCTCAGACAAGACAGGATCTACACTCTTCTGTCACAAGGGTGTAGGGGAGCCTTTCTTAATGTAAGATGGCTGGTTTAGTGTTCAAGTGTATCAGTAACAGGTTAGATTCAGCAGATCTGAATCTATTCTATGCTATCTAGGTATCAGTACAGTGCAAATCAAGTGCAGAAAATAAAGTAATCCCAAACAGTTGTTGTTGTTGTTGTCTTTCAGCTTTTCCCGGTTAGGGGTCACCACAGCGGAACTCCGGTCTGCTAATGATTGTCAGTAGATTTTCACAAACGCTGAGGTGCCAGCTCAACGTTCAACCTTCAACGAAGGCATGCCCATTTATGCATGTCTTTCGAACGCCCATCCAACCACAGGGAGGACATGCAGACTCCACACAGAAGGCACTCCCCACACTCCAGCCGAGAATTGAACGGGAGAACCTCTTGCTGTGAGGCAACAATGCTACCGCTGCGCCACCGCGGAAGTCAAAGTAATCCCAAACAGTAAAACAGTAAAAAACAAATAATGCAGCAATTCAATAAAATACAGTTCGGAAAGTGCAGAAGAACATTACAGATGCAGAATACAGAATAAATGAAGCTATGTGGTGATAAGGTAAGCTTTCCCATAGTCTGAGTGAACTTAGTGGTATGATAGCATAGTCCACTTACTGCAGAATTTTGTCCATATTTTTTTCTTTACAAGTGTTACATATTTTTGAGCATGATGCAGTAATGTAATACAGTACTCTGTGAAATACTCATTTCACTTTATAACCTTTTATTTACCAATGACAGGCTAGTAGTCTGTTTGCATTACAGAACATTTCCTCTAATAATTCCACTAAATTAACAGTTTGGTAATAAAAAAATGGTTAGATTTTTTCCATACTGTTAATTTAACAGTTTGTCAGTTATATAACTAGTTCACACTTACTTACCCCACTCTAATCCAGTATAATTAGAGCTGGAACCCAAAGTGACGTAAGCACCTGCTGTAAATATGTGTCTGTAAATCTAGTTTTCCACATTCAGAATCAATTTTTAAAATTGCTTTATTTATAAAATTGTTTGAAATGACCTTCGGTTTACGCACAAAAAAAGAGTTTGCATGCATAAAAATACACAACCAACCCAATGTCTGCAGTGAAACAGATAGTGGAAATGAAGCTAGAAATTATGAAAGAGCCCAACTAGGCATCCCTAGATTTGGAGAAAGCATAGGTTCATAGGTTCATAGGTAGGTACTGGGCTATCTGCCCGAAGGCATATATTAGCCCAGCCATGTTGTGCAGTATTCACCGCCCCTTTGGTTAGTTCCCTAGGCCCTTGATCTTGCAGCTAGTACCCTTGGCCCCTATCTAGTACAGCTGTTGGTATGATCCCTGGTGTGAATTTTCTGTTACCCATCCACTCGTCAAGGTTCCTCTTGAAAAGTGATAGTGAGGGGCTCTGTCTTATGTAGATCGGGACCTTGTTCCATAGCAAAGGAAGTCTTTGTGAAGGGAATCTCTCCCTCCAGCATGTTCTGTTCATTGTTGTGCTGAGGTTTATATCCCTAGAGCATGTAGCGCGAGTGGATTTGGTTTTGCTAAGATGGAGCATGTTCATCAGTTCTGGGTTGGACATGGCTCTGTATGTTAGACAGAGATTGCCTCTGAGCATATGACAAGGTCACAAGAAAGCTGATATGGGCAGTCCTGTGATGGTTCAAAGTTCCATAAACAGTGGTAGAATTAATGCAGGCAATGTACAAGGGCCTAATGACACAAGTATGAATAGTGTTCAACTTACAGAGGGGCAAAGGGTTCAGCTCTGAGCCCACTGCTGTTCATACTAGTAATGGACTACATTATCAAACAGGTTGGAGATGACAGATTAACAAAATTGCTGTAGCATTACAGGCAGACTCTGAACAATAACTTCAGCAAATGATAGGGAAATGGAATACAAACCTGAAGGCACATGGGATGAAACTGAGTAGTTGTCATGGCAGCAAATGGGGGAACCAGAAGATCCTGAATATTGAGAAAGAATGGAAAATAGTAGAATAGGTTAACAGCTTCAAGTATCTGAGAGGGGTAGTTAAGGAGAAGGGAGGTCTGACTGAAGAGGTCAAATCTAGAATCAGAGGGGATGCAGCCAAATAGCACAGAGTGTTAGGTGTCGTGACTGACAGAAGAATGCCAAATAATCTGAAACGTGAGATGGAAAATACAATGATGTGGCCAGTATTTCTATCTGGCAAGGAACCGGGCAGTGAAGGCAGAGCACCTGAACAAGCTAACAGTGATAGAGAAGAAGTGCCTGAAATGGGTGGTAGGATGCACACCATGGGACATAAGAAGGAATGACAATGTTAGAGTGGAAGCCAAAGTAACTCCAATTGTAGAGATTGTCAAAGATAACAAATTATGGTGGTTCAACTGCATGTTTAGGAAAACAGAACACAACCTGATAAAGAAGATTTGGGATAGAGGAGACGAAGGTAAGGGGAAACGAGGGCATTCTACAAAGAGGTAAATGGATTGTGTGAGAGACGACCTACGACAGTAAGGCATGTCTGTCTAACGAAGTAGGAGAGTGGCATTGAATCAACAGAGTTGGTGACAGCTGATGTGACACTTTGACTCCATTTAGAAAAAGAGAAAAAAAAACACAAGACTGTGGTATTGTCTGTTAATGATGATGATTATAACACAGCCATTCTTATTTAATGACACAAAACATTAACATAGCCATTACCCACACCCAGGCTGAGCCCGAAATTGGTCAGTATTGATCTGTGCACTACCTGGTAAACAAATATATATATAAATAAATAACTACAAAAGGCCTGCAAAATTTCTTGAGACTTCATGTTCCCCATAATCTTATCATGGATGCAATGTCTGACTTGCACATGACATTTATGCACAGTAATTGTCAACAAACTTACAAGAGCCAGTTGAAGTAACCATGGCTGAATGTGAAAAAAGGATGGTTAAAAAAATATTCATTGTTTGACCACTAGAGGTCATAAGAGCATAGAGATTTGTATATAAGTTCATTAATTTACTATGTTTAGTACATGGTTTTGATTGAGAAAAGTCACTTAAGACATGGTGCTTTCAAACTTTTCAAACAGTAAACCCAGTAAGTTTCTCTAACCCAACTTAGAAAACTACTTATGTCATCACAATCTTACTACACCAAAAATAAAAAAATCCATCTCACTGTATTCAAATAAACAAATACCTGTATCATAAAGCTACTCTGTTTGCCTTCTTCACATCCCTAAAGCATTCTCTGGTGCACTTCTTAAGAGATCTGTTAGTAATAATGAGTGAGGACTAAAAATTCTTAACTGATGCTTTATTATACATTGTATTTGAATAAAGTCTCACTTTCTAAAAATTCTCTAACTTCATTTGAATAGAAACTGGGACATTCACAACATTTAAAACACTACCCAACCTTTTTCATAATGATCAACAGGGAGGAAGAATGAGGAGTCCTTAATTTTAATTTCCATTTATGTTTTCTCAACCCTTATTTCATTAAACAACAGCTTGGCAATTGATCTGCTGTTTGTAGTCTGTGACCAACGTTCACAAGGAAAAACGTCACCTAAGCAGTTACTTAACTTTCTCAAGTTTACTGGACATAAAAAATACTGGGCATAAATATCACTTTACAGCTTCTTTGTGTAGGAATTAATTTAGAATTCAACTTCAGAAGTTAACTTTTACTGATATATTGCATAAAATGTCTGCCCTAATCATATTATTATATGCCCATAGCAGACTACCTCCTATCTGATGCGAAAATGTGTGCATATATTTATGTACAACACAGGCCCACATTCTCCATTGCCCCTCCCCCCATGCCCTTTAAACCATTATAATTTACTTTTACCAGCATTTGTTAACTTTATCAAAGGTTACACATGAGCAAACTGTGATGAAGGATTTGATAGCAGTGCCTTGTGCAGTATAAAGAGCTTTTCTGATTACAGCCACCAACAAGATGTGAATGGATAGAAAAATAGAAGACAAAGGTCTTCTTTAGCTGTACTTCATCCTGATTTCACTGGAAATGTTTATGCAAAACAACACAGAGAAGAATTACCATGATAATGCAGTTAAGTTGTGTACTTTTCGAGATAAGTGTCTTAGTTTCTGTGTTTTGACATGGGCACATGGTCTTTCTGAATGGGCCCTTTGTGCATCTGTTGAGCAACTGTTTTTTTTTTTTTTTCAGACTTACTTGATATTGTAGCAGACCGAAGTTCCGCTGTGGCGACCCCTAACCGGGAAAAGCCGAAAGACACAAACAAACTTGATATTGTAACTCAGAGGGTTAATAAGTTTGGAGGCTTTAGTAATTTGCACAGGTCAACATGATTAGAACTACTAAAATATTGCTAGATACTTCAAGCAAGGATAAATAAGCAATTTATGAAGATACAAGAAAACAGGAAGAGAGAAAAAAATGCTGCAGCTAGTCATCAGAATACACCATATCTGTGTATGTATAAAAATGTTTTGTTTACATAGCCGATCTCCAGATTGCCAGTACGATATCAGTACTTAAGCATATGAAGTTCTGTCTTGGCAATCAGAGCAGAATAAGTTATGTGCTGTCATACCTCTCAACGGTACAGATTTTCTCGGAATGTCCACATTATTGCCTCATAGTGGCCGTCCTATACAAATCACAACTTCAGGTAGCCTTAATTGACTCCTTGCCCCCCTCTCTAGGAAATGCTGAAATACTTTGCACCAAACTCCAAGTTAATAAATCCAAGGCTATAAACATAATATGTTCCTACATCCCTCCAGGTAAAAACATCAATACCCTGGAAAATATCCTTAGCTGGGCCTCCTGTAGCTTTCCCCAAGAAACCATAATCTTAGGTGATTTCAACATTGACTGGAACTCCTGCAAGTCCCCCACACCCTCCACTCACCTTAATCTCTTTAACTATCATCAAACCATCAACTCCCCTACTAGAATAAATAAATCCACCCACAAACAAACCATTCTAGACTGGATACTAATCAACAACAATCCCCTCTCCTATAAAACAGGAATACTCCCTGACAATATCAGTGACCACCTCCTTACCTTTATCACTAAACAAAAATTCAACAATCCCAAACCAACTACTTTCCGTACCAAACATAACAAAACAGAATTCAACCTAGCATCCTTTCAAAATGAACTCAAGGAATACAACTGGTCTACTCTAAAATACCTCCCAATAGATGAGGCTGTAACCTATTTCAACAATACCTTCCTACAAATTCTAAACCAACATGCCCCATCCCGCTTAGTTAGAGTCAAATCCAAAGCAGCCCCATGGCTCTCTAAAACAACTAAACAAACTATGCAAGCTAGAAATAAACTATGGTCTAAATGGAGGTCCACAAAAAACCCAATTGACCATCAAAACTTCAAACAGCTGAGAAATAAAACAAAGAAGCTTACCATTCTGGACAAGAAAAACTACCACCTTCAATACCAACAAAACCAACACCAAAACCCAAAACTATTTTGGTCAGGAATAAACAAACTACTCCATCCTGGCAACACCAAAACGCCTACCCCAGCTAGCCTAGCACAAACCCAATCTAACATAATAGCCGACACTTTCAACAACTTTTTCTCTCAAACAGTCACCTCACTTGCAAGTACCATGACTCCCCCCCCAACCCTCCAAACTACCCCCACTCAAAACAACACACACATGCTAAAGTTCAATACTGTCTCAACAACCTATATACATAAGCTTCTATCTAAACTCAAACCCTGCACCCCTTCTGCAGACAAGCTTCCAGCTGAATATCTGCAACTAGCTGCATCTGAGATAGCCTACCCAGTCTCCATCTTAATAAACAGAACCATAACTGAATCCAAAATCCCATCCTGTTGGAAAATCTCCCATATTATTCCCCTCCATAAAGGAGGAAACTCCAACGAACTCTCCAATTTTCGGCCTATTGCCCTTCTATCTCCTCTATCCAAAATAATGGAACGTTGCATTCACCATCAACTTCTACATTATCTC
Organism: Protopterus annectens; assembly: GCF_019279795.1. Classification (NCBI taxonomy): domain Eukaryota; kingdom Metazoa; phylum Chordata; order Ceratodontiformes; family Protopteridae; genus Protopterus; species Protopterus annectens. The sequence continues at coordinate 893,711,861 of NC_056747.1, read as the reverse complement.
TTAAATAACAACTTGCTTGTAGACTCACAACATGGTTTTAGACCCTACCACAGTACTTCAACTGCCCTTCTCTCCTTCACTGACTCTATCAATAAAAACCGCAACAACAACCTGTTCTCCTCTGCACTATTCTTAGACCTCTCAAAAGCGTTCGATATGGTCAACCATAAACTTCTCCTTGATACCCTACAATCCCTCTCACTTGATTCACAAGCATTACAGTGGTTCGACTCATACCTGACTAATAGAAAACAAGCAGTCCTCTGGGACAGCCATCTATCCTCTCAACTCCCAGTTACTATCGGCGTCCCACAAGGATCCATCCTAGGTCCCCTACTTTTCTCTATATTCATAAATAACCTGCCCACTTCCCTCCGACATCCACTTGTATACAGTATGCAGATGATTCCACTCTCATCTGCTCTGCTTCTTCCCAGCACAACTCCACACTGCTACCCAGGTGGTCTTCACTGCAGCAGAAAAATGGTTCCAACATATCTGTCTCCTCCTAAATCCCAAAAAAACCAAACTTCTACTGTTCACCCCTACCTCTAAATCCACCCTATCACTTTTTCCATTGTATCGTGCAATGGCACTGTCATCCAACCTGACTTTTCCACTAAACTGCTAGGCGTAACCATAGACAATCAGCTAAATTTTGACTATCACATTGACTTAACTATCAAGTCAGTCAATAAAAAGATGGGTGCCCTTTACAGACTTAAGCCCTTCCTTACTGCCACTTCCCGAGTAGCTCTCACCCAAACCCACCTCATTTCTACATTATTGTATGCCTCTCCTTCCTTTATCAATATATCTAAAGCTAATCTTCAAAAACTGAATACCGCCTACCACAGTATAGCCAGATTTGCCACTGGCTCTCTATTCCAAACTCATCACTGTCTTAACTTAAAAAAACTAAACTGGCTTGAACTTCCAAACCTAATACTACTACAGCAACTAATCATCACTTTTAAAATTCTATATTACCCCTCCAACACACCCACACTAAATAAACTCATCACTCCTTATAAAAATCTCACTTCACTTAGATCAGCCAACAAGCTACTAGTTACTACCTTGAAATCTCATAATAAATCAGGTGATTCCTTATTTGCAAACACTGTCGGTTCTTACTGGAATAAACTCCCCACAGAATTGACCTCCCTAGGCTCATGTCATCTTTTCAAAAAACAGATGAAAACTCACCTAATAACTCACTGGCTATGCCCCTGCTCTAATCCTGACTGACCTCAGCAAATTTATTACTCTCCCCAGTCTCCTCCTGTGTACTTTTGCTCTTCAGTTCTAACTTAAACTGACTTCCACAGTCCCTTTTTTATACCTCCACTCTTCTGTTCTTAGTTCTGTTTGACTCCCCCTCTGACCACTCTGTTTTTTCTGTCTCTTGCGTCAATTAGCTGACCTCCTATAATCCTGCTACCTTTTAAATTTCTCACTATCTTTGTTTTTCCCCCTCTCCTTTACCTACTGCCTGTTCCTTAGCCTCTCTAAGTCCACAAACCCTATACCTAACAGTAACTGTACCTTATTATTTCCTTTCTCTTTACATCATTTCTGCCTTTTACCTATCTCTAACCTTTTAATATCTTTTACACTACTAACCTGCCTGTTTAACACTATATATTAACCACTTTTATGCTTTCAGCCAATACCTATTTGTTGTTATTACTAGCTAATATGGATATTCCTTTAACTTTAAATTTTTTTTTTTATACTGGAGCTTTTCTCCTCAGCCCCTGACTGAATTTTGATTGTCATCTAGTCAGATTTGTACATGAAAAAGGATTTGCATTTGTATTTTGCCATATTATACTATATTAGTTTTAGTTTGATTTGTATAGTTAGTACTATTAGTGACTTCATATTTTGTAGTGTATTAGTCTGATAGTGGAGCTTTTCTCCTCGGGCCTCTGCTGAAAATGGACATGTATCCAGCCAGACTAGCCCGGTTAACAAATGTAAAATAAATAAATAAATAAATAATTTTTGGTCCATTTTTTCATAAAATTGTGTTTTTCTGGCAAATTAGTGGCAACTCATTAAAGACGGAAGTTAGAAAAAAATGACAGACATTTGACTTTCAGACTTCATACCCTTCAGAAAAGACATGCTAATGCAAACCCTGTTATTCTATCAATTTTCTAAGTTTGTAAGAGCAATATTTAAAAATTGTCCCTATTGTTGGACCTTCGTCCCACTTTTATGTATGGCTTTATCCAAATTTCTTTCTCTAAGAGGTTGAGAGGTATGGCTGCAGTTGAAAACTAGTAACTTATTGACAAGGTCAATAGAATTCCTCATCTGTTAATACTATATAACTATACAGGCATACTACAATACAACATGAGGAGGAGAAGAAGACTTCTTACTGATTAACAATATTTGTAATGGAGCCCTGCACAATGCATAAGTAGTTAAGGTTGGTTTACCAGAAGTGAAAGGTATATACAGAATGTGCCTATAATTACTTATGAGAGAAGGATGAAGGAAATATGGAAAAGAGAGAGAGAGAGAGAGAGAGAGAGAAATAATATGTAGGTTGTTTCTGACTATGATAAAGAACACGGAAGGCAGTTGACTTTGGCAGTTACTATAAGCATAGATTTTGTAATAAAATGCTTCACATAGTAGAACTATGCAAGTTTCCCATTTGTAAAAAAGATGATGAATTTGATGTGGATGACACATTTGACCTTTGCATCTACAACAACGCATAGTAATTCTGTAAAAGTAACTACCTCAATGGGACTGCCATCCTTAGACAAGACTTGCATTTTGGGTGAATTTGATTATATTCAAGTATAACTTTCACCGTAGCAAAATAACTTTATGCTGGAAGTCAGAATCAGTTACCTAGCTTTCAATTTTGAAGAAACCGTATTAGAGTTAAGACGTAATATGACAAGGATTAGTGGCAGTGCATGACATTATGGAGTTGCTGGTATAGAGAATGGGTTTGGATGGAATGCTGGGACAGCATATCATTGCCACAAAAGGTAAAAATTTGAGGCCAAGGAGTGAACCTTGGTGTTCTTCCAGGAGGATCATCAAGGAGTAATGAAGAAAGTATAACCCCGCTTCACTTGTGTTTTGCCAGCTAGATAACTAGATAACTAGTTTATACATTGAGAAGGGAGACCATAATCAGCAAGATACAGTAAGAAAAAGTTGTGATTATCCATATCAAATATCTTATAAAAAGATAGAATGATGGCAGCAGTGAAGCTAACGCTTAACTTGCATTTTAGCTGATCAGTTACATTCTAAGGTATTGTGTTTTTTGAGTCATGTTCTAGTCTAACGTGGAGAAGAAGAACATGTTATATGCAGTTGATAGTTTAGGAGCAGGCCATGTATGCATTTTCAAATATTTTAAAAGCATTCATTTTATAGCATCTTGGCATCAACTAAGAAAAAAACATATAAATACAATCTAGACTTACAATGATTTCATGTATTTCCATACAGATACAATCTAGACTTACAATGATTTCATGTATTTCCATACAGATACAATCTAGTCTTACAATGATTTCATGTATTTCCATACAGATACAATCTAGACGTACAATGATTTCATGTATCTCCATACAGATACAATCCAGTCTTACAATGATTTCATGTATTTCCATACACATACAATTTAGTATTACAATGATTTCATTTATCTCCATACAGATACAATCTAGTCTTACAATGATTTTATGTATTTCCATACACCTAAACTATTGAGTGGTGCATCATCATGATGTGTTACGTATACACTTAATGTCAACAACAGCAGTATCTACCATAATGCAGATATAATTTTGGTTTTAAGGATGCTTTCTCCAAAATCTCCAAATCACATAATACCAGATTATCTTGCTAAAAAACTACAGCCTTTTCGCTATTGACAAATGAACCTGAAACAGTATATAAACACATAAAACACAATAAATAATGGAATAGCTTGATGTCTTGCAGTGCTTGGAGAAGTTGCTGTTTTACCTGCTCACTCTGTACATCAAAGTTAATTAAAGTTGTGTGTTTTGTGAATAGATAATATTACTCAATGGAAACTGGTCAAATACTGTATGTGAAGATCTTGATGTCTAAACAATGGCAGGTGAAATGGAAGCTCTTGCTAAAAACATAATTATGGATGAAGAAATACACCATAATGAGAATAAAGAGAGGTTTGGAATAAGTGGAAGTTGGCTTGTAGTGTACTTCAACACTGTTAAAAGGAAAAATAAGACTACAAGGAGTTTGGGTTGACAAGACTTGAGTTTTTGCATATTCGTTTGATCACCATGATGCATATTAAGTTTCAGGTAACTGAAGTGAGAAATAGAATGAAAGAATTAGGTGACCAAGCAGAAAATATGGATTGGCAACTGTCTGCAATGGAAGAAATGGCTTGAAGAAAGAGTCTGAGACCAAATGGAATGTTGGAAGGAATGAGAGGACTGAACTTAATGGAGTCTGTAAAAACTAAGATGGCAGAATGGACAACCTCATTAAATCATGATTAGGAACTGAAAAAGTGTCTTAGTTGCTATGGACTGTAACAGATAACACATATGGAAAAAACAGAGTTATTCTAGTAAAATCTGTGGAAAAATGTAAAAAAAGTCAATGCAATGACAAATATGGCAACCAGGAAGAAAATTTACTGATTGACTAGTTTATATGGCACAGTTACTCAGATGTGACTTTGCAGCAGAAGCTGCAGTTCAAAAATGTTATTAAGTAATGCAAGAGAATTAACCTTTAATATCAGTTGACTTGCCTCAGCAGTTGTGAAAGTGTTTTCTTCAGAAGGACCGTTGACCTTTACTAATGCTGAGAAAGTCACATTAAAGTTAAAGCATTTTCAAGTGTATTTGTTTTATTAAGTAATGGAGACTGATTATATAGGGATTGCAAATCCAGGTGACTACAAATTCAGTAGACATGAAATAGTATGGGAGATGCAGCACAAGTCAAACAAAAAAAGAGAGACTGAGTTGTGTAACGGAGCAGGGGAAAGTTGGTACCAGAGGTTTCATATCCCTATTTGACTATGAACAGTAAAGATCAGAAACATGCTTATCTAACAATTATCCTATGGAAGCAAGAAGTCAGCTATTTATTAGAATTACTGGAGATGAAGTGTAAAGTGATTAAGAGGGGGCCCCATGTGTTTTCATTTGTTCACATTTGCAGGTATTTGCAGTTAGTGATGAGTATCTTAGGAATCCCAACCATTAATATCACAGCCCAAAGATTAAAACAGTTAGGTAAATATCCCTTATTACTGAAAAATACTTTGGTAATAGATAATAGGTTGCAAATGGGATGTTCCTACCCTGTTCTGATTCAGAACCGTAGAAATAACCATGAAAATTATAATGGAAGAAAATATATTGTTTGCTTTTCTTTGTTATTTTAATTGTTAATGCAGCCCCCATGTTATGAAAAAGTTAATTTGCAAACATATTGCAGCGTGATAAATAAAATAATATGCAATTACTTTAGAAGTCTTAACTTCTAACAAATAATCTAAAACTCTGTGATAGCTAGTTTGTTTATAAATTTATCTAAGTTAAAGTTATTAAGCCTCAATTCTGATGTGCTTGTACATAATAAAGCTGCTTGAACAGAACCCACTAAGGCTAGTCTGTTTTATCCTGACTGGATGAGTGACATGGTGTCAGAACCAGGATTCCAGAGACTGCTTTTCAGAGCTACAAGGTGCAGATTTAACAGGGAAGGTAAACTAAGAGAACCAAGCACAAAAAAAGGCCAGAAATGAACAAAAGGTAATGAAAACTTGCACAAATGGTTTATTTATTAAAAAAAAAAAAAGATAAAACGGAGCATTACAAGGGCACATACTACATTATTAAGCTAGCGAGAGGCACAAAAAGTTTTTAATTAAAAAAATGTTTAAAATTAAGATATTTGATGAAATTATTATCAGAAAAGCACATATAGAGGTTTGGAATTACCTTGGAATTGCAAAACAAGCATATTTAAAGTGAAACAAGCATGTTTAAAGTAAAACGGGCATGTTTGGATTAAAACAAGCACAAGAAACATATAATGGGCATGAAAAGAGATTAAACAAGCAAAATGAGTATAATAAGGGCAAAAAGGGCACATTAAACATAAATAAAATAAGGCGACTGCATGTTTTTTAGCAAGATGCTGTGTTTTGGAATAAACTACTATTTCGCATTGAAGTTATTCAGGGTATAACTAGAGTTATTTGAAGTATCTCAAAGTGTGTAGAAGTGCTTTCAGTGTGTGCTTATTACTGTGTATATATTCTAAAGAGTTTATTTGTGTGCAAAGTGCAACTATTTCATAAAGTGCAGTCAAAATACAGCCATTTCATATTTGTGCTGGGTGTTTCTGTTCACAGAGTGCTGCCATTACAGACTGTTTCTTGCTGTGTACAGAGCTATTTAGCAAAGTACAGCCATTTTGGGAAAGTTTCAGTGTGCAGTGTACTGTTTACCCGCAAAGTGCAATTACTTCGAAATGTTTTTACTCTGAGCTTCTTCTGCCCAGTTTATTCACACAGTGCAGCTATTTTGAAATGTTTCTTACACTGATAAGAGGTGATTTTTTACAGTACAGGGATTTCAAGAGTATTCTGGTGCCCGAGAGACTTATTTCACAAAGTTCAGTTATTCAGAGGCTTACTGTGCTATTGGGCATAGTTACAAGTACTGGCATAAAGTTCAGGCATATGTGCAAGTGTGCTGGTTTATACAGTTAAAAGTGGAGTTGGGTTGCATTGTGTTTTACTGTAATTTCTTAGCATGGCAGATGGATTTCGAAAGCCATCACCACTTGTATTTGATAAGAATATTGCAGAGAATTGGAGAATATTTGAGCAAGAGTATGACATTTTTATACAAGCAGCTTATTCTGACGAAGATCCATGTACCAAGGCATTCATTTTGCTAAACTTAGCTGGGTCAGAGGCCATTGAAAGAGAATGCTTATTTGTGTATGCACCAGCAGTATATGAAGGAGAGGGTTAAAACTGTCATATTGCTGTACAGGCTGAATCAAAGGAAGACCCCAAGTGTCTGAAACATAAATTCAGGGAAATGTGTAACCCACAGACAAATATTACATTGCAGAGGCATTTGTTTTGTACAAGAGATCAAAAGCAAGGAGAAACTTTTGCAGCTTACATTACTGACCTGAGAAACAAAGCTAAAACATGTAGGTTTGGTGACTTAAAAGATGAGTTAATAAAGGATAGGCTTGTTTGTGGTATTAATACAATTACTTATTACTAATTATTATACTAATACTGGAGCCTTTTTCCCCGGGCCTCCGCTAAAAATTGTCTTCGTTCCAAGTCGGACTTTCCCGGTTAACAAATGTTAAATAAAATAAAATAAAAAAATAATAGTGCTGCAGTAAGAAAGATTTTGCTTTGTGACAGTGATTTAACTCTGAGCAAAGCTATTGATATTTGCCAAATCCATGAAGTTACAGAAAGGCATAGAAGTATTATTGCAAGTGATAACAGCATGGTTTCAGCAGGCTCCCAGAGCAAATGTAGACAGCATGCAACATGTGGCTAGCAGAATCAGGCCTAAGCACATGACAGCTGTAACCCCCGCGAGTGTGGCAGGTAAAACCTGTAGTTTTCCAGCAAGTTTTAAGAGAAGGACATGCTCAGTGCAGTAAAAGGGTGAGTCAGCAAAACCCAAATCAAGCTTTATTATTAACTGTCATAATCACGGTGCCACTCATGAGTCTAAAAGCGAAAAATGCTTAGCATTTGGTCAGCAATGCCACAAGTGTAAAAAATGGAACCATTTTCAAAAGTTTTGCAAATCAAGTAAACCTCACACAGTTATAAAAAAAGGTCACTCAAAAATGCAAGTTGATCATATAGAGAGCTGCAATTCTACTTTCTACATAGATGGTGTGTCAATAATTGGTGAAAAGGCTGATGCAGTAAATTTGTTGGCAAAGAACAAAGTGTTTTGTACTATCTAGATCAATGGTAAACCCATCAAGCTCAAAGAAGACACTAGTTCAAAGTGTAATGTTATGTCAGCAGATACTTTTGCTAAGGTGAGAGCTGGTGAGCAACTTAATGTGGCTATTTGTGTGAAACTTGTTGCTCATGGAGGTGAAGAAATTCAAACCGAAGGCTCAGTAGTGCTTTCATGTTGCTTGCCTGGAAACTGCTACAGCTTGTTATTCTATGTAGTCCAAAGACCTGTGCAGTCATTATTGGGTCTCAGAGACAGTTTGAGAATGAAGATGCTTTCCTTTACCAAAGAAGTTCATCATATAAGCACATGTCCTACTTCCAGTTTTACTGAAACTATTTTGTCAGAGTATGCTGATATTTTCGATGACAAGTTGGATAAACTTCCAGTTTTGTATTCTATGAAGTTAGACCCAGAGCTCAGTCCTGCGGTGAGAGCAGCAAGAAAAGTTCTGATAGCTACACAGGATAAAGTCAAAGCTCAGATGGACAAAATGGTGCAGCAAGGTGTAAATTGTCCAGTTACAGAACCTACTGAATGGGTGTTGTCCATGGTAGCAGCCCACAAAAAAAGGCTCAGACGAAATCAGAATATGCATTGACCCAAGAGATTTGAACAAAGCATTAAAGAGACCACATCATCCTATGCGTACAGTCGAGGAAGTTGCAGCCTTGATACCGAATGCCACTTTTTTTCTGTCTTAGATGCAAAAAGTTCATTTTGGCAAGTGATGCTTGATTGCAAATCTTCACTACCGACTACTTTCAGTACCCCATTTGGAAGATATAGATTCCTTAGGATACCATTTGGAATAAATTTTGCAACTGAAGTCTTTCAGCGTGCAGTGGAGCAAATTTTTTCGGGTTATCGTTGTGCCATAATAGTAGATTATTTATTGGTTGGAGGCAATGGTGAAGCAGAGCATGACAGAAACCTTAAGAGAGTTCTAGACAGAGCGCATGACGAACTTAAAGTTCAATCCTGTAAAGTGCAAATTCAGACTACCAGAAGTTACGTATGCAGGTCATTTATTTACCAGCACTGGCTTGCGACCGAAACCATCTAAACAAGCAGGCATTCTTGAGATGCCAGCACCAGATAATGTTCAAGCTCTACAACATTTTCTTGGTATGTTCAAATATTAAGGCAAGTTTATACCAGACTTCAGTGAGTTGACAGTGCCTTTGAGAGAGCTAATGTGCAAAAATATTACATGGTCTTGGTTGGAACAGCACCAGAGAGCATTTGAAGACCTTAAGCAGAAAATTACCACCCCACCAACATTAAGATACCATGATGTCAATAAACCAGTAACTCTTTCCTGTGATGCTTCAGAATTTGGTCTTGACACAGTTATTCATCAAGAAGGCAGACCAGTAGCCTCTGCATCTAGATCTCTTACCCAAAGTGAAATGCAATATGCTCAAATTGAGAAAGAACTTTTGGCAATATATGCATGTTTAAAATTTCATGATTATATTTATGGTCAAGCTATTCAAATTGAAACAGACCACCAACCTCTAGTCACTATTTTAAAGAAGCCTTTGCATTCAGCTCCAGCGAGATTACAAAGAATGATGCTCAAATTGCAAAAGTACAACTTCAGAATGGTCTGTACAAAAGGCAAACTTCTTTATCTGGCTGATACCTTATCCAGATCGCCCAGAAATACAACGGAACAGCTTCATGCAGCGACTTTTCACTTTGATGTCATGGAAGTGCGTAATTTTTCTACCACAAGACGTGATGAGCTGAGAGATCATACAAAGACTGATACAGATTTGCAAAAGCTCAACCACTACATTACTATGAATGGCCATCAAAGCAATTTAGTGTACCACCTGAAGTGCAGACTTATTTTCCATACAAACATGAGATGTTGATGGAAGATAGCATTATTTTCAAAGGTCCTAAAAGTATTGTTCCAGCTTCCTTACAATGTGAATATATCCAGATTTTGCATCGTGGTCACCCAGGTTTTGAATCTACCAAAAGAAGGGTGAGAAGACTAGTATTTTGGCCTTCTCTAGCAAAAGGTATTGATAAATTACTTTCATCTTGTTCAGTATGCAATAGTGCTAAACCGCTTTTGCAAAGAGAACCACTTCAGCTAAGTCAAGTTCCTGAACTACCTTGGTCAACAGTAGCCACTGATATATTTGAGTGAAACAGCCAGCATTACTTAGTGTTGTTAGACTCTTATTCGAACTGGTTAGAGATTGATTTACTACCTAATCTAACATCCACTGTTGTTATCACTAAGTTGAAACATCATTTCTCAGTCCATGCTAGTCCACACAAAGTTATTTCTGACAATCTCTTACCCTCACCAAGAATGATACCACAATACAAAGACAAGATGATCAGCTTTAACAATTGGCTCAAGTACTGGTGTCATTCTAAGGGGATCCAATGTCTGTCTGCCTGGGATGACATGTTGGACAAGCCACGCTGCTTCGCAAGGGATGGCTTACACCTGTCACCACTGGGCTTCCGGATATTGGCTAAGGCTCTTGACACCCCCATAGTGCCTTTTTTAGGCAAGGCTCAAAAGACAAACCCACCTCCTTAGAAAACAAAAATGGAAAAAAAACTAAGGGTAATGCTGCTCAATGCCAGAAGTCTAAATCTCAAGATGCAGGCACTTGATGCACTCCTCAGCATGGAGAACATCGACGTCTGTGCAGTAACTGAAACCTGGTTCAAGGCTCCTGTGAGCACCCCAGCGCTACCAGGCTATACCTCGTATCATGCTTTTCGGCCCCAAAACCAGGGCCGAACCACAAAGGGAGGGGGAGTGTCCATATTCATCAAGGACACCCACACTTCCAGGTTAGTAGCAACACATGAAGCATCAGAGACCATACAGGTGCAACTAACCATAGGCAAAACTGCTATACAACTAGTAGCATGTTACAGACCACCCTCCCAATCTCAAGAACCCCACTCAGCCTTCCTGAAGACATTGGAGGATATGAATGTATCACAAAATACCATCATACTGGGAGACTTCAACTAGCCAAACATAGATTGGGTACATTATTCTAGCCCTAATACCCTAGCCCAAAGGTTCCTGGAATTCATAAATTCAAATGCACTGGAACAACTGGTCACCTCTCCCACTAGGGAGATAATATACTAGACCTGATCATCACAAACATGGGGACAAAATGCTCCACACGGAAGTATACCCTCACTAGTGAGATCTGACCACAAACTAATCACCCTGGATATACATATCCCACCTCCACCCCCAGCACAAAAGACCACAGTGAAAAACTTCTCAAAAGCAGTCTTCACTCTTCTTAAGACTGAGATGGTATCCTTTAAGCCCACTGTGCCAGTGGATACCACATCCCACAATGCCGAATCCTTTACAAATGCTTTCTATGGACATCTCCAAGAATGCATGGATCATGCAATCCCAAACAAATCCAAGTCCCTCTCCACCAAAGGTAAGCGTCCTGTCTGGTGGACCTCAGCCATAAACAAATTGTATAACAAAAGAAGGAAGCTACTGCACGTCAGAGCAAAATCCCATGAAGGGAAGACATCTCTGATCAACATTAGCAGAAAACTACGTTCTCTCATAAAAACATCCAAGGCCAACTTTGAGAGAAAAATCACTAAGGGCACTAAAGATAACCACAAAGCCTTCTTCAGCTATGTTAGAAACCTGGGTGGAAACCCTCAGATATGCTCAGAGTTGGTTCAAAACAACAAAAAATACACTGAACCCACAGATATTGCCAACATTCTGGCTGACAGGTTCAGTGCAAATTTCTCCCCTCCTTCACCCCCAAAAGAAGAAATACTTATCCCAGCTGAATGTAATCTCCCTGTCATCTCAGATGTCCAAGTGAGAACCGCCCAAAACAAAGCAAAAAACACAGCATCAATGGGACCTGACGGTATCCCGGGTTGCGTGTTACGTGAACTCCAAGAGGAGCTAAACCCACACATAAAAATGCTATTTAACCTTAGCCTTACTTCGGGATATGTACCTGAACACTGGCGTACAGTAACAGTGGTCCCACTCCACAAGGTGGGTGCCTCTACAGACCCTGGAAACTACCGCCCCATAAGCTTAACCAGCCTGGTCTGCAAAGCTATGGAAAGAATCATTATGGAACTCATAAACAGAGACATAGGGGACCTACAAACACTTGACCCCACCCAGTTCAGCTTTGTAAAGGGCAGATCCTGCCTTTTAAACCTGGTTGACTTTTTCGAAACAGTCACTAGAGCCATTGATGAGGGCAAAGCAGTCCATACAGCATACCTGGACTTGGCTAAGGCCTTTGACACAATACCCCACTCAGGCATCATAGATAAGCTCAACAGCTGAAAAGTAAACCCTTATGTCACTAGATGGGTTGCAAACTGGCTAAAGGACAGAGCCCATAAAGTTAAAATCGCTGGAGCAATGTCAGACTCAAAGCCAGTCACAAGTGGTGTCCCACAGGGATCTGTCCTGGGACTCCTCTTGTTCGGCATTTACTTCTCAGATGTTAAAGCAAACATGGGAGGGCTGTGGCTGACAAAGTTCACAGATGACTGCAAACTAGGCGCCATAGTCGATACACCAGCAGACACACACATCCTACAAAAAGGCCTCACAGAAACGGACAACTGGTGCCGGAGTCACAGCCTTAAACTAAATGCCAAAAAATGTATAGTCATCCCCTTTGGGAAAAACAAAGTACCCACAAATTATCACATAGACAGCAACCCACTGAGTATGGAAAAAGTAATCAGAGACCTAGGGACCCAAGTCAACAGGGACCTCTCATTTGACACCCACGTTGCCAAAGTGGTTAGAAAAACATTCTACCTTGCACACCTCATCATGAAGGCATTCACATCCAGATCCAAGGATGTCATTGTACCCCTATATTCCTCCCTCATCAGACCCATGATTGAGTACAATGCCCCATTTGGTATGTACCTCACCCGGCATTTGCAACAGCTGGAGAGACCACAAAAGTACCTCACCAAGAGGATCAAGGGTCTCCAACATATGTCTTATTCTGCCAGACTAAAGAAACTTCACCTCTATTCAGTAGCATACCACCTGCTCAGAGGTGATCTCTGCCTGACGTACAAGGCCATGTCAAATCAGGATCTGATGGACATACTCCACCTCAAAAAATCCAAATCCATCAGGACCACGAGAGCTAAAGACTTAAACCTCGGCACAAGTATGAATAGGACATGCTGGAGGGATAGATTCATAACCCAGAGGCTTCCCATGCTTTGGAACAAGATCCCAGTTCATATTAGGCAGAGCCCCTCACTGACTTTCTTCAAGAGAAATCTTGATGAGTGGATGGGAGATCGTAAGTTTACCCCAGGGGTCACATCTGTGTCACTGCTAGACAGGGGCACAGTAAACTAATTCTATTATATAAGGGGACCTTCATTGTGTCACTACTAGACAGAGGCACAGTATTCTAAACTTATTCTGTACATTTTTGTACTATTTCATGGGGTGGCAAAAGCCACATCACTATGGCTAGGCTTACAAATGCCCCAGGGCAGATAGCCTAGTACTATACTATGAAACTATGAAACTATGAATGGTACCCAATTTACCAGTCAGTTGTTTCAGAAATTTGCAAGAGAATGGGACTTTGTACATGTTACTAGTAGTCCTGAATATCCACAGTCAAATGGACCAGCTGAACGTACAGTATAGAGTACAAAGCAATTACTAGAGAAGTCAAAGAGTGATAATATCAATGCCTTTTTTAATTTACTCAATCTCAGAAATATACCAGTGACAATATACTTGGCTCGCCTGCTTAGAGACTTCTATCTAGGCATACCAGAACAACATTGCCTATCAGTTCCAGTTTGTTGAGGCCTAAAGCTAAGAACAATGGAAAAATCAGAGCCCAACTATTCAGAAAGTGTTCTTTCCAAAAGTTCAACTGTGATAAATTGAGCAGATTTCTTCATCCATTGAAAGAAGGAGAGACAGTGAATATACAAACGGTAAAAGGTTTAGACCAGATTGGTCAAGTAACAAGTATATTTGCTGAGCTGAGTTCCTACTTTGTAGAAAATCTGAGGGTATGGAGTACAGGAGAGATCACAGACATCTTCTTCCTGTATCAGAATCAATATCACAGCATTATTCCTGTGATAAAGGCTCTACATCTCAGAGCAATCCAGACAATGGTCCTCTTGCAGAACGTGTCTTAATTTCTACTTCTATTCCAGATGATGTTCCTGATGTCCCCAAAGCAGAGACAGTCCCAATTGGAAGACCTAATTCTAATTTCTATGTCACACGATTTGGTTGTATTTCCAGACTTAGTGTGAAATACACAGCAACCTGGATGTAATTGTCTGTATGTATTTGGTTCTGAATAATTGCATGACAAAGAATTATTTGTAACAATGCCTGTCAATTAATGTCATCAATATTGCATGACTCATTTCTCAAAGAGGGAGAATGTAGAACAGTGTATGTGTGTTGTACCTTAAAGAAGTGTTTCAAGGACAGCACATGCATATAACTAGCAAGCACATGCTAACTTCAGTGCCATTTTGAGAGTGCAGCCAGAGAGTGAGCATGTATGAGTATGATAGATAGTTTGTTTATAAGCTAATCTAAGTTAAAGTTATTAAGCTTCAATCCTAGTGTGTTTGTACATAATAAAGCTGCTTGAACAGAACCCTCAAAGGCTTGTCTATTTTATCCTGACTGGATGAGCAACAGACTGTGACTGAATCATCCTGGTATCTGTGGTGCAATGACTTGAGTGCATGCATAACCCGCTGTATCCTGGCCCCTGATAAGAAACTTATTGTTATTTTCTCCATGTTCAGGCTGGTGAGTGGGAAATCAGTATGTCATACAATGGAGCCCCCTGTGACTAGAGTCCTGGGTAGTGTATTGGCTTGCCTTGTGTGCTTGGTAGTTGAGGCTCCATTGATTGTGGCTGTATGTGCAGTGCTAGGTGTTGCTTCTGTTGGGTACTTTCAGGTTTGCTGATGATAGTCTTTGCTGGTGAAATGTCTGGGCGGTCTTTGGGGTTTGGGAAGATTGCAGCTAATGGCTTTAGTAAAAGTAGGTCTTATGTGTGTGTGAGGTGCATACGGTGTGTGTGTGTGTGCGCGTGTGTGTGTGTGGTGTGTGTGTGTGTGTGTGTGTGTGTGTGTGTGTGTGTGTGTGTGTGTGTGTGTGTGTAGTGGGTGTAGCATGTGTGCCTCTGACAAACAGATTGCTATTGTAAGCTTCTGTATGTCAGAGCTTTGCCTCCAGAGACATTGTGTATATGCATCTCTCACATACTGTATTTGTTTCTTTGAAGATTAAATGGTTGTAAGTGAAGATTAGACAATTGTTACATTATCTAAATATTCCCGTATCCACCAAATTGACTGTGAAGAAATTGGGAAAGTACATATCCATAATGTCAGGTCCTTTATTGGGTGAGCTACTAGGGTGCAGTGTATGAGGGGTTCATAGTGGGTTGACTAAGGGTGCTTTTGAGCTTCAGACTAGTCTGGGCTATATAATACTAAACTCAAGGGGTTGTGCTCCTCAACATGTAAACTAGCTGCTCTATGCTACTCAAGGTGAAAAGTAGCTGTTCTACATTCACTGATTTACTGCAGTGTTGCAGGGATGGTTTTAGAGGGAAAATTTGGTTTCAAACCTTGTCTATACAGGGCACTACTAACCACTGCTGTTGTGAGTTATATTCTTGATAATCCTACACACTATCCTTTTACTAAGGATCTCTTCTGATACACAGGATGCTAACTACTAAAATGTAAAAAGAATAGGTAGAGAAAAGGGTTTGATTCTTCTATATTTAGGAAACGTATTTACTCCAATGTTTTTTTTTTCTTCAGAACAGTACATTTGAATAGGAAAGTTCAAAATTGTTGCATATGTTTAAGAGGTGAGGGTATCCTCCTAGTTTTTTTAAAGGGATAGGAGGTCAGTAACAAGAGGGATAGTGGACGGTTTTGTCCATCATTAGGAAAAGGACATCAACTTCAGAACAATTCCTTCCCTTTGGAAGTAGAACCCTCATGGTCTGATTATAGTAGAGCCTGTGTCCTTTCCTTTAATTCTGATTTTTATAACATAAAAACAGCTATCAAAAAAATGGAGCATTTTTGGTAAAAACCAGAATCATTTAAATGTACTTGGTAGTGCTCCAAGGATAGTATACAAGAAGGACAGTTGTTTTAAAACAATGCTGGAGAGGGCAGGAGTTATTATGACAAGTGGCAAAATAACAAAATGTGGACATTGCAAACAATGTAAGCATGTTTTAGAAGGGTCTTTATGTTATATTCAGTAATAGGGAATGGTTAGACTAAGAATGACATACAATTGCTGAGTTATGGGTTGATTTATGTAGCACAGTGTCAAATGTGTCCTTGTTTTTATACTGGAAAAACAACACAACATTTTAGGTTCATAGGATAACACTAGGCTATTGGCCCAGAGGCCCTTATAAGCCTAGCCAAGAATTTTGCCCACATTACCACAAAGTTAGCACCTGTTTCCCTGTCCAGCAGGGACACAGGTAGGATCCCAGGGGTGTATTTTGTTTCCCATCCAGTCATCCAGGCTCCTCTTAAAGAGGGCTAGAGAGGTACTCTGCTTAACATGGAGAGGGAGTCTATTCCTCAGATGGGGAGTCTCTGGGACACAAATCTATCCCGCCAACAAGTTCTGTTAATGTCACAGACCAGGTTTAGGCCTTGCATGCAGGTTACCCATGTGGATTTTGACTTATGGATATGCAACAACTCTATCAAGGCTGGGTCTGAGATGGCCTTCTATGCCAGAGACAGGTCACCTCTGAGAAGTATGAGACTGTGTAGATGGACAAGGCTTTTAGCCTATCTGTATAGGACAGGTGTTTGAGACCCTGTATTTTCTTGGTCAGGAACCACTGTGGTCTCTCCAGCTGCTGCATGTGCTTGGCAAGCTACATGCCAAAGTGGGCATTGTACTCGATAATGGGTCTGATAAGGGAGGCGTACAGGGATGTTATGACCTCCTTGTTCCTGGATGAAATACCCTTACTTATAAGGTGGGCCATGTAGAAAGCCTTCTGTACAATGGAGGCAACGTGGTGGTCAAAAGTCAAGTTGCTGTCAACCTGGGTGCCCAAGTCCCTCATGACTGCTTGCGTGCTTGGTACATTGTTATCAATGTGATAATTAATGGGGACACCATTTTCCACAAAGGGGATAATGATGCATTTCTTGGCATTCAGTTTGAGGCCATGATCCTGGCACCAATTATTAGTTTGAGTAAGGCCCTCTTGGAGGATGCTCACATCACCAGAGGAATTTAAGACAACACTCAGCTTGCAGTCGTCTGCAAACTTGGTCAGCCACAGACCATTGGTTTTGGCTTGCACCTCAGAAAAGTATATCCCAAACAGTAGAAGCCCCAAGACTGATCCTTGTGGTACACTGGTCGTTATGGGTCTGCTACTAGAGGTGGCTTCCTCTATTTTGACTGAGTGGGTTCTATCACTCAGCCAGTTAGCTACCCATCTGGTAGCATATGGGTAGATGCCTAGATGGGAGAGTTTATCTATTATGCCCGAGTGGGGAATAGTGTTGAAGGCTTTGGCTAGATCAAGGTAGGCAGTGTGCACCGTCTTCCCCTCATCCATGACTTTGGTGACTGTTTCAAAGAAGTTGACCAGGTTTAATAGATATGATCTCCCTTTGACAAAACCAAACTGTGTGGAATCAAGTGTTTGGAGGTTGCTAATGTCCTTGTTTATAAGGTCCATGATAATGCATTCCATGGCCTAGAAGATCAGGCTACTTAGGCTGATGGGCCTGTAATTGCCTGGGTCAGTGGACGCTCCACCCTTGTGTAGAGGGATGACAGTGGCTGTCCTCCATTTGGCTGGGATGAAGCCAGTGCTCAGGCTTTGGTTGAGTAAGGTGCCTAATGGAGCTGAGAGCTCATGCCTGAGTTCATGTCAGATGCAGCCAGGGAGGTTGTCGGGTCCCATGAATACTGTACTTTTTGCCTTTCAGAGGGCATTAAAGACCTGCTCCCTGGTGATGGGGGGGGGCAGGTGCTGGGGATCTCCTGGTTTACTGATGAGGGGAACAGGGAGGTGAAGTTTTCACTGAACCTGTCTGCCAGCAGGTTGGCTATATATATGGCGTTTGTGTATGTGGTGTTCTTGACCACCAGTTCAGAGCAGATATGGGTGCTACCTTTGAGATTGTGGACATATGTGAAGAAGGCCTTGTGATTGTCCTTAGTGGATGTAGCCAATTTGGACTCGAAGTTAGCCTTAGAGTATTTCACCGGTGACCTTATTTGCTTGTTCAGACAAAGGAGAGATTGTTTCCAACTCGACACCTGTTCCTTCTTGGTCCTGGACAGCAATTTTTTCCTTTTATTATAGAGTTTGCTAGTAGCGGAGGAAGCCCATGTGAATGCAGGGAGGACATGCAGACTCCACACAGAAGGCAGCCCAGTCGAGAATCGAACTGGAGAACCTCTTGCTGTGAGGTGAAAACATTAACTGCTGGACCACTGCACCACCCAAAGCCACTATATCCAAGGATATGAACTTTGCCTGTGACATAAATATAACATGCTGGAGAGACTGCTACAAGTCTCAAAGGATCCCCATGTTATGGAATAAGCTCACCTGCTACATGAAGCAGTGTTCATCCCTAACCCTATTCAAAAGAAACCTTGATCATTGGATGGAAAATGACAAATTCACCCCCCCCCCATTCTGAACCCCATGTCTCAAATAGGCAGCTGTCAACAGTAAGTAAATTAATCCCCAACTAACATATCCCCCCACGTAACCCTTAGCTAGCTCTTTACTAACATACCCCACCATATAGGCATTCAAGGAACATGGGGACAAAACTGGGTTTGGTTGCACAGATAGGCCTGTAAAGATCCTAGTGGTCATTAACCAATAAAACTATAAATATGCATGTGCTGTCAAAATATATATTTTATCATTCTTGGAACATTTTCTATGTTTAATTGAATAACTGATATACATAGGGCTCCAAATGCCATTGTATAGACCTCCATCAGTCACACGATCCAGGTGTAAACCCCCTACTTATCTTTCCAGTCTGGGAACCCAATCAGCTGTAGGGTTACCTTGTATATCTTCAAAGCTTGTCACAATATTCCAGTCCCTTTCTATATATCATTATCCATTCCTGAAAAGCAACTCATCTTGTCATTATTTCTGTGCACACTTTTTTATTTCTACACAGTAACCATTCTCATCTATCAGTGTTTGCACCACCATAAAAAGGGCACATTTTTATCTTATTTCATTTTTGCTTGTTAGCAGGGTTATAGCACTGATCAAAACCAACCTTGTACAGGCATGGCCCAGGATAATTGCTTCACAGGTACAATAATACTTTATGAATGAAGAGATTCATGTAAAAATCATAGTAATTAACTTCTTTGGTGAGATGTGTAGATCTATACAAAGAAGAATACAAAAGTACAATAAACACAACAGATTAATTATTGATTTAACAAGAATCACTCCCCATTTTCTAGCACCTAGAAAAGCAGAAGATACACCTCGTGACGTCAGACCCTTAATTAAAAGTTTATGTTCATGCTCATCAACGTGTCTCCTATAAAGCCCAATCCAAGTGTGTGATTGTTTTAAATCTGTCATTGCTGGATTCGTTAGGCCACAAACATTACATGTAAACAATCTAATCTAATACCTTTCACATAAGTCACCTTCACAGTTTTAGCAATACAAGTACCCATGACTTAACTGAAAGTGTAGATCACTTCTGCAATCTTGTCTTGCCAAATATAACTATTAGTAGCCTAGCAGTTAATATTATCCTGACTAAGGAATAAATCCTTCAATTTTTTATGCAACATTAATTAAACTATATTATTCAGCTCCTTCAAATCCTGAATAGTGCCCTTTTCACCTACAGAAATGGGCAATTTTAAGTCTGGAATATCTGTTGATAATCACATTGCCAGGTCCTCCTCCTCCTTCTCACAATCACTCCTTTACTTAGTCATATTTATAAAAAATAGATGCAATGAGCAAGAAAAAAATCTTTGTAAGGAACTCTAACCATATAAATGCAGCCTGCATTCTTTATTTGAAGTAGACTGACCATCTAAATAGCAACATTGAATTACCCCATATATAGCATCGAGTTTTGAATAACATGATTTGGTAACATTTTTCATATTAATTTAAACCCTCACCTAGCAGTCCATATCCTACCACTTCATATTACATATTTATCAATAGTTATATTTATCCAAAACTTAAAGCTTAAATTGTATGTAGTTGAAGGAAGAAAAGTACAAGCACCAGACTCTTCAGAGTATTCTAACCAAATCCAAACATTTTCCTAAATGAATGAGAATCCAAACCACCATTCAACAAATAAATGAAAAACCAGACCAGGCAGCTGTGATCCATCTAGCCCTAATTCATTTGACTAGGTCATCCCAAATTTAGTTGCTATGAGCATCTGAAACTTAAGATAATTACTATAACGAAATCTGAGCATTCATTCATACAGCTTAACTTCAAAATGAAGAAAGCCAACTGGTTGCAGCTCCTAGGTCCTTTGTACATAAAACTAAGGTTTGCAATGTGCAGTTCTCAGATTCATGCCAGAACAATCAGCAAATGGAAAACATGTTTGATAATGGATGTTAACCTCAGGGTTCTTGAGGTGCTTATGATGTGTTTCCTTGTAGACCCCAGATGAAAACCCTTAATAAACCCAAATAACAATTGAGAAATGAACACTATTTTACACTACTGTTGGCCCTTCAAGACAGTAAAATGAAATACAAGTTGTTGTTGTTGTTGTTGTTGTATACCTGCAAGTGGCAAGACTCAGGTCTTACTATCACACATAGACATCTACCACAAGCTTCTCAACTGTCAAAACAACTGGCAAACTTAAATAACTAGCAGGATACATGCACAGGAATTTCTTGATATTTTCCGTGCTAATTCCCTTAATCAAATTGTCCCCCTACCATCCAGTAGTGTCAACCTTCTCAGTCCTGTCCTTATTAAGTCCTCCCTTCTTGTACCACCCTTCCACCAAATGTCACTAGTATCTTGATTAAATCTGACCACTAGCAGTAATCTTCAACCTTAAAACAGGTCTTGACTTCCACAATAACACCACTGTATGTCCCCAAAACTAACTCTTTGCTACTCACTTAGATTCTTGGTAAACATAAAATGTTCATTCCTTTAGGCAACCAAATACTTGATGCTTTACCATACCTCTCAGAATTCTACTTCCTTATGAATAGATATACGGAACAGTCCATGTCCGTCTGCCAAAAAAAAGCAAACTTGTAATGTCGAATTTCCACATCAATAAACTGTACCATAAAAAAAAAAAAAAAAAAAAAAAAAAGCTGTTAACTATGAACAAGAAATAAATACTTCCCCTTTATGGAAAATATCTAAAAATGGTAAGCAAAACCCAACAATGCACAATTGGGAAATGCAATACTAAAGATAACCACAAGAGCTGAGCTACTAAATATCAACATAGGCAGTCTTTAAATCCTTGACATAACTGATCTGGGTTCATAAACATTAGGATCCGATGTTTTCAATTTTCATTTTGTCCTCATCTGATGGGTTTGGATCCAATCCGTCAGATCCAACTTGGCTGTTGCAAAAGCTCTAAGCAACTTAGAACTCTCAAGCTTCTCCCTAACCCAGAAAGCACCAACCCCAATTACCTCAGATCTTGTTTGCCACCTTACAGTGAAAGATGTGGTTGCAGACTCTCAAGCTTTAAGTATAAATAAGTGCTTTTTTTTCTTGTTAATAATCTCTTACTTTTTTGTTTTTCCTGATTATCTTTCTCTCGTTTTGTACTAGTGTACACTGTAAATTACTATTGTTAGTAACTTTTTCTCCCTTTTACCCTTTATTTCTATCTCCTACACTTGTCGTAGTTCTTAGCTACCTTTGTAGGTAGTTTTTCATTTTTCTTTCCCCCTTCTTTCATCTTAAAAAATATATATATATATATATATATATATATATATATATATATGTTTATAGTCTTTTTGATTAGTTGACTGCTAATGAGACCTTATTCTTATAGTTACAGTTTTACAGTGTACTTCCTCTTGTTGTTATTGTTAGTGTTTTTTCCTAACATCTGTTTTTTTTAGGATGTCAGAAAAAGAGAAAAGCCAAGCAGGTTTTAAAAGATGTAGTAAATGCGGTCACAATATCCCTTTTTCTAACTTGCGTACACTCTTGTGTGTATTGTCTTGGACCCCTTCATCTCCAAGAAAGCTGTTCTATTTGTCATGCATTCAACCCAAGGGCCCTAGTTGGGTTTAGCAAGCCACTATCTTTAGCTTCTTCTCAAAAAACTAGAAAAATGTCTACCCCTTTTTCCAACACCTCAACAGCCTCTTCTAAAACTTCTGCGAAGTCTGTTAAAAGATCTTTTCAGGAACCATCAGATACCTCAGATCCAAAAATGAAAAGACAAAAATTTGCAAATCTGACTTCCTCTTTGGATCAGAAACATATTAAGAAGCAGTCCTTGGATTCGACTACCTCTTCAGATCCAAAAACTGCAAAATTTAAAGGCACATCAGATCAGACCCCCTCGGATCTGATACAAAGAACTGCGGATGTGGTAATTTTGCCCAGAACTACTCACCCTCAGTGGACCCATTTCCATCCAGGGTCCTGTCTCCTGTTTTAGAAAGACCAAAATCTCCTTCAGAGTTGTCCCCTCACTCTTCCAGAAGCTTTACAGAAAAGGATGTGGAGAGGTTAGTGAGAAACATCCTCTCAGTGCAGAGCCTGACAGTTATCCTTTCAGCACCTACCCCATTGGGTCAGGAAATCAGTTCTTCCACTACTTCATCATTGTAATTTTCTCCTCTCACTTCTTTCAAGGTCTCAGAACCCTTGGATCTAAGTTGCATGGGCCCATCAGCTTCGGATCCAAGGACACGATTGTCCTTGTATCTGAGGTCTGCTCTGAGCTCTTTGGTTCAGTCAGATCAGGAGAGCTTTCAGAGCTGATTCTACCCTGTCGAGTCTGAGGTGCCTCATTTGACTCCAAGGTTTTCTGAGCCATCTCTACACCTTGTAGCATTGACAATGGTCAGTTCAGCTCTGACTTCAGTCTCAGGTGGACTGTCCTTGGGGCAGGGTGGGATCATGGATCAGAGATTTTCTGTTTCGGATCTGGGATCCTATCCCTCGCTGGGGCAGTCTGCCTTTGTGGCCATGGAGAGAGCCCTGTCTGCACTTTTGACTCATACAGTGCCTATCCACTCGGATCCTTAGTTTACATCTGTTCTGTCTCTGTGTCTGAAGTCCCAACTATCCCCTCCACAGGAACAGCCAGTACCAAAACCCCATCATGGGGTCCCCACTTCTTCTGATACTTCCCCAGAGTATCCCACTGAGGAAGTCCCTAAGAAGAAAACATGTAAGAGGAAGCATTTAGATTCCCCTGAATCTGTCACCAAAGATACAGATTTTGATGAAGGTCTCCACAGTCACCACATGATGATGTCTCATTCAGAGACATCCAAGAAATCCTGAAGCAGAGAGGTGTCTGGAAGTTCAGCAACCCTTCATCAGAAGAATCTGTATTCCTGGAAGCATTTGGTACTGGCCCATCTTCCTCCTGGGTGAACTCACCTGCCAACGAGCTAATTAACTTGGTCTCACAGTGGACATAGAAGGATCCAGACACCGTTGAGCTAGTTCCAAGGAAGCCCAATAAAATCATAACAGCTCCAGAGGATAAACAGTTTTGGTCCAAGGGTGTGCCTGTTGATGCCATGGTCGTGGCGGCGGCCACTAAGAAGGAACTCACAGAGGAAATTTCCTCTGTTCATCCCCCCAACAAAGAGTTTTGAGTGATGGACATATTCAGGAAGCATGTCTATGCATCAGCAACCTTCACCTTAAGGTCCCCAAACTATTTGGCACACTTCACGAGGTTACAGAGAGATCTGATTAAGGAGCTATCAAACACCCTCTCAGGATCTGTTTTTGATGAGGTGAAAGCATCTGTCGCCTCTTAGTTGGCTACCCTGCAATCGATATCAAACTCCTCCATGAGGCTCATTTCTAATGTAGCAGAAGGAACTTCAAGGGCAGCAGATTCAGGCATTGCCATTAGGAGACACACTTATGTGATTTTGCTGAGCCCTTTAAGTCTTTGCCAATGGTCTTTTTTGGCCCCAAGGTAAAAGATAGATTGTCCAGGTGTGAGAAGGATGGAAAGACCCTTTCTGCTGTGGGTGTACATGTTTCCACCCCCCCCCCCCCAAAGATCCTTTTCAAGGAATCATCGAGGTGGTGGCAAAATGTGGTTCAGAAAATCCCAAGAATCTTTCCAGGACACACATGGAGGAAGTTCCCCCAGAGGCGGGTGGGTACTCAAATGGTAGACACCACTCTCATGGCAGAGGTGGCCCACACAACCAAGGGTCCAGAGATCCGTTCTTTAGTAAACCCTTTCAGCAATCCCGAAAGTAGGCTTGATTGTCACCCTCTGGAGGCAATCAGGGGTCATTTGTATCTGCACCAGAAAGCCTAACAACAGATACTTGGCTGCGGGGAATAATTTCCAGAGGCTATATAATACCATTTTCCCTTTATCCTCTCAATTTAAGAAAATTCCCCAATGTTACACTCAGTCAGAGGGAACAAGCATCAATTCAAATTCAAAAGCTACTAAGAAAAAGAGTCATCCAAGAGGTCCCACCAGACCAGATTTGGAACTTACTCAAGATTCTTTTTAGTACCAAAAAAAACAGGGGACTGGAGACCAAATCTGGATCTCAGCACCTTAAACAAATCTGCTCAAAAGACCATGTTCCAGATGGTCACAGTTCAGTCCCTTTTTCCTTTTTTGGAAAAGGACAGTCGGATGTACTCAATAGACCTTCAGGATTTGTACTATCATATCAAGATGAACAAGCAATGCAGAAGATTTTTGCACTTCCGGTTGGGAGACAGTCACTATCAGTTCAAGGTTCTGCCCTTTGGTCTCACCACAACCCCCAGGGTGTTTACCAAATGTATGGCAGTAGTAGCTCACTTGAGACTGCAAGGATTCCGGGTGTTTCCATACTTAGACAACTGGCTCATTTCGGCCCTGACCAGGCATCAGCTCATCATGGCAAGAGAAAAAGTGACCCAGACATGTGCTGTACAAGGAATCACCATAAACTACCAAAAGTCTCATCTAGAACCAAATCAAAGTCTAGAGTTCATAGCAGCACTGCTTGATACAAAATCAGCTATAGCCTCACTTCTCCTCTCCAGATTTCAAACAATAAAATTGCAAGTGAGAAAGATAGTTTGCCAGAATCCCAGCCCACTTGGTTCTTCAGCCTTTGGGCTCAATGGTGGTAGCAATAACATTACTACCCTTAGCCAGATATCATATGAGAATTCTTCAGTGGATGCTGGCCTCACAGTGGTCAACACTTCATCTTCTTTTATCTGCTTCGATACAAATCACCAATATATGCAAAAAGGATCTACTGCAGTGGATTCAGTCAGAAGAAATTCTACAAGGCCATTCAGTCATCTCTTCTTAGCCCAAGGCTATTGTGACCATAGATGCTTCCCAGCTGGGGTGGGGCATTACCTGGGAAAGACAGTTCAAGACACATGGTCCCCCAAAGAGGCCAGTTTGCATACCAATGTCCTAGAGTTAAGAGCAGTACTTTTAGCGTTGCAGGCATTTCAGAATGCTGTCCCATCAGGAATGATTGAAATTCAAGCAGGCAACATGTCAGTGGTTTACTACATCAACAAACAAGGCAGAACCAGATTTTATCCCCTGTGTCGAGAAGAGCTCAGGGTTTGGCAATGGGTGATCTCTTCCAACTGCTTTCTTATAGTAATGCATATTCTGGGGATGTCCAACATATTGGCTGACAAACTGAGCAGGTACATCCTACTACCTCACAAGTGGTCCCTCAACAAGAATGTAGCAGAATTGATTTTCTGACAATGGGGCCAGCCTTGTTGCAATTTTTTACATCTCCCCTGAACAACAAGTGCAGCATCTACTTTGCCCTAATCACCCCACAGGGGGAGACACTAAGGGATGCTCTTCTCCCCAATTGGCCCCCGGTCTACATTATGTTATCCCCCAGTTCCTTTGATTTCAAAGTTCCTACAGAGAGCTGTCAAATTGAAGAGCAAAGTCATCCTAATTGGACCCTATTGGTCATGACAGATTTGGTTTCCCTCCCTATGGCCTCATTTAATTCATCAACCCTGGATTCTGGAACCAGCTCCAGATCCAATGTCTCATTCAAGAGGCATGAGTCATCTGAACCTTCCCAATTTCAGGCTGGTGTCTTGGTTTCTCCATTTCCAGTAATAGCCAGACAACCTATGCTCTTGTCTCCTGTTCATCACATTTTATCTTCCGTTAAACCATCTACAAGGAAACTTTATACTAATAAAGGGAAAAGATTCACACACTGGGCTATTCAAAATCATATCAACCCATTTTCTGCCCAGATTCATAACATTCTCGATTTCTTGATGCTACTTTTTAATCAAGGAGCCAGTTCTTCAACAGTTAAAGTTCAGTTGGCAGCAATTTCTAATTTCCATATTGGATTTGATGGTTCTTCACTTGCTTCTCATAAACTTTGTAAAATCTTTTTGAGAGGTACACTCCTTTTAAAACCTCCATTTAAAGATCCTACCCCTCCACGGGATCTTAATATGGTACTGATCTATCCACCCTTTGAACCTGCACATGACTGTGGACTTAAATTTCTTTCTTGGAAAACTTTATTATAGTTGACCATTACTTTTGTCCAGACAAATTTCCAAAATTCAGGCCTTGTCTGTGAGCCCGCATATCTATTTTTTCATAAAGATAGGATTACACTATAAACTAATGCATCCTTTCTGCCCAAAGAGTATCAAGAGTCCCATATTTACCAGTCCATCAGATTACAGGTTTTCTTTCCAAATTATTCGAACAAAGATGAATATTTATTACATTTATTGGATGTTCATAAGCAACTGTGCTTCTATTTACACAGGGCAAAGGGCATCAGAACTCCAGATCAGTTATTTACTTCATTTGCGAATGTGAAACTGGGCAAAACAGTGTCCAAAGTCATCCTAGCCAGATAGCTTACAGGCTGCATCTCCTTTATTTGCAACAAATTGGCTATCCCTTTAGCAAAGCAGATATGTGCTCATTCAACCAAGTCCATAGCAACTTCATCTGTTTTCATTCAAGAGCTTCCATGGAGGAAATATGTGGGGCAGCAGCTTGGGCTTCCCCCCCATACATTTATCGCTCATTACAAATTAGATTTGATATCAAGAAGTAGAGCATCGTTCGGCTCAGTAGTGCTTAGGAACAAAATCGCCACTGATTCTAAGGGCAACCAAAAGCATTCTATAGCTATGTCAAGAATTTCAATGGCAACACCCAGATCTGCTCTGAGTTACAGCACAACAGCACGAAAATTACAGAACCAACTGATATTACCTACATCCTGGCAGATAGGTTCAGTGCTAACTTTACCCTCCTCTCACCCCCTAAAGGGCTCATATTTATACAGGAAGAATGCAGAGTCCCTGTAATCACATCTATGCAGGTAAAACCTGCACTCTCTAAAACCAAAAACACAGCATCCATGGGACCGGCTGCGTTTTACACGAACTTCAGAATGAACTGGCTCTCCACCTAAGCACCATGTTCAGTCATAGTCTCATGTCAGGCTTTGTGCCCACTGAATGGCGCACAGCAACAGTTATCTCACTCCACAAAGGGGGAGCCACCACTGATCCTGGGAACTATCGCCCTATTAGCCTGATGAGCCTGGTCTGCAAGGCCATGGAACGTATCATCATGGAACCCATAAACAAAGACATTGGTAACCTCCAAACTCTGGACCCCACCCAGTTCGAGTTTGTGAAAGGCAGATCATGCCTTATGAACCTGATCGACTTCTTTGAGGCTGTCACCAAAGCCGTAGGAAGGTAAGGTGGTTCACACAGCCTATCTTGACCTCACCAAGGCTTTTGGCACTATCCCCCATTCTGGAATTATAGCTAAACTCACTAGACTAGGTATAAATCCCTACATCATAAGATGGGTTGCCAACTGGCTCACTGACAGAACCCACACTGTAAAAGTTGCAGACTCCAAATCTGACTTCAAACCAGTGACAAGTGGAGTACCACATGGTTCAGTCCTGGGACCTCTCCTGTTTGGTATCTACTTCTCTGAAGTACAGGCTAACACAGAAGGCCTCTGGCTAATGAAGTTTGCAGATGCAAACTAGGAGCCATAGTCGGGTCCCCAAATGATGTGGACATCCTACAGAAGGGCCTCACTGAGACAGATGCCTGGTGTCAGAGCCATGGCTTCAAGCTCAGTGCCAAAATGTGCTTTGTCATTCCCTTTCATAAAAACTCTGTACCCATGAACTACCACATAAATGGCAGTCTACTTAATGCTGAATGTGTGATAAGAGACCTTGGGACCCAGGTGGACAATAGTCTCTCCTTTAATAATCACATCACCACAGTAGTCAGGAAATCCTTCTATGTGGCACAACTTATCACAAAAGAGTTCTCATCCAGGAAAAACAAGGTCATTGTTCCCCTCTACTAGGCACTCATTAGACCCATTATACAGTACAATGCCCCTTTTGGAATGTACCTGATAAGACATCTTAGCAGCTGGAAAGGCCACAGAAGTACCTCACAAAGAGGATTACTGGCCTCAAACAGATGCCCTACACTGACCATCTCAAAAAACTCCAGCTTTACTCCATAGCATATCGCCTACTCCAAGGTGATCTCTGCCTAACATATAAAGCTATGTCAAACCCAGAGCTGTTGGACATGCTACACCTAAAGAAATCCCACTCCCTCCAAGCTACATGCTCTAGGGACCTAAACCTTGTCACCACAATAAACAGGACATGCTGGAGGGATAGATTCCTGTCCCAGAGACTTTCCATACTCTGGAACAAGCTACCCATCTATGGCAAGCAAAATTCCTTATTAGCACTCCAAGAAAAATCTTGATGAGTGGATGGGAAATAGGAAATACACCCTGGGGATCACTTCTGTGGCTCTTCTTGACAGGAGCACAGGAAAATAACTTTCTTGGGTGGTGTACGCCAGGGAACTTTGTTGGCTAAGCTTACTTAGGCCCTTGGTCTGATAGCCTAGTACCTGCCTATGAACCTATAAACCTATGAATACCGTTCCTTGAGTCCACCCTGGGATTTAGAGTCCCATCAGTTGAGGACAGAATTAAAATTGGCAACATCAGATAAAAAATGCCAAAAAAATGGATAAACTTGTAAAACCAACACAAACACACAGCTCATCAAACGAGTCTTCTGTTGAATACTTTATTACTTAAAGCGCTTTTCTTTTGCACCAAAGCAAACTTCAGAAGTAAAAAAAGATTGCAATACACATGACTTTTAAAAAACATCAGATAAAGAAGTTATGTACTTACCATAATGTTCCATCTGTGTTGTCCATTTTCATTCTTCCTCAACTCCCCACCCAGCAACCCCTATCTTTATGTTTTTTTCCTGGAAGAGGGAGTGGACATACATATACAAATGTCATATATTACAACCATAATAAAGCTCCAGGCCTTTTTCTATGTTTACTTTTATTTCTCTTTATATAAGATTAATTACTTTATACTATAGCCAGCAAACAAGATCTGAGGTAATCAGGGTTGGTGCTTTCTGGATAAGGAGAGAAGCTTGAGAGTTCTAAGTTGCCACAAGCTTTTGCAACATCCAAGTCAGATCTGATGGATCGGATCCAAACCCATCAGTTTCATTAGTTTAGGAAGAATGAAAATGGACATCACAGATGGAACATTATGGTAAGTACATAACTTCTTTTTGTATTTACTACCTAGTTAATTTCTTTGATAGGGGCCCTAAAGCTCTAGAAGAGAGTCTATCTATCTATACCACTAGACTGACCTTGCTAAGGCATTTGATGCCATCCTCCACACAGGAATCATAGATAAATTCTCTCAATTAAACAATAACCCTAAGGTTTCCACTGGATAGCAAACTGAATCACTGACAGAAGCCATACTGTGAACATAACTGGTAACTCTTCTATTCAGAGAAATGCGACCAGTAGTATTCCACAGGGATCACTACTAGACCCTTTATGTACAATCTAAAACTGAGGGGCTTTGGCTCACAAAGTTTGTGAATGACTGCAAATTGGCTGCAGTTCTCAAATCCTCTTCCGACACTCATATTCTTGATCAGAGCCTGGTTCAAACTAATGTGTGGTGTATCAGTTGCAACCTAACCATAAATGCCAAAAAATGCAGTACCAGCTTAACCCTAAATACCAAAAAATGTAATACAGTTACCATTGGCAAAGCCATCACTCCTTCTTTATCATCAGTATTTCCATCAAAACTGATGTAGCTCTCAAGGACTTGTATACCTATGTAGACTATGAGTTTTCTTGACCACCAAGCTTTGTCATGCAGAAGAAGTCTTTTTACCTTGTAACCTATTTGTTGAGGGATGTCATCCAGATCTAGGGATGTTTTGATCCCACTATATTCTTCCCTGATCAGACTATCTTGGAATACAATACACCCTTTAGGATGTACCTGTCTAAGCACCTTGCTCAACTTGAAAGACTCCAAAAATTATTAATGAAGACGATTACTGGCTTAGTCAACTTCAGCTACCTCAACAGATGACAGTTCCTTACTCTGTATCATATAAACTATTATGAGTTGGCCACTGTTTAGGTTATTGTGCAGTAAAAGACTATGCCCTTTTCAGTCTCTTCCATTTTCACAAAGCCAGCAAAGTTACAAATACCCATTCTAAAGACCTTAACCATCCATATAAAATTAACAACATCCACTAACCTGATCTGTTCCTGGCCCAGTGCATCTTCTGTCTTTGAAATAGACTCTCTTTACATACTCCTTTGCTATTTTCAACCATACTGCAATGGGGTGAATTAGATACACATCTCAGTGGTTCTCTAGCTGTAAGCTTAGCAATCACCTATGAGCCTATGGATCTATGAAGTAATTGGTTGAACTGCCCCCCATCCCTAACAAATGCATATATGTTCAATATGTGAAGCAACACAATTTACTTATGAACTTCACAGTCAGTCTGCCATCTCAGGTTTGCATTCCCTTTGACACACATCTAATAGTAAACAGTACACACAAAGGGAGACAAAAGCCTAAAAATAGGGACACATTTTAAATATTAGTCTTAAAAACTTAGAAAGTTGCTAGAAGAAAATGTGCTCTGTTAACATGCATTTTCTGAAGGCTATAAAGTCTGAAACTCAAATGTCTGTCATTATTTAGTGATATCAATCCTTAATGATTTGCCAGAAAACCATACAGTTTATGAGGAACAGACCAAACATATGAGGCAAAAATATGGATGGTCTACAAAAATCTGGGCAATTAAGTGGCATGGCAATCACAGTAGTATTTATTGCATACTATATAGATAGATATCTCTTACATAATGCAGCTATATGTTATGAAAATAACTGAATCATATGCATATGTCCTACAAGATGCAATGGACCAACAGGTGAGTCACACAGGTTCAGCTCCACTGGATTTGTTTTCCAGATAACAAACCTGCCTTTTGCCTTACTGTACTCTATATTTAAAATATGAAATGTCTCTTGTCCCAACAACTGCTTCTGGTTTGGTTTCCTGAGAGACATTTTCCATTGATTCTATGGTACTTTGATGAGCTGTATCATCATTCACCACCTTGAGTCATGTGGATTGATATCATCCACCTCCTCAAACCTATGTCTTCATATGCAGTACAACAATTCATGTAAGTTTGTAAAGGTTATATGAAATATTCTGAATACGTTTGTTCTTTATTAAAAATGAGTGATGGAAGAGAAAATGGAAAAAGCACAGTAACATGTAGTACAGAGGTGCCAGAGTAAGGGAAAGCATCACTAGATAAAGTAATCTGATAGTCACCACTGCAGTTATAGTGCAAGTAGGTAAGTAGAACAAGGGGTAAGTTGCCTTGCAACAACAAAGTGCTTGTAGCTGACTGGAGGCATAAGCAAGATGACTGAGTGGTGTGTATGGTAAAGGTCCATATGTAAGGAGATCTGTCTTAAGTAAGGAGGCTATCTGGGCTGGGAAAAAAGAAACGCTGATGTCTCCACTCCTAGGTATAGGATCTTAGTGCATTTAAACAGAAATTGTAGCCCATGCAGTGAATTAAACCCTTTTTTAGCCCATGCAGTGAATTAAACCCTTTTTTTTTCTAAATGTTTTTTTTTTTAACAGTCATAATGACATAACTTCTAGTAGCCTCCCTCTTCCTGTAAGATTCCTCTGTACGTCACATCTTAACATTATCTTTATGGGGACTTTATATGGCCGCAATAAAAGGGGATATCTGTGTCCACAGTTAAAGGACAGACTTTCAGCACATAATACACTGTAGAATGCAGCATCAGCTCTCTGGGTCCACTGAAGTGGCTTGTTTGGCTGCTATATGTGTCCATATTTTGATTTTAGAGTTATGTAGTGGTTAGCACTGGGGCTAATGAACACATGGTGTATTTTCTCAGTGTGCATTGATCTTCCAAGATCCTGGGAGAAACACCCTCTTGCTGTCTGTCAGTTGGTGATAGAAAGGCTTCTGCAGAAACCCATTCAAAGCAAATTAAATGCATGAGGGAATTGAGAAGATGATACTAGTAGCTTAGGGGCAGCTGTAACTAAAAACATGTGATTGTCATTTTAGGTGCAGGCTCATATGATATTTACTATAAAACACACCTCTTCTTCCAACCAGGCAGCAATGGCAACTCTGCAAGCAGTCTAGGGGAGGCCACATACCTCTCAACTGTCCACATTTTGGCATGATACCCCTAATTTGTTCTCAGACTTTTGCTTCATTCCCTCCTAAATTTGGAAATTATTTTGAGTTCTAAGTTAATAGTACTAGCATTTAAAAAGTGTCCCTAATTTGAGGCCTTTTCCCTGATTATTTTTTGCTTTGTCCATAACTCTGGAGTTAAAAGTTAGGAGGTCCTTTGAGACACACTCTGCGTGATCCAAATGTAGTCACTATGGAAATGGATAAGCAAGGAGCAAATATATATATATATATATATATATATATATATATATATATCGGTTTCTTAGCTAGCCTAGGGAAGCCAAGCTTTCAGATATATGAAATTAATGCAATAACTGGGTGCAGGTAAAGCAGCCATTAGGCAGGGTTCCTTGGTGGGCGTGGGGATAAAGGCAAACTCATTCTGAACAAGCATTAATATTACTGGATAGTAAATGCACTGTTGATAGTTTTAATAGCAAGATGGTGTGGATAGCTTACTAACACATGTACTTATCTTAGACTGTGGAAACAGGCTACTCCAGGGGGACTAGATGGAGGAATGGGATAAGAGACACTCTTACATCCAGGCAGAATCAACATCATTTTGCATTCTTGAGCCTGCGTCCTGAAAAGTTTCGACTTTTATGAGCAATTTACTTAGCTCTCATGGTGTCTTGATAATGGGAGGATTGTAAATGTCTTTTTTGCACTGTATTTTGTTTTTATACGAACTCTGAGGATGAGTTCTTTAAGCACTTGCTTGAAGAACTTTGGTTTCTTGTTTTCATCCTTACTACATGCCAGGGAATATCCTACCCATGTGGTTGCGAAAAATCAAGAGGGTTTGTATAAGCCAAATGTTTCATGGCATAAAGATGTCTTCCACTTATTGTATTCAGAGGAGTTAAAATTAGCCCATAACATTTCCATATCTAGTTTGAGTCTAGCTTGTTTGCATGATTGCATTATTAAAGACCGGTATGTATAGCTGTGCATTCTTGAGTTAGTGTGCTGAAACACCAGGGTTGATTTAGATGCAATTAACATTTCCTTCAGGATTTGCTAGTAAAGGGAGACCTGTAAATGTATTTGTTATAAGCATTTTAGTAAAACTGAAAAATTGCAATCCAGGGAAAAATGGATACCTGGAAGAATAATGGGTCTAACTGTTGTATCCGATATTGCTTAATTGGGTAATAGAACTGTGAAAGTCATGCTGTTTCTAAAGAAAAATAGTGTGATACAGCATGAAGTGAATGTATGATTCCAGAAGAAGAAGTGCGTTTCTTCTTGGTTTTTGGATGTGCCTGTGTGCACATTGCCTCTGAGCCAAGTTATGCAGTCTCATGAGCACAACATTCCAAACATAACTACGCAGTCAGAGGCTGAGATAAGTGTTTTTGCCAAGTAGATCATGTGGCTGTCTGAAGTCAGGCCTGTTACAGTCAGAAAACCACTTGCATATCTTAAAAGCTATAATATTATAATGCTTAAGTGTTCTTCTAGCAAGACCTGATTATTATATATGCGCAATATAATATTATGTTCCAGTCTTAAGAGGTGTGTAAATTTGTATATGTCACTTTAAACAGTGTTTGTTCTCCCTCCATTCCATCATACATAAATTTTGTTACAAACTAAAGAGTACTGGGAACTGGTATTAGTTGGCCAGAGCCTGCACTTTCAAAGAAGCAGAAGCTGATTTTTTCCCCATGAGAGTACAAACTGAATTGTACACATGCTGGTGCTGGATGGAGTAAAGACTCCTGATGCCAAAATGCTGTGTCTTAACAGCTGTAGTGATGTCACATCTTTGTTCTGTAGATAATATATTTTTATGTTTTGTGGTTGGACCTAAGAAACAGTCATATAGATTTCTCACTGAGGTGTGTCATGGTGTGACTGCTACAGCTCTATACATGACATTTTATTTCAGTGCTAAATACCACAGCACTGTACCAAATTATTTTTGGCATGAAGCAGTATAGCACACAGGTTGTGGTAATGAGCTATGAGCAAGCTTGGCCTGATCCTTAGACCTTTCACTTGTCCCAATTCACATCTGTGTGAACAAATGAATATTTTCAAGCTCTCCCAAAATGACAGTAGTGCCTTCTTATACTAGTTAGCAAGATTAAATAAATAAAAACAAAACAAAATGTCTATGAACAAAGTTATTTTATTTTTATTTTATTTTATTTTATTTTTTTAGTATATGGAGAGGGCAGGAGTTTTATAGAATAGCGTTTGTGAATGGCAACATGGGAACTAAGGCAATGAAAAAAATAAAGGATATAGGTAGATGTTATGGAGGTTAAATGTAAATCAGCCACTTAACTAGAATCTGCAGCTTGTAAACAGTTAAAAATGGATTATACTATGTTGGCCAGGTTGTCTTCCCTGCCGTCAGATTCAGCAGTTCCTTGGTTTAATGTATTTTGATGTCTTTATTTTGGACATGCTAAAAGAGAGAGGCACATATCAAAACATAGTCCTGTTGCTTTCTTAACAGAATGATTAATGAATGGACATTAAAATATAAAAAAAGTTAGTTGATTCCCAGAAGAAGTACTATTACTTAAAAAATATGAAGACAAAGGAAAATTACTGCTCTATAAGTTGTGCTCTTTAGAGTGAATGGAGTATTTCTGAATACAGTTAGATGCAATTAGCTAAGGTCTGCTACACAGGGTTTCATTCTTAAAAGACCCTACAGATATCAATAGCATACAGACATATGCACACACAAACAGGGTGGTCATTCATGAAAAGAAAAAAGAAAATACTGCATAGCTCAGGCCACACCATACAGTCTAGATCTGCCATGTTTGTCAGCACTTTGTACTGCCTGCCTATGTAGCAAACAAATTGGGTTATTATAAATGGCATAGTGGTGAGTGTCTCAGCTATGCATTCTGACTGGCTCATCGTATCTGAATGCATAGTAATGGCCTTACTGCATACTGGTATTCATGCAGGATATTTCCAGGTGAAAGATGAAAGAAAGATTCTTGCATAGAGTCCCTTGTCTTCTAATCACCGTATAATGCAATGTTTATGTGCTGGGGATGCCCTCCCCTACCTCCCCAGTGTTAACCATATTGCTCATTTTCAAAGGGAACTGCCTCCTACCTCCAATTACTTTTAGTAGATGCATATTATCCAGGAGACCTTCTACCTCCCATTCTTTAAATGTTTCTTTTTTTTTTCACTTAAATGCTTCTTGTCAATTGAACTCTGCCTCACTTCCTGTTACGTATAATAAATACTTGTTATCCAGGAGAATTTTTGCTTACACCTCATAACCCAGCATCAACAACACGGTGCACATGGATATGACTTAGCAGAGTGTTTCTTCAGTGTGCTGAATTGGCATCTCATTTAAATATACCATTTCCCAATATCCATGTGTTGTACCTTTCAGCTATATTACTACAAAATGCATTAGCTCTAACTACAATGGCTTGTACATTTCTACAAGAAATATATTTCATCATGTAAATATAAATTTTAAATATATGTACTCAAGAAGTACAGAAAGTTATACAAATAAGTGAAACTTCAAAATAAGCATTTTTGCTGGGAAAAGCACCGGGGCATCACCCACATCCCACTTAGTTATATATTCTCATTCTGAGGTTGCTCCAATGCAGAGAAACAGCCATAATTCTTAGAACAAGAAAGGAGCAGTCTCTCTCCATTACTCATCTGCCTCGTAACAGGCTTAATATAACTACTTTTGAGCCTAAATGCAAGTAGTGAACATAGACATTCCACAGCTCGAAGAAACCAAGGCAAATTATGGTGTACATATGTTGTATAAAAGCCATGCATACATGCACAAACCTGGCAGAGATAGATCAACCAAAAACAGATACATAAGGTGGGGGTGGGGGACTAGGAACAGTATAGCTTACATAAGCACATTATCTCCTGTAAGGGAGATTGTACAGAAGGCAGGTGGGGGGGACACAGGAGACTGCTGTAGACCATATTTGTGTGCCATCTTCCTGGTTCAGTGCTACATCTCAACACATTTGTAAAGAGGGTGTATGTAGGACTGAGCCTATCACCACAGAATGCTCATTTGCATTCCCTATGCCATGCACTTCTTCGTGGACAAATTAATGTAACTCATACATTCCTGGTCCATATCTGTATCAACAGGGTGGCAGATTATTACGTTGAATAATGCAGGCTGGATAACCAAATTTATCTTGAACCTGCTCTTAAACAGAACATGTCCCTGTACATTATTTTTTGCTACAGTATTGTTCTGTTCGATTCTCAGCTAGAGCGTCTTTTGTGTGGAGACGTGCGTGAATGGGCGTACCTTCGTTGAAGGTTGTGTGTCAGAGCTGGCAACTCGGCACGTAAAAATCTACTGCCAATCATTAGCGGACCGGAATTCCGCTGTAGCGACCCCTAACCGAGAAAAGCCGAAAGACACAACAACAACAACATACCAAAATATATTGTACAAGGCAGACTGGCTGAATAGGTCTGAAAATTACCTCTTCACTTTTCCAGCTAACAAATGAAGTAATTAAATTAAATTTGTTGTGCCACAGGTGATGTGGCCACAAAACCAGTAGCCAAATGAAAAATGCAAGTAATTCTAGTGCACCATAATGAAAAATACGTGTGCATCAATTTGGCTACAACAAGGACCTCCATTGTCAGTTTGTAGATTATGTTATAATACAATGCAGTACATAATCCTCAACATTTCACTAATGTCTTTGAACCTTATTACCACTGTGTTTTAGCCCCCCAGGCAGTCTGTCACACTCCCAGCACTTAACCTACCCACACCTAACAGGCATTAAATACCAGGGAATGGGACAACCTCCTCACTCCTCTGTGTTCTGCTGAAAGATTTACCGTGTGCTCAAAAAGAGAAAAAAAGAGAGAGAAAGCAGAGAGGAAAAAAATACAGAGCAACACACAAGCTGTGGTTGTCCAAATTAAATTCTGTTACACAATTTGCACTTACAAAACAGGTTCAGCTAGGTATTTATAGCTCATTTTTTGCCTGAGGGACTTTTTTTTTACAAACTTCAAAAGTGCAGTCATTTATCAAAGTTTAACATTACCTTCATGTGATGATTCTGATTCATGATTCATTATAAAAAAATTACAAGTATTGATTTTTTTAAAGAAATCGACCAATCCAAAAGGTCTATGCAGTTCCACCCACGTTCTGAATGAAATTCAATGTCAGAGGGCATATACCTCAGCTCTTAAATAGAGAAGAAAAAAAATCTAGTTTATGTTATTCTTTGCAGTAAATCTGCATGTTTTTACATATATTAGCACTTACTCCCAGATAAG
This sequence comes from Protopterus annectens, assembly GCF_019279795.1. Taxonomy (NCBI): domain Eukaryota; kingdom Metazoa; phylum Chordata; order Ceratodontiformes; family Protopteridae; genus Protopterus; species Protopterus annectens. Next base: position 893,673,569 of record NC_056747.1, on the reverse strand, counting down.
TATTCACGTCATTTGGAATTGCATTCACCACCTATCCCTGCCATTCTGCATAGTTTCTTTACTCCAGAATTTGCCACCAGTTGAAGGTTTATAACTCTTTGCAGGCTCTGGGCATGAATTGCATACTGAATTAAGGCACATCCCAGGTCCTGTGCCTTTTAAGAGATGCTGTTGTTTGGACAGGACAACTGCTATTAAATGTTTGATTACAGATATGAGAAGAAGATGCTGTTTTATGTATCTTCCTCTGCACCAGTGATGTTGATTTGTTTCCCAAAAGCAGCCGTAGTCTCATCACATACAGCACCATATAACCATAAAACACATTGCTCTCAAGTCACTGTGAATGGACTTAGGAATGACTGTAGCATTGAAATAGCAAAATGTGCTGTACGTTTCTGTATCTTAATGAAAACCACTTCCATTCAATTTTATTAATCTTATCCCAGAGTTAGTATTTATCCCTATAATATCACCTGTGCTGAAAAAACCTTCAGCACCCTTTCATTTTAACTTGTTTCTTTGTCACTGACATAAAGGTACCAACATTTTTCTTCCTGTTCAAATCTCCTTTTGTTTCAGAAAGGAATTTTTCTTAGGCTAGACAATATGTTCTTAGCTAAAAACTAGGCGATCAGACTACAGACTATTGCACGTCTAGCCAACAAACAGAGGTCCAAATCAAACTCTGTACATTGTGTCTCTGAGGTAAAGACCTTGACCATTATGTCAACCACTCCTCATAGTGTCCATAGTTTTAGTGCTGGTCACTATTCAATTTCAAATCCTGAGACTGTCTTCCTGAATGCTATATATGCTTCCATTATGGCTCACTGAGTTACATCTGGACAAGATTATAATTAAACAAAAACAATTGGCTGTAACCTCATTTGTGCAGAAAAAAGGCCTTTTTACAAGGAGAGCAAGCTTCTGAACTTTTATCATCAACTCCACGGACGTATAATCATGAAGATGGAAAGCATCTCCCTAACGAGTGGAATCACGGCCATGTCACACTTAGAAACTTAACTGATAGTGATTTCATATGGAAAACAAACCCAGTTTAATCTCAAGGAGTTCTAAGGAAGCTGCTATAATCAGCTAAAGTGAAATTATTTTTAAAGAGCTAGTTGTTTGAGAAATCTTTATATAAAAACCAGGGATGAGTTACACAGCAACTCTACTTAAACAAACTGGCAAATGCTTTAATTTTTGGCCAGTGAAATGTTTTTTATTCATTTTTCTTTAGTAGCTCTTTGAAGTGATGACTTTCAGCCACTCACAGCAGAGCAAAGTTAAAAATGTTTATACCCTGCAAATGTGTGTGGGTAAGGAAGGATCTGAAACTGTTACTGTGACAGATACATACATTTCTGTTGTGGTACTAAAACAGAGTCAAAGTGTAGCTCCTGTTTGCAAGCACCTGGCAGTAAAGAAACAGAATATCAGGTAGTGTGGGATGCATGGGGGTGCATGCATACAGTACTGGTTCAGTTTGTAGTACCTGAATGTGAGGTTGCGTACCATCAGTACACAAATGACCAAAGCAGCCAGAATGACAGCAGTGTTTTAGGGCAGTATTCATATTTCCTGTGCTTAGGTGTAGCATGATTTTGCAATGGCTGCACCTCAGTGCAGCTCAGATGCAATTCCTAGACAGTAGCCACACTTAAGCCCAACAGATATATGTTTAGGAAGAACTTATGCAAATGAGCAATAATGACATGTAAATAAGGGTTGACTGATAATTATGTGTCTAGCTTATGTGTATAGGACATCTTTCCCACATCTGTGCAATTCATAGACACCTTATTATGTATTTCAGCGCTGTGCACAAATGCCTTATAACAGGCAAAGTTGTACATTTTATATTTACTTTGCAATTAGCAAAGATGCTTGCTGTAGATGATAATTTGGCTATTTCCCACTATGAAATGCTTGTCTTGGCTGCACCAAAACCGCAGGTGCCCAAAGGCTGTCACCAACTGAGAAGGCACAGATATTTTCTAAAGACTGAGTGATTTTAACTTTGCTGACCAAGATATTCTTGATAGATTCAGAGTGGATAGGGAGATAATACAGGCTTTAGTGACTTTGTATAACCCAAAGATGAGGACTGGGGAGATGTGTGGTTTTCCTATAGTTGTGGACACTAGGGTATGTATAGCTCTCACTATACTTGCCAAGGAGAACCTTCCAGAAACAAAATGGGGACATATTGAGTTTTCTTGGGATTCTGCCTTGAGGATACTTCAGCAGTTCCTCAAAATACTCTTTCACATGTGGATCGGTATATTTATCCCTTTGTCTCCTCAGGACAAAGTCTAAACCATGCATGCCTTCTAAGAGATGGCATATTTTCTTGAAGTACTTGGTGTGATAGATTGCACTCATGTTACTGTTAGGGCTTCTTCCTGATCACAAGGAAAGAGGTAGTAGAACAGGAAGGGCTACCATTCCATCAACTATCAGGTAGTGTGGGTTGCATGGGGGCTCATCGTCAACATTTTGGCCCAGCACCATGGCGCTGCTCATGATTCTCACATCTGGTGCACAAGCTCACCCTACCACCTCTTTCTGCATAGTAGAATACTCCACCTTGTTGTGAAATGCAATGCTTTTTTATCTATAATAGTGTCTGTATGTACACTTTGCAAAATGCATTGTTTAGCAGTAACCCCTCTTCTTTCGTCATATCCCTCCCTTTTTTCTTTTCCAGGTGATGCAGGCTACCCACTTGAATGTTAGCTAGTGACAACAGTCTGTAACCATGGGGTAGCTGCTGAGGAGCACTTTAAAACCACCCTTATCCCAGGCATGAATGAATATTTGCTCTACTGAAAGCCCATTTCAATTGTCTGGGGATGCCATTCAGTATAACTATTTTTACTGCATGCAGGATGTTTACTGCATGCTGCATCCTGCACAACATGAACATGCTTAGTCTGGTGTGCAACTGTCCTATGATGGCGGTGCAGCTGCCACTATTGTTCTTAGCACCAGTGATGATATTGGTGGTTGCTAGCCAACAGCTGTAGCATGGGACCCTATTTGGCAGGCTCGTATAAGGTATACAGCTTCTCAGGTGAAGAGGCAGCATCAGGTCCACAACTTTTGGCCATGGCATTCAGGTTGTGGTACTGTTAATAATGAAATCACATACATAATACTGATACATGCAGTGCTACCTGTGGGCTATGATGTGTGGTGCATGGTCTATTGTCATTGGGAATTACGCATTCTTTCATCTTTAAAGAGTTTTTTTCAAGAGAATTACTTGATTGGTTCCTGTGTTTTATTTAGCTAGCAGCATAGCTCCAGACATTAGCAGACTGATGACCAACTGTCAGCCATAAGCTGTACTGTAATTGTAAAAGGCATGCAGACCAATGTTGAAGATGATATATTAAACACATGTTTAAATAAGCTGCTCATATAAACTTATACAGAATTCATTTTCATGTGTAGCAGCAGTGGAACAGGAATGTTTATTATCTGATAACTGATTAGGCAGGATTTCAAGCAGTAAGTTAAATGAAGGTCTACTGCAGCATATATAGGTACAGTTTTCTACTTGAGAGATTAGGATAACTTCTCTGTAACCTGAAAGGAAAGTTGCATGATAGCTTACTAATGTGTTCTGCTCTCTCTCTACTGTTTTTCAGGTGTAAAAATAAGGAAATTCAATTGTCTGAAATGTGACTATTGGATAAGCAATTGTGGTTTGCCTTCATGAACATTGAATTGAACCTCAGGTATAGCTTGGTCTACATGTGTACTATTTTTGGCTGTGATGTGTGGTGCATGATCTTGTGAGCCTGCACATCAGATTAATTACTTAATTCATACGTCATATGGTCATAATTTGTGCAGTGCTGATGGTTAAGTGGCAACAGTGCTAGTTTTATTGGCAGGATTAACCAAAATTGTAGTAACATATGTACTGGGCCAATCCTACAAACACCCTAAACTAAGCAGTAGTTTGCATGACCATGTACATCTGCCACAAATTTTTCCATAACCTTTGCACAGTATCATTAATTCTTCAAGGTTGACATGAACAGTTATGGACTGATACCCATGCTTGAAAATGTAAGGTTTTGTGGCTTCTGACCTAAACTCATTGGGGTCTGCACCATCAATTATAGATCTAAGGTGTCATATAATACTGTCCCCCTAGGATAGTATGGACAAGTGCTGGTGTGTGGGCTTGATGCTGAGTTGCTGTGATGGCATGATCTACTTTTCCTCTATTCCTTGCGGCACTTTCTTGAGAATCACGGGGGTGTGGTATACTCATCCTCCATGTATGTGAACATTCACCTGTCCACAACGAGCTGTGTTTCCAGTGGGAATCTGGTAAGTCTTTACTAGTGTGGGCATAGGGACAGACAAAGATGCTGTGTGTGTCACCATACTGTACATGGCTTTGTCTCTTGCCGCCACCATTTCCCATGTACTGATGAAATTCTTCATCTATACACTGCAGTACTCTAACCATCTGTACTTAACTGTTTGTGGCAGTGGCTTGTGTTTGAACTATGTCATGGCATATCTGCTGCTGCTGCTCACATCTGTGAAATAGGTCTTTGTCTTGCACCTCTTTGTACAGGTGTGACAGCGGATACTGCTAAGTCTGAAATGGTAGCATCTTCCACAAGGTGTTTGGGTTGTTCACAAAACACTGGTGTTGAGCCACATGGTGCCCCCCTCGCCCAGTTGTATGTTATGTCCTCATTCTGCTGACTGTGTGAGCCATGTCATTGTCTACAGAATTCTCCACCTGCTGTTGGGTTTGGGGTCCTAACAGTAAACTTTGCAACTGTGTGCCACTTTCCTCAAGCTGTGTCAGTATGAGAGTTATGACATCATCACAGACTGCCATACACTATTGAAGGGTTCACATTATTAATAATTAATGCATTATGTATTACATCCACAAAGAATCAATGGCTTTGGACAGATTTAACTAAATTACTCCTAATGCTAGGCCCAGGTCAGTAGTCATTGTTTTAAGATGATACAATTACACCACATTCATCATGGCTGATCTCTTGTGTTTCCTTGTCTGCTGCTTCTTGTAGAGCAGTAATGTTTTTTTTCATCATTTATAAAGTCTTAAGTGTATGACGCCACCAATATGGCAGCTGCTTACATTTTTACCATGATCAATGAATTTTTAAGTAGATTCCACTGAGCCAAAAATATTTTTTTCTAATGTTGTGTAACAATAATTTAGATGTTGCCAGCCAGGAAACCATGTAACGCAACACAGATAACAAACCTGGGTAACTCAGAGCACGGTAGGTTAGAGCATTTGTGCAGAATGCCACAGTGCTCACCAGGGCTTAACATATAATATTTCTCATAGCTCTCAATCTCCTAGTTTAAGAAATCTGGACAAAGCACAACAAAATGGGGGGGGGGCAATGACCCATGAATAGGGACAGATTTGACAGTTGAAATGTATGATAGTTATGCAGATGGTACAAATATAGTACAGGACAATGTATACATTTCAGAGTATTGTGAAATCCCATTCCTGGCATTCCGTACCGAAGTTGTGTAAATAATCTGTAAGGGTACACTGACTGCCATTTAAAATAAACACTCAGGAGAAGTGTGTGTATATTAAATAGGGACACACAGATGAATTGTAGGAATGAACACAGGGAAAGAGGACAGGTGAAACATCCTAATATACAACAGATGAGGGCATGTCAATGGAAGACAATTGTAGCAGCAACACCAATCACATAGCAATATGATACAGTATGGACTGCACAGTGAAAATGTGTATTATGTGACTGTCACACAACTTGACATAACAATGGGAAAGATGTATGTGTGATATAAACATCCTTACATGAACAATGCAGAGGACATCTATCAGGGATGTGATATACAATTGGGGTAGGGTGCATATTGTGAAGGTGTGCAAACTGATTTGCCTGAATACAAGTGTAATCTCAGCAGAGGTCTCCAGCAAGTGGGACACAGGTAAAGCCTGATGGACAAAATTAAAAGAAGCAAGCACAATCATCAGCAATATCAGAATAATACCACCAGTAATCCCATGTCTGTAACATAACATATGTGATTTAGAGTGATTAGAGATGATTCTGCACAGACACATTTGTACAACTATTATGGCATGTCCGCACTCTATGAGTGTAATTATGCACACTGTCCAGGCACTGTAACATCTGCTGGAGGTGTTAGGAGGGACACTGCTATACCTGTATGTGACATTATGATCAACACAGGTTAGTTGACTGGTGTGCATGGCAGATATATATGGCACAATCCAAACTGTCATGAATGTTCCCATGCAGTAATGTTGCCAAGCAGCTATGTATGTACTGTGTGCATCACCTGAACAGGCAGCATACGTGCATCTCATGTAACATACACAGTAGTTGTGTTACATACAAGGAAGTAATCAGCACTGTGACTACATGCTGGTGGATGTTCTACTTACCATCTACCCCAGGACACAGGTCACATATCTATTCATCTGATTATAGGGTGTGATATCTACATTATACTTGGGTTGTGTGTTTGTTTTCCTGATGAAACAAATCCCACTATGTTTTTGTGTCATTGCAGGTGTTGCCATGTCTGTGGCAGCAATCTTTGGTATGTGTTGATACTGTCTGTGTTATATTAATATCACAGTTGGAGTCAATGACTGCCCACAATCTGTAGTCCTTCAGACAGCTGTTTGGACACAGGATGTGTATGTCATCTGTGATGCCTGTCCTTTAATTAATGGACAGGAAAGTGTCTAGCAGACAGCTCTGATGTGCGGACCTGATCACTGGACCTGCGATATAGGTCACTTCACACATTTTAACATATTTAGATGTCATGCATATGATACAGTGGTCTACCCACTTGGTGATATAGGTGTTTATGGCCACATCTGACAGTGTTGAGTGAATACCTCAGGGTGGATTTGTGTCAAATACCATCAGCTTGTCAAGTTCAAAAGGATGATAGTGTTGTTGTCATGCATGGCTTTGATGACCTCTTTGAGGACATATAACAGATGCAACAGACATGATGTAGCATTAATAACTTACACAGGTCTGTTGAGCACAACCGGGATATTACTAGTGTCCATTTAGAAAAGGTCCATGATGACATGTTGGTCTACCTCACAGATGAGGAGAGTCTGGATGTGTCTATACATACATGTATCAGGTGCTGCCCCCCCAACTCAGATGGATGCATTTTGATGTGCATCCTTCTAAAAGAACATGGTCTGCGTGGAGGGTATGTTGAAGTGTGTATTCAACCATGTCAGGAAGGCATATGTGATGCGTCACATGATAAGTGATCTATAATGTTGTCACAGACCATTGATTCTGTGTGATAGGCTTGGATGAAGGTAAGGCAGTGCATACTGCCTATCCTGAACTGGCCTAGGGTTTGAACATAATCCCCCATGCAGGTATCATTGAGAAACTCTCCCAGCTGGGTATTAAATCTTATGTCACTAGGTGGGTAACCAATTGGCTCACTGACAGGACACATACTGTGAAAATTGGTGAATCAACCTATACCATTAGAGTTGTCACCATTGGCATACCTCAGGGATCTGTGCTTGGCCCTTTACCATTTGGAATCTATTTCTCGACAGTTCAGGCTAAAGTATACTGCCTTTGGCTTATGCATTTGCTGATTCTGGCATCCTGGGTGCAGTCATTGAGTCCACTTGTGATGATAACATACTACAGTAGGGGCTAACACAGACAAATGATTGGTGACATAGCAAAACAGTCTACAAATAAATCCAAAAATGTGTCTTTATTTTGTCCTTCTGCAAAGTGGAATTCCCTGCTAATTACAGCATTGACAACAGTTCTGGTATGCTGAAACCCAATGATGCAAGCACTGAAAATACACATAAATAGCAATCTGAAATTCAACCACCAAGTCTCCACACTGGTATTGAAAGCTTATGTTGTGCACATCATAAGTCACGTCATCATATTCAGATCTGAGGATTATATTACAGCATGTACTAGAACCTCATCAGAACACTGATATAGAGAATAATGCTCTCTTTTGCATGTACCTCACCAGACACATACAGCAGCTGGCGAGACCACAGAAGTTTCTCAACAAGAAAACACAGGGTCTACAAACCATGCTATGATGTATGTGGATAGACTGAAAGCCATGTCACTGTAATGTGTATTGTACAGGATGAGGTGACTTCTGTCTGGCCTCCAGGCAAGTCTCTGATCCTGCCCTAGGAGAATATGGCAATAACAGTGTCCCACATACTGTTGCAAAGGCTCTCTGTAATTTCAAGCAAGTGCACACCTACTCACACACACACACACACACACACACACACACACACACACACACACACACACACACACACACACACACACACACACACACACACACTCACACACCATTTGACTGCAGTGAGAATAGAATCCCTACCTATCTGACTACACAGACTACAGAACTCTGTATTTAAGGCAAGCTCCACAGCTCAAGTCTGACTTGCAGTGTCTCAGACAGCACTTTATAGTTAACTCATTCACTCCAGTGGAACTCAGGAAGTTTGCACTGTAACTTCCAATGGGCAGAGCCTAAGCCTTTTGACAGAATCAAATTATGTCCTCATATTTCAAAGAAATATTTGTATCTCTGGAACCACAGGGGTTATGAAAGAAGTATAAATGGCAAACCCTTAGGAACAAACTATTTTTATAGTGGTAGTATTATTTTGGTTATAGATCTTAAACTGAATTTTATAAGTCACAGTAAACACAGTATTACATTTATAATATTTTGTAAATAACTTATAATATTTCAGCAACCGCTCAAGTTACACACACACTGTCAGCAGCATTTTATTCATCTGGCTGAGAGCTTTCATATGAGTCTAAGGAGTTCTGTCTGTGTTACTTGGTTATTGAGATATGTAGACAAATGTGAAAATTATATCAATATAAATTAATATAATAAAAGCAACAGTTAATATCTATTTACCTTCACAAAACAGAGGTCAAATATTAATACAGTTGAGTTTACCATTGTGTATGCTTTAAGATAAAATCTTTTATAATGTTGTACATAGCATGGTTTTCAAATTATTAATGCAAATATGAACAAGCAATATTTGACACCTAGAGGCTTTAGTAGGAGTTAAATGCAGATGCACCTGGAGGTGTCACTCAGATGTAATGAGTTAATGACATCAGCAGTGTCAGGTAAGGAAAATATGACAATAACATTGTCCCATATGCTGGTGTAAAAGGATCTCTCTAATGGAAAGCAAGTACACACACCCACATATACACACACCCACACACACCCACACCAGTTGACTGCAATGAGAATAGAATCCCTACCTAAGTACACAGACTACAGAACTGTTTATTTAAGGCAAGTAACACAGCTGAACTCTGACATGGGGATGTCTCAGACAGCACTTTATAGCTGATGACTTGAGGAGAATATAGTAATAACTGTGACCCACATGCTGGTGTAAAAGGCTCTCTCTAATGACTCTCTCTAATGTCATGCAAGTAGACACACACACACACACACACACACACACACACACACACACACACACACACACACACACACACCACAGTTGATTGCAGTGAGAACAGAACCCCTATCTATCTAAATACATGGACTACAGAACACAGTAATTTATGCAAGCGCCATGGTACAAGTCTGACTTTTACATGGTTGCAGGCCAGCTTATAGTGGTTGGCATCAGCAATGCATGTTGGAGATAAGTTGTTGGGAGGCCTGCATGAAATGAATGTGTAGGCATGTGCAAGTATCAAAATACTGTCAATTCATGGGATTGGAGCAATAACTGTAGGATATACACTTCTGGTCTTTGTGCTAGACACACACTCACACAGTTGACTGAAGTGAGAACAGAACCCCTTCCTATCTAAGTACACAGACTATAGAATGCAGTCATTTACCCAGGTGCCATGGCAAATGTCTAATTTTTACAATGCTGCAGAACAACTTATAGTGCAAGACATCAGCACTGGATGTAGGAGAGAAGATGATGAGAGGCCTTCATAGGTTCATAGCTTCATAGGTTCCTAGGAGGTTACTAGGCTAATAGCCCTAGGGCCTTTACAAGCCTAGCTGTGTAAAAATCCAAGTACCCTTATTGAGCATAGTTAGATGTTCATTGCTAGAAGAGCAATTTTGTGATCAGTACTGACTGGCCCTATCCATGAGGGACATAGCTGCCACCTTGGGGTGAATTTATAATCACCCATCCAGTTGCCAAATTTGCACTTGAATAGGGTCATTAAGGAGCACTGCTTCACATGCAGTGGGAGCCTAATACAGAGAAATGGCAGTCACTGAGAGATATAGCTTTCTCTTCAGCATGTTCTGTTTACATAAGGTTGAGACCCCTGGAGCAAGTTATTTTTGTCCCATTTGATTTGCAGATGCCCAGCATTTACATTAGGGAAGGGTCTGTGACTGCTATGTAGGCCAGGCCCAGGTCACCTCTCATCAGCCTGTATGATACTGAGTACAGTGACAAGGCTTTCAGTCTTTCCATATAAGTCATGTTTTGGAGGCCCTGGATTCTCTTGGTTGGAAGCCTCTGTGGTCTCTCCAGTTTCTGCAAGTGTCTGGTGGGGTACATAGAGAAGGGAGCATTGTACTCAATTAGTGGACTGATAAGGGTCAAGTACAGTAGAGCTATGACTTCCCTAGTCTTGGATGCCATACCCTTAGTTATGAGGTGGGAAATGCAGAATGCGTGTCTTACAACTATGGACACAGTGATTGAAGTTTAGATTGCTATCAAACTGTGTTCCCAAGTCTCACACCAGTAAGTTTGAGTGTAGAGTGGTGCTATATGCAACATAATTAGCAGGGCTACTTTTTGCCAAAGTGGACAATGAGGCATTTTCTTGCATTAAGTTTCAGTCCATGGGTTTGGCAGCAATCATTTGTCTCTGTCAGGCATTTCTGTAAAATGTTAACACCATTTGGGACTCTGTATGATTGTGCCCAGTTGACTGTCCTCTACAGACTTGGTAAGCCACAGGCCATCTACCTTCACCTGGACTTCAGAGAAATAGTTTCCAAACAGTAGAGGGCCTGGCATAGATCCTTGTGGTACTCCACTGCTAACTGGTCTACTGGTGGAGGTGGACTCCCCAGCTTTGAAAGTGTGTTCAGTCAGTGAGCCAGTCAGCTACCTATCTAGTAATGTATGGGTTAAGCCCCAAATGGGAGAGTTTCTCTATGATACCTGAATGGGGGATTGTGTCAAAGGGCTTGGTTAAATCAAGATAGGTGGTATGTTCTGTTTTCCCTCATCCAGGGCTTTGGGGACATTATCAAAGAAGTACACTAGGTTTAATAAGCAAGATCTACCCTTGAAAAAACCAATATGGGTCAGGTCAAGAGTTTTGAAGGCCACCTATGTCTCTGTGGATAAGGTCCATGATGAATCTTTCCATAGCCTTGCAGATACGGCTGGTTAGATTTATGGGTCAATAGTTCCCAGGGTCTGTTGATGGATGTGTAGGCATGTTTAACTGTGAAGATAGTTCTGGTTCTGATTGTTACCAAATTGATGTGCATTGCATATCACACAACATTTGATATTAATGTATGCAGTGTAGATGATATATTTGTGAAAAAGTACTGGTGACACCAGGGTTGCAGTGCATGGAGGGAGGCAACACATGGCTGCATTGTAAATATGTGACATATTGTTCAGTTTGTCAAGCTTCCATATGTAGTTTCATGGCATAAAGAGGAAATGGATAATAAGCAGTAATATATGCTAAATTTGGCTTTGCCTAGCACAGCAGCCAGCAGTGGGTTTGTGTGATGGCTGGCAAAGTGTTTGCACGTGCAAGATACACATTTCCATTATTTTCCCTGTTTGCATGTAGTTAAGCAGTTTGCAAATGTGAGCTGCATTGCTAAAAGTCTGACAGTTAGTAATGAGTGCATGAAACACACATGCTGTTTAGCTGACTGAATGGCAGCAGGTGTAAACGCATTGATACATTTCTTTATCAGCCCAGATGATACTGGGTTCAAATCCAGATATAGCTAATACCTTTAAATAAACAGTGATAATGCAATTACATCAATTCTTTATAGTACATGTATTGCTGTGTGTTGGCATAGCACAGTGGGTTTAAGTGGCATTGAGCAGAGGTAACCACAGCATTCTAGGGCCACTTACCATCACTTGACATTAGTGCATCATGCTAAATTCTGTGCAAACACAGAGGCGAAAAGGTGAAGGGATCCATTGCTTTTTCTGCTACTTATATGTGTTGTGTGATTCAATTTTTTGACCAGATTATAGGTGTTGAAATGGGGTAGATATGAAAGTGGTGAAAAGGGGGAGCAAGCAGGGGAAAGAACAAAGAGAAAGCAAACAGGAATGTGCAGGAGGGAGGTAGGAAAGAACCATAGCTATCCATTTATTCAACAGTAAAAACTGATAATATATGCAGAATGTTACTTGAATTTGGACTGCCACCTCCAAAGAGAGGGGTGACAACAATGTAATCATGTTGTATAACCAATTGGACTGAAACAAGTGTGTCAAGAAGACATGTGTGTGAACTGGAGAACTATGTATGGGACAATATTTTTGTGGAACAGGTGTCTGATTTTTTTTTAATTCAGTAATAGAGGAATGCTGGGTAATAGACAAAGGTATGTCTGGGTCAGGTAAGTTGAGCAGGTGAGGAAGCAAATGCAAACAAAAAAGACAAGAGACAGGGACAGTGATGGACATGAAAGGGTGGGGGCACCATGACTGGGATGAGTGAGGGGACAACACAGGCTCATGCCCATCAAACTTGGAGACAGTGAGAATTGAGTCCTCAATCACTGGACTGTCATTGCTATCCCCTTACTCTGCTGGCATTTGGAGTGCTTGATGTTTTCTCCTCCTATGGACCATGATGGAGAGCAGCCTCTCCATCTGGCATAGGCGTACACCAGTGGTGCGTTACATGACCCTACACACCAACCCTGACATCTCTTAGTGGGTGATGAAATCTCCACCTCCACCAGTGGTCCCAGAGGGTATCACTGCACCAGCTGCCAGGGCATTACTACCTAAAGGCACAGGTAGTTTAGGGGCAGCAGAGGCAGTGCTGCCAGGTTGGGTCCCAGACATGCTGGGCATCAGTGCTGGAGCCAGTGGAGTGGGGACCAGGCTGAGCCACTGGGGCAAGTCTACCTCACTGTGCTGTGGAGCATTTATTGATGTGGTACAGATGGATGACATGGAGACATTTTAATGAAACATAGAAAATAAAAAAGAGAGATAAGGGTAAAGGTGAGAGAGAAAAGGATAAAATTAGTACCATCATATGTGACATACAATGCATTAACACAATTATACAACTATTTTATCTGAAGTATGACATTTAAATATATGCCCTAACAAACGGACACTATAAATACAGACTGCTGATAGTAATCCTTGAAATGTGCATATATATTGCATATATGCATGTTCAAATTATACAGATAAGGTAAGAGACAAAGGTATGTCTGGGTCAGGTAAGTTGAGCAGGTGAGGAAGCAAATGCAAACAAACAAGACAAGAGACAGGGACAGTGATGGACATGAAAGGGTGGGGGGCACCATGATTGGGGTGAGCGAGGGGACAACACAGGCTCATACCCATCAAACTTGGAGACAGCGAGAACTGAGTCCTCACTCATTGGCCTGTCATTGCTATCCCCTTACTCTGATGGCGGTTGGAGTGCTTGATGTTTTCTCCTCCTATGGACCATGATGGAGCGCAGCCTTTTCATCCGGCATAGGTGTACACCAGCATGACCATACGCACCAACCCTGGCATCTCCTGGTGTGTGATGGAATCCCCACTTCCACCAGTGCTCCCAGAGGGTACCACTGCACCAACTGCCAGGGCAGTACTACCTAAAGGCACAGGTAGTGTAGGGGCAGCAGAGGCAGTGCTGCCAGGTTGGGTCCCAGACATGCTGGGCATCAGTGCTGGAGCCAGTGGAGTGGGGAGCAGGCTGAGCCACTGGGGCTAGTCTACCTCACTGTGCTGTTGAGCATTTAGTGATGTGGTACAGATGGATGACATGGAGACATTTTAATGAAACATAGAAAATAAAAAAGAGAGATAAGGGTAAAGGTGAGAGAGAAAAGATAAAATTAGTATCATCATATGTGACATACAATGCATTAACACAATTATACAACTATTTTATCTGAAGTATGACATTTAAATATATGTCCTAAGAAATAGACACTATAAATACAGACTACTGAGACTACTGACAGTAATCCCTGAAATGTGCACATATATTGCACAAATGCATGTTCAAATTATACAGATTAAAATTAACAGCAGGGCCATTTGTATGGACTTTAATTTAATGTAAATATTATTATTAAAGAAATGCAGTATTGTATAGTTGTGATTCATGGTATTTGAACCCACAATCTCTGACTGCAGTCCAATATTTGACTCCTAAAGTTGGTTTGTGCTACAGAGTAATGCATGCATACTTGCTTTTACAGTTAGGATATGCATGCTAAATTTGCCGCAACTGTATAAAAAAATTAAAAATCTATCTTTAACTTTTAAAGCTACAATAACCCTTTTCTTGTGCTGCATACATACCATTTGCTTCCCTCAGTCTCTCCATTCGAGCAACATGAGCTTGTCTATTGAACTCACATTTGGTATTAGCTGGGGAAAGAACAGAAAATAAAAGAAGAGCATTATGCATACCGGTCTTGCCTATACTTAGCTTTCTATTACAAATTCTCTCTTATGATCATACGTATACAGCTGTGAGATGTCTGCAGTCTCAAATTCATTCAACCAACAGTTGAGGGTATCCCTTTTATGACTGTGTAGGTCATTAAAATGATGCTTACACTGCTCTCCAGTGGGTGGGATTCCAGTAGCACTGGATACAGCCTGAGTCAAACTATTCCATGCCTTAGATTTGTACTGGGAGCCAGAATAGTCCTCCTACAGAAGCCTTTGGCTGTGGTGTTTCACCAGGGGTCTAAAAAATATCCTGGACTCCTGTGCACCCTAAACTGGGCAGCCACCCCTCTAACACCAGACATGTCTAATACCTGAACTAGAGCAATAGCAATTGATGATTTCCTGCCAATTCCAGTTATCGCATTTACTGGTAGTGTGCAAACCTGAGCAATGATGCCAACCACATTTGCTCAATGTTAAGCAGAGTGCAGCAGTGTCAAGCAGGGAGGAAATAAATACCTGAAATTGGAAGGTTAATTTTATACTTGGCCTTAGTTTGAGGGGGTGTCTGGTGATGTAGCAAGGAAATATATATTGGAAATTGGGAGGTAACTGTTAGTTGAGTTAAGTTTGCAGACATGCATTGAGGGCATAAATATCATGACATGACACATTTGTTTTTCCCTTTATATACTGATAAAATTGATTTTTATAGTCTGGGATTCACACTTAGGCATAAGGGGCAAAACATTTTCTTTCATAGTGTTGATTTTCCATCTTTGTCACAGAAAAAGTGCTGTTCAGACCTACTCAGGAATCATTCATAAATACAGGTGACAGTTTGAGGTTTTACACATGTACATGTGTGACCTGACAATGTTCTTGTTATAGATCTAGTTATGTATGTGTGTGTTATGTAATTGTGAGGGCCATGCAAGTCAAGATAGCAGAATTATGCTTACAGAAATAAAGTAGACAGTATACCCTCAGGTGTTGGGAACCTAGCTAACCACTGCACAATGCTAAGTACAGCTAAGTGCTGTTGCACGATGGAAAGTAAAAAAGATAGGTAACCTATCTACCACAGGAGGAGTGGTTTCTGGCCGAGAAATTATAGTTTATTGGCCATTCAGGAAGCTTTTCCATCTCTTTCAACCTTCTGATTTAAAAGCCTTTGTTTGCACTTGTTTCCTGCCTTTCCTGTTACTAGTCTAGTCCAGGTACAGATTTGCTGTATCCAGGACTCTTTGTAAGCTTCTGAGCCCCCAAGCCTTTCCGTGTTGGAGGGAAGCCTTCTAGCCTATCAGTGGGAGTGGTAAGCATCAGGTTGCCTATCTACCACAAGAGGAGTGGTCCCTGGCCCATAAATTGTAGCTATTGGCTGTCTGAACAGTTCTTTTTCATCTCTTTCAACTTTCTGGTTTGAAAGCCGCACTTGTGCCTGTTTCCCGCCTTTCCTATAACTAGCCTAGTTACAGAGTTGCTGTATCCAGGATTGTTAGTAAGCTTCTGAGCCCCCCAAGCCTTTCTCTGTTGGAGGGAAGCCTTCTAGCTTATCAGTGGGAGTGGTAAGCACTAGGTAGCCTATCCTCTATGGGAAGAGTGAGTTTTGGCCCAGAAATTGTAGTTTATTTGACCGTTGTTTTCCATCTCTTTCAACTTGCTGGCTTAAAAGCCTATGTTTGTACTTGTTCCTCACCTTTCCTGTAACTAGTCTAGTCCAGGTACAGATTTGCTGTATCCAGGACTCTTTGTACGCTTCTGAGCCCCCCAAGCCTTTCTGTGTTGGAGGGAAGCCTTCTAGCTTATCAGTGGGAGTGGTAAGTATTAGGTAGCCTATCTATCACAAGAGGAGTGGTTCCTGGCCCAGAAATTGTAGCTATTGGCTGTTTGGGCAGTTTTTTTCCATCTCTTTCAACATTCTGGTTTAAAAGCCACACTTACACTTGTTTCCCACCTTTCCTGTAACTAGCCTAGTCCAGATACGGAGTTGCTGTATCCAGGACTGTTGGTAAGCTTCTGAGCCCTGCAAGCCTTTCTGTGTTGGAGGAAAGCCTTCTAGCTTATCAGTGGGAGTGGTAAGCACTAGGTAGCCTGTCTACCATGAGAGGAGAGGTTCTTGGCCCAGAAATTGTAGTTTATTGACCATTTGGACAGTTTGTTCGTCTCTTTCAACTTTCTGGTTTAAAAGACCACATCTGCGCTTGTTTCCCATCTTTCCTGTAACTAACCTACTGGGTAGCACTAGAAAGCCTTAAACTGATACAAGCCTTCTAGCTTAGAAGAGAGACTTTGGAGTGATTAAGTATCAGTTTTCTGTACTTTTTTGCTGTACTTAACTGTTTTCCGCCTAAACACAGATTTTCCAGTGTTTATTGTGATTTAAAAGCTTGTTTTTTTCACATACTGTATGTATTTGACTGCCTGCACTTTTAAAAAGTTGTTTTTTGTTTAAATAATTTGTTTAACTGTTGTAGGCTACACACTAAAGTGCAATAGCCTTTTCTGATCGTTTGTAGTAGTCTAAAGCTGTTTTAAGTGTATTTTTTTTACTGTTTTTGTCTTATCTTTTAAAAAAAAAAATTCCTTGTTTCCCGCCTTTCTAAGCTAGTATAGTCCAGTTTTCAGGCTAGTGCTGAATTCAGGGCTGTGATACTAGTTTTTGAGTTGCCCATACCTTACTTGGATATAAGGAAGTTTCTCTGTTCACCTGTGAGAGAGGGGAGCTTTGAGCAACATATCTGTCCCTGGAGGAGTGGTTCCAGCCCAGAAGTTAATAGTTTATTGGCCATTTTGGGCTAATTTCTATCTCTTTCATTTCCCTACTATAAAAACCGGGTTTGCACGGTTTTGAGCACCAGGCAGTGACTGTTAACTACGGTTAAATTATTCCCAGCTACACTAAGTCTCCTCTTCAGTTTTTCCCTTGAAACTAGTCTAACTCTCAACCTAATCACTCAAAAGTCATCTTACTGCCCAGCACTTTCTCAGACCTAATAGCAAGCACTAATATATCCTGACACTGATTGCCCAGCAGGGC
Source organism: Protopterus annectens (assembly GCF_019279795.1). Lineage (NCBI taxonomy): Eukaryota > Metazoa > Chordata > Ceratodontiformes > Protopteridae > Protopterus > Protopterus annectens. The sequence continues at coordinate 893,655,762 of NC_056747.1, read as the reverse complement.
AAGGCTCTTTATTCACCCCTCACCAACCAAGCGACTAAGCAGCTCACCCTACTATTCAGGCATGACCAAAGGGCAACTTCAGGTGCACTCTCCAGTCCAGCTGGTGAATCTGGGTATCCTGAGGCAATGTTACAGCTGCCTCATGTACAGAGACAACCCTCTCCTCCTACCACAAAACACTAACTTATGCGAGAGATGCAATTATACAGTCAAACTGGAAGCTAAGCTGTCTCCACCCAAGACTGGAACAGACAGTCAAGAGGAGAAGGTCAACACTTGCACCACACCTCCAGCCGCACACAGACCTACTAAAACAGCACTGGCAAAAAATACACATAAATACACAAAATCATACTCGGAGGCTCTAATTAAAAACCTGCAAAAGCATCAGAGACCTTCAAAGCAGACACCCAAATAACCTGCACCTCCCATCACAAACCAGACAACACATAAAACACGAAATCAGTGTGCCGCACAATCACAGCTCTTAAGGTGAAATAACATACCTAACACACTAGTAATAGGTGACTCTATAGTTAGGCACACTGACATCCCACTCACTAGGCTAGACAAGCTGAAGGTTACTGTTAGCTGCCTGTCGGGAGCCAGAATCCGCCACATAACACAAGCACTCAGGTCACTCCAGATACTACCAAAAATGCAAAACTCCCAACTCTCTTGCTGAATACAAGCAACTGCGAAATCAAGTAAAAAAACAAATAGCCACTGACCGCAAATCCTACTACCTTAAACTTCAAAATAATCATAAAACCAACCCCAGAAAATTTTGGAATAGTATTTCATCAATATTATCTCCAGGCAAAAAAGAGAACTCTTGCCCTGACCCAGACACACCAGACCTCCACCTAGCTACCCAATTTAACTCCTTTTTCATTGACTCCATAGGCAAGCTCACCTCTTCTTTCCCTAACAACATCCCCCCCAACTTAACTGATAACAAAAACTTAACATCCATGAACCCTAGGTCCTCCCCTTTTACTCTCAAATCCATTCATACCCACACTATAAAAAAGCTCCTACAAAAGTTAAAACCTTGCTCTAATGCCCCAGATGACATTCCATCCAACTTTCTCCAACTAGCTGCTGATGGCATAGCCCTTCCAATCATCATCCTAATTAATCATATCATTCAAGAGTCCTATGTACCATACCTCTGTAAAAAAGCCTTCATCATCCCCCTCCATAAAGGAGGTACAAACTGTTCAATCTCCAACTTTCGCCCTATTGCTATCCTATCCCCTATCTCTAAGATATTCAAAAAAAGTATTCACCTCCAACTATTACCCTAACTATTGGACAACCAACTCCTAACTCCTACCCAACACGGGTTTATACCAGGACATAGCACCCCCACTGCCCTTCTTTCCTTCCTCGAAATCATTAACTCTGCTCGTGACTCTGGGAACATAGTTTCTACGCTCCTCCTCGACTTATCTAAAGCTTTCAACACTGTCTTTCATGTGCTTCTACTTTCTAAACTCTCACATATTAATCTCTCCTCTTCGTCTATCAAATGGTTCTCCAGCTATCTCTCAGCCAGGAAACAAGTTGTAAAATGGAACTACTGCACTTCCTCTTTCCTTCATACCTCAACAGGTGTACCCCAAGGCTCTATTTTGTGTCCTTTACTATTTAACATTTTCATCAATGATTTCCACCAAAAGATCCCCAATGCTAAACTGGTGCAATACACAGACGACTCCACTATCATCTGCTCTGCCAAAATTCTTCCTTTACTAATAAACCTTACGCAAGAAGCCTTCTCCTCTACTGAGTCCTGGATGCTTGACAATCACCTAGCCCTAAATGCCTCCAAATCTAAAATAATGATCTTTACCCATTCTAGACATACTGCTGCTAGCATCCTTCTCTATAATTAGCCTAAACAAAGCAACTATTGAAATAGTTTCCCATACAAAACTTCTGGGTGTTCTTATTGATGACCAGCTAAAATTTGATATCCACCTACAAACCAATATTAAAAAGACTCATCAAAAACTTGGTATGCTTTATCGACACAGGTGCTACCTTTCTCTGTCTTCTAGACAGCTCCTATCTACCACCTACCTCCTACCCTCCCTTTTGTATGGAGCTCCGCTACTCTCTAACCTCCAATCATCCCTAAAATCTAAACTTTCCTCATGTTATAATAAAATTTCAGAATTTGCCACAGGATCCAAATCCTCTACTCACCATTGCAACTCTCCACATGCTCTAAATTGGTTGAAACTCCCAAGTTACCTAAATTTAATTCAACTAACTACAGCACACAAGCTCATTTTCAAACCTTCTAACTGTCCATCACTCTCCTCTTCCCTAAAACTTCACCAGTCACATAGAACACTTAGATCCACAAATCAGAACCTCTTATAACTTTACAAGCCTTTACATGCACCAGGGCAACTTCTACTGTCATTCTCCCTTGCCAGATTATGGAACTCTCTTCCCCCTTACATTAGAACTACCCCTAACCTGCCATCCTTTAAAACCCTACTCCATTCTCACCTCTACTCCCTCTGGGAGTGCTCCTGTACCCATCCTACCTGATTCCTGATACCTATCCCTATTCTATTCTACTCTAATCTCTGCCACTGCTTCAATTCATCTCTCTAAAATTCATTTGCCTAAATACATGTAGTGTATTAAATGAACATAAATGTATTGTTTTTGCTAATATCTTATAAGTGATTGACTCAGCTCATATATTTCAAGATATGTAAAATCTTGCCTTGCTGTATATTGAATGTTAAACTGTTGTTCTCATATGCTGTAATAATACATTGTATATTGTGTATTGTCTTTCTGTCTGGAGCATTTTTCCTTGGGCCTCCATTGAAAATGGGCTACCTTGGCCCAATGGACTTTCCCGGTTAACAAACTGAAATAAATAAATAAATGTGCAACTAACATTGGGCAAATCTGCAATGCAAATTGTGGCCTGCTGCAGATCACCCTCTATGACCCAGGACCGCCACTCCACCTTTCTGGAGACACTGGAAAACATGAAGGTCCTACCAAATACCCTGATATTGGGTGATTTCAATTACCCTACCATTCACTGGGAAAACTACTCAAGTACAAACTCCCAGGCCCAGAACTTCCTGGAATTCATCAACTCAAATGCCCTGGATCAGCTGGTAAACTCCATTACCAGAGGTGAAAACATATTGGACCTGCTCATCACCAACATGGGCGACAGGTGTTCCACACCAGAGGTCAACCCAATCACTGGTTAGATCAAACCATAAACTAATCACTCTGGATGTCCACACCCCACCACCAACCCCAACTAAGGAAACCACAGTAAAAAACTTTTTTAAAGCAAACTTCACCTTACTTAAGACAGAGGTGGTAAGTTTCACAGCCCCCACGCTAAAGGATAATGCTGCCCAAGATGCAGAAACCTTTACAAATGCACTCTATGAGCACCTACAAGGATGCATGGATCGTGCCATCCCTAGCAAAACCAAGACTAACTCCTCTAAGAGAAGGAAACCAGTTTGGTGGACCCCTGCCATAAACAGGCTATACAATAGAAGAAGGAAACTAGTTCAGAAAAAAAAGCAAATTCCAAGAAGGAATGATATCCCTGACCAGTATCAGTAAGAAACTAAGGTCCCTCATGAAATCATCCAAAGCTAACTTTGAAAGGCAAATAGCCAAGGATTCAAAAGATAACCACAAAGCCTCCTTTAGCTATGTTAAGAATCTAAGTGGCAACTCACAGATATGCACTGAACTAGTGCAAAATAGCACAAAATATACTAAACCTATTGATATTGCCAACATCCTGGCAAATAGATTTAGCGCAAACTTCACCCCCCCCTCACCTTCAAAAGGGCCCACAACAATACCGGAAAAGTGTAGTGTCCCAAATATCACAGACGCACAGGTGAAAACAGCCCTTTCAAAAGCCAAAAACACTGCATCAATGGGACCAGATGGTGTCCCAGGCTGCGTTTTGCATGAACTACAGAACGAACTAACCCCCCCACCTAAACATGCTGTTCAACCTCAGCCTCTCCACAGGCTACATGCCCATAGAATGACGCACAGCAATGGTTATTCCTTTCCACAAAGGAGGGGCCACAACTGACCCTGGTAACTATCACCCCATAAGCTTGACTAGCCTGGTCCGCAAGGCTATGGAGTGCATCATCATGGAGCTCATTAACAAAGACATTAGGAACCTCCAAACACTTGACCCGACCCAGTTCGGCTTTGTTAAGGGCAGATCATGCCTACTAAACCTGGTTGACTTCTTCGAGACAGTCACCAAGGCCATAGACGAGGGAAAGGTGGCTCACACAGCCTACCTTGACCTCGCCAAGGCTTTCAAAACCATTCCCCACTTGGGTATTACAGACAAACTCACCAGCCTGAACATAAACCCCTATGTCACAAGATGGGTTGCCAACTGGCTTACAGACAGAACTCACACGGTAAGAATAGCGGGCATACAACCAACTGCAACATCATCTACAGTTATTTGAACATGTATTTGAAGTCATATAACAGTTATTTGTATGTGTATTAATTTTGGATGAAGTGCCTGAGTGATCACACAATCATTTATGAGTATTGCTTGCAAATATGCAACTCTGTCTTACCACTCTGTGTTTGTTGCTCATTCTTTTCTTATTTGACCAGTAATCTCAGACATGCAGTCTGTAAGCCATTTTATAGAATTGTCCTTAAAATGTGCAAGGATATTAAATGACAATAATATAATATACAGTTGACAACAAATGAAGGGGAGACTGGATGTTAATGAACAAACCTATGAATTGTGTGCTGCTTGCTTACGTTTCCAACTTTGACAAAATTACTTCTAACACTTTGTTAGTCTAACCTGATACACCCACTGGATGTAGGGCAGTCTGCATTGTTCTTGTGTTTTTCTTCTCCCTACCAGTAATTATTCATAGTTGCAATCCATTAAAAACAAACACTGAAGGAGCCTGCACTATGTTTACATCTGCTACATGGAGCCAAGTATTTGGGACTCAGCAATTCTAATGAGTTTATACCTGATTTGCATCTTCACCATGCTGACAGCACTGAATTTACACCATAAAAAGGAAACCATGTAAACAGGGAATCTGAAGGTTAGGAGACTTGCTTATGTGGAGAACAGAGAAAAGAGGTTATTATTTTGAGATATATCTGCACAGAAGATTACTGAACTTGAAAAGGTATGCTTGCATTTTTTCAGCTATATACTGCATATGTTAAATGTCATTAAAATCAGTTCAATATATATATATATATTTATATATATTTATATATATATATATATATATATATATATATATATAGCTTTTTGGATTATCAAATGTCAAATGTTACAGTTTTATCTGTATGCATTAGTTACAAGTGTACTGATAACAGGCATGTTTGTCAGGGTATTTACAGGTATACGGGACTGGTATTACATTAAATAGACTGTTTTGTGTTAAATCTGTAGACATGTTTCAAGGACATTTCATTTGATAGCATGTTTAGCATTTCAGTGATGGTCTGTTAGCAAAATGTTTGATGTTTCGGCTCTTTTGGGGGTGGGAGAGCAAAGCTGCATATCTGTTATGGCACAAGCAAGGATATGCTGCTATTGTTCTCTCCCTGTTTTGCATCCAGCCTGTTGTTCATATTTCAAATTTCTAGACTGTTTTATGTTTCTCCAATGAGTAATACTGAAGTGCTACCTTTTCTGTTTTATCTGGAAATAGTTATTGTGTAGTTATGTGATACTTTGTGTATTATCCTTCTGTTGTATTTTAGGACACCTAGGACTATGGCACCCAAGTGTCGCAATCCCCAAAAAACACCATTCAGTGACCCTTAGAATCAGGTAATTGTGGAAGCTTTTAGGCTATATGGTGCTTTTCTGCTTGAGAAGGGTGTGAAGATATGTCAGGCAGAATAAAAAATTTGGCAGCGGTTAGTTGCAGATGTTAATGCAGTAGATGGCCACAGCAGGGCATATGTTCAGGTATGCCATAGGGCCACTAACATGATCTCATCTGCACAGAGGAGAGCAGCTACAGTGGCCTGTGATTGGATGGATACCAGGGGGGAGGCCTGTGCTACAGAGCCAACACCAACAGCAAATGAATAGTTTATGTCCATTGTCATGGATCCAGACAGCACCCAGTGCCACTGTTTCAGGGACAGCAAGTATGTTGCAGGAGGACCTTCCAGGTAGGCTTTTGTATCTCAGTTGTTAACTACTGTTTATAGTAAAATATTTACATCAATATTTTAGTTCTGTTTAACAAGAAATTGGTTGGGGGGATTGAGGATTGTTACAATTAACAGCACATTCTGATTGATTACACATGGGGTTTAGGTTGGGCTTGTCATCCAAGTTCTTGCTGAAAATATAGTTAATGGACATTTAAAGGGAAAAAAAAGTGTTACCCCATGTTACTGTTAATTGTGATGATGTCCTTACCTTTGGCTTAACTTCTTCCAGAACCATTTGGCATATGGAGCATACCATTATCTGCACATGGTAAGCAAAACATTTTTATGTCAATACTGATGAGCAGTTCAAAGAAATATTTTAGTGTGTGGTGTTGATGTCAGGACTGTTGTATGTATTGCTGCACTGTCTGTAATAGTGGGACCACTGTTTGTTAGCATATATTGGATAATAGTAGTGTAGGTATTAATTTTTTTTATTGTGTCTGTTGCTTATTATCACAGGTGATCCTGACAGTGAAAATGTGGGGACTTCTACTACCTGATGTCAGAGTATCAGCAGACTCTGATGATTATGGTAGCCAAAAAGAGGCACAGTTGGGGGGTACAAAGGTTGAATATGACACTAAGGTTGACATATGACCATCTCCTGGAATTCCATCGGACACAGCCAGTAGGCCTATGCCTACCCATTCCAATAAGCCATCAGATATTGGACAGGTGGAGGGTGAGACAATCGGTCAGGGAAGTGTGGTTACTGTAGCTTCAGTGCCTGTTGACTCTGGCCATAACCAAAGTGTGGGAGAGGTGCCACACAGGAGAGTTGTTAGGGGTGCACAGAGGAGGCCTGCTGTCCATTCTCCACCTGATCCAGATGTCTCTTCCCGTGCCACTCAATGTATGTTTAGGGCCATCAAGGAGGGACAGGCACATTTCCATAGGTCCTCCAGAGAAATGGTTAGGGGTGTAGATGTAGCTTAGGCTGACATGAGTGACTGTTTCCACCATGTTGCCAATTCAGTGGAGCAGATGAATGACATGTTGGAACAGGTGGTGTCTGTGATGGGACTTCTGTTAGAAGGGGGACAACATCCTCATTGGCGTAGGTCAGCCAGATGATCTGCTGTTAGCCAACATGGCAGTGCTCAATCACACTCTCATAGTGGCAGTACTTCTACTGCTCCATCAGTGGTTGAGCTGCCTACACTCAGATGTGGCAGGCCATGGCGTCATGGTCCTGGGAATCGTCGTGAGGGGAGCTCATCCGGCAGACATCAGTCATGTTCTGGTAGCAGCAGTGTATCTGACCATGGGTGTGAATGTGCCAGTGCAGCTTCTGGCAGAGCCATTTCTCATGGTTGGGTACAACAACAATGAACTGCCACCTCTACCATACACGGCTTGCACCTGTCCAACAGACCAAGACGTAGAGCTAGCACACAGCTTGGCTGTATTCATGCAGAAATAATTCATACACCAATTTCACTTGGATGACCCACAAAGACACACACACAACAGTTACATGGTTCAGCTGTGAAGCTTAAAACTCATAAATAGAGAAAAGACACTTTGACTGTAGATAAAAACACTTTAATACAAATAAAAATAACAAAAAGGTAAGCACTTTTGAGGTAACCCTCTTCTACAGACCTAAATACAAACTGATAAAAATCCTCAGGACACAGAACATAGGCACCCATACATGATGAAGACAGCACTACAGAAAACTGGTCTTTAAGAATTTAAAATACTGAGCTTATGAACTAATAATGATGTTAGAATAAGATCTTGCAGTAGCATGCATTGTATGACCGCACATTATTGATGAACAGAGCAAAACTAACAAACATCTGGACATAGTGCAACATTTTCACAGCCCCTAACAACCTTCTAACCTCTCAGCATAATTCCAAAGCCAAAAATAACTACAGAACAAAGGTGTAGCATCAAGGATGGTTACAAGCATTGCTATGATAAACTTAGAAAGATATTAGAATAACAGGGATTGCATTAGCATTCATTAAAATGATCAGTGCATTCTGCAGAACTCTTAGTCGCCCCCCCCCCCCAAAAAAAAAAGTCTCGACACAATTCTAGAGGGGGTATAAACAAAACAAAACAAAAAAAGACAAGGACATATCATTAGGGATTTAAAACACTGTGCTTATGAACTAATAAAGATGTTAGAATGACAGATTTTCCAGTAGCATGCATTGTGCGAATCCACAGTTTTGATGAGTAACAGACCAAAACTACAGGTCAAACATCTTAACATTGTGCAATATTCTCACAGCCCCTACCCTCTCCTAACCTCTCACCTTAACAATTCCTGACAAAGCCAAAAAAAACAAAAAAAAAACCTGCAGAATAAAGGTGTAACTTCAGGGATAATTTAAAACTTTGCTGGGATCAGCTTCGATAGTAGAACAGGGTTTGCACTGGCACGCATAAAGACATCAGTACATTCTACAGAATTCTCACAGCCCCCACCCCCACCCCCCAGTGTTTCAGCACAATAAATCTGGATGAAGTGCAAGCAAAATAAAAACACAATGGCATAACATTAAAAACAATGTGCTTATGAGCAAACACAGATGCTGGAATTACAGGTTTTGTAGTAAAGTGCATTGCGTAATCCCACATGCTTTAATGAAAAGAGACAAATAGCCAAACATCTGAATATTGCACAACATTCTCACAGCCCGTAACCCTTCTTCTACCAACCTGTCAGCACAAAAACTCCAGACAAAGCAAAAAATGATCATAGAACAAAAGTGTACGATCAGGGATAGTTGTAAACATTGGCGGTATGCACAATAATAGTATAACAAGGTTTGCATTAGTATACATTAAAACAACAGCTGTACATTCTGCAACATTCTAACAGCTGCTAACTCCCCTCCCAACTTCTCAGCACAATAATTCTGGACAGAGAAAAAAATTATCATAGAGCAAAGGTGTAGCATCAGGCATAGTTGTAAACATTGCCGATATACACAAAACATACTAACAGAACAGGGTTTGCATTGATATACATTATAACATCTGTACATTTTCAGCATTCTCACAGCCACTATCCCTCCACTACCAATATCTCAGCACAACTGTACACAAAAGAAAAATGCATTAATGAAAATTCTTACGCAAGACTAGCTAAAAAAACTACATTGAATCTGGACATTAATTACAGACAAGCCTTCCTTCCTCAATCTCTTAACAGAAGAATTCTGGACAAAGGTAAAATAAAACTGTTACAACCACAGACCCTCACCCCCCAAAGCATCTTAGCATAAGAACTCTGCAGAAAAAAAATATACAATCTGTCCCTAGGTTTCCTCATCCCCTCCCCAGCAAAAAATAAAGTTAAAAATAAATCCAGCAACTTACCTTTTCTGCAGTTGATAGAAGGCTGCTACTAATCCTCTGCTTTCTTCTCCTACACATAAACCAGACCAGTCCAGCCCTTTTAATTTGCCCTCAAAGGGACAATTTTTCAGATCTTTTAGAAATTGCCCTTACAAGCGCAGTTAAAATACAGCTGCTTTGCTGGTCCCATGGTCGTTCCAGGAAAACTCCATCCATCCTCACTCCATACCTCTCAACCTCTTGGCATGAAAAATCTGGACAAAGCCAAAAATAATGGGGGTACAAAGGTTTAGAAATAGGGACACTTTTTAAATATTGCTCATATAAACTTATAAACTTGCTTTCAGGCTTTGCTTTAGCATACATTTTCTGAAGGATATAAAGTCTGAAACTTAAATGTCTGCCATTATTTAGTGACTTCAATACTCATTGATTTATAAGAAAACCACACATTTTATGAAGCACAAACCAAAAATATGAAGCAAAAATCTGAACAATCCTAAAAAATCTGGACAGTTCAGAGGTGTGGCTAATGCCGATAATCCACAGAACTGACCCAACAGACCACAGATTACAGCAAAGCCAATCAGGAAACTAGAACTTGCTTCCTTGACTGCTGCAGCCAATCAGGTCTCTTGCTTCACTGAAGTGGACCTGATTGAGTCCAGCTAAAAGTGAAGCAAGGGACCTGATTGCCTGCAGCAGTCAAAGAAGAAAGTTCTTTCCCAAAAAAAATAAACAGAATTGTGAGACAACGCTATACAGCTGAATGAACAAGGCACTGAGCAATGAGCCAAAGAGATGAAGAAACCTGTGGCTGCTTCATGTGGGGGGCCTTCATATGCAGGGAGACAATTTGGATCTCCCTGTGGCCGCAGGTGCGGTGGGTGCCTAATGCCTGTTATGGAGTCTGTAACAAGGAAGGTAATAAGAGATCCTCTAGATGTATTAGAAATATTTCGGAAATTCTGTGAAAGTCTGTATAAAGCAGAGAAATATGGAAATCAAGAAAAGATACAAATGGAAATGTATGTGGAAGAATTAAATATGCCAAGGTTAGAGGTAGATGAGGTTCAATTACTAATGGTTATGATAGGAGGATATGAGATAAAAATTGTGATGTATAACCAATCTACAGGAAAGTTCCCAGGAGTAAATGGTATTCCTGTGGAGGTTTGGAAGCTAGGAGGGAAAAAAGTATGAAGATCTGGAAAGTTTTGTTTAAGGAGAAGTACCAACATCCTGGAAGAAAGCAGTGGTAGCTGTAATACTTAAAGAGATTCATCAGACCCAGCTTTATACAGGCCCATTTCAATGCTAAACCATAATTATAAAGTGTTCATGTCTATAATGGCTAAAAGAATGGCAAACATAATGCCAAAACTGATAGATATGGATCAATGTGGTTTTGTGGGGGGAGGGCAAACATTTGACAACATTAACAGAACAATGATGATCTAGAGGGAAGCAGAATGTAAGAAAGTACCATTGCTGTTGGTGGTGGATCTTGATGCAGAGAAAGCATTTGACAGAGTAAGCTGGGACTTTATGAGCAGGGCAGTGGAAGCATTTGCATTTCATGAAAAAAATTATAAGGTTGATTAGGATGATATATGAGGGATTGGTGGTGGAAATTAAAGTAAGTGGGGTCCTTTCTGATAATTTCCGCTTGAGCAGAGGAACCAGGAAGGGGAGTCCTCTTTCCCCATTTGTTATTTGCATATATTTAGAACCATTGGCAAAGAAAATAAGGGACTCAGAAATTCAAGGATATAATTTGTATGGTAGTCAAGAAAAGCTGACTCTATTTGCAGATGGTATTATTTTATACCTGACAAAACCAGGAAGAGACATCACAGTGTTGTGGAATATTTTGAGACAGATTCACATCTTTTCAGGATACAAAATTAATGAAGCTAAAACATAGGCGATAGCAGTAAATTATGTATCCACACACTAATTGGTTCAGCAATATCATTATGTATGGGGACATGATAAAATCAAGTATTTAGGAGTATGGATTAAAAATTATTCTGGTCTGGCAGCTAAGGATGTGTGAGAAGAGACTAAAAAGATAATGCAAAAACTGAGAAAATGGAAGTTTTGTTATATGGATATGAATAGTAAAATACAAATAGTCAAAATGTTTTTAGTCCCTTTATTCTGATACACATGTCAAGCATATTTTTATCAACCAGAGGAGAAGTTGTGGATAGCAATTAATAAAAAGCTGAAGGACTTTATCTGGGAGGGGAAGATGGCAAGAGTCAAGTGGGATAAGCTGATTATTCCAGTAGAACAGGGCGGGTTTGGGATTACCCAATTTGAAGGGGTATTTCAGAGCTACACAGTTAAGGCTCCTATACATTGCACAAGCAGAAAACTATAATTCAAAGTGGAAAGGGATGATGTTGAAATGGGGGGGTGCTCAAGAAATAAGGAGAAAATGGGATTTTGGATACAAGTCTTTAAGGGGAATAACAATAATCACACAGAATTATATCCATAAAGTCGCAGAAAGTATTCTAAGAACTAAGCCAACATGAGAAAGGAAAAAACAGATTCTGCTGATAGGGATGACTGCAATTAGGGATATAGAAAACAGGCAGGAGGAGGCTGGAGTGTATCTGAGAAAACTGGCAAAGGAACCAATGTATTGGGAGCAAATAACTAAAGAGGGAAGATGATAGAATGGGAAGATGCCAAGAATTTATTTGGACTGTAGGTTAGAGATTACCTTCTCTAGCAAAGATTGATATCAGAGTATAGGCAAAGAAAGAAATAGGGGGTGTCTTAAATGAAAGACCAGTACTGGTAGAGTTTTTAGTAGAATCTAGAACAGAAGCTGCCATTAAAAATGGAATAATTAGTAGAGCATATAAAATATTGCATGATAACTATAAGAATCAATCAGAGAGGGGTTACAAAGGACTAGGAAGAGAGATTGGATAAACAATTCACAAAGAAACAATAGGATGATACAAGTATGTCTCCCAAATATGTAACAAAATCTAGATGATTTAGGATTTTTGTTTGGAAATGTTTACTTAGATATTTTTATAGCCCAAGTAGACTCCAGAGAATTTTTCCTCAGGTAGATAGCAAATGTTGGAGGTGTGACTGGGAAGAGAGAGATAATTAGGAACATATTCTCTGGGAGTTTGGTAAGTTGGTGGACTTTAAGGATTCCCTGCGGGATGCACTGTCAAAGATGTTGGGTGGGCAGATTGGTGTGATGAGGGAGATGACTTTTCTGAGCTATGATAGAGAATCAGAATTGCCTAGACATGGTAAGGCCTTGCTGTGCCTAATTATGGCAGTTGCCAAAAAATCAATTACTAGAAAAAGGAAATCAAAATCTAAACCAACTATATTAGAAGTAGTTAATATAGTAACAGTGATAAAACAACTGGAATTGAGATATTTTAGAAAAAAGGTACAAGCAAACTACATAGGAAAACTGGGAATTGTGGGAACAAAACATACAGGGGAGGAATGAGGTTTAAAAGAAGGCACGACTTAAATGAGCTATGTAATGTTTGACTGAAAATGATTGGGTAGATTATAAGTGATGCATAATGTTTGCAACTGGGAGTGTGTCAGTATGGGTTGTGATGTAAAATGCTTGCAACTAGGACTGTGTCAGTGTGATTTGTTTTAATTTATATAAATGTATGATTGCTTATGTCATAAGTGGTGGTTTAATAAAGATGTTGACTGCAGGGAACCAGAGAACTTCTTGAACACACAAATACTTTATTACATGCTTTTGTCAAACTGACCATCAGAACAACTACTGCAAAAAATAGCAATCATTATTTATACAAACTGACCAATAAAAACATTCAAGCCATCAACATATTAATCATTTAAAGAAGAGTAAAAAGTAGAAAAAAAATCCTATTTACACATAAAATTAAAACTTATTCACCCTACCTTTCACATTATCACTAATGTTATTATAATATATAAGGTTTCCTACATTTCAAAAAATGCCACGGTGGTACGGTGGTAGCATTGTTACCTCACAGCAAGAGGTTCTCCCGTTCGATTCTCAGCTGGGCTTGGGAGTGCCTTCTGTGTGGAGTCTGCATGTCCTCCCCGCGGTTTGGTAGTGTTCAAAAGACATGCGTGCGCAAATGGGCATGCCTTTGTTGAAGGTTGGGCATCGAGCTGGCATTTCGTAAAAATCTACTGCCAATCATTAGTGGACCGGAGTTCCGCTGTGGCGACCCCTTACTGGGAAAAGCCGAAAGACAGACATATTTCAAAAAACATTTAACATTAACCATATCATTTAACCTGGGATATTTATCAGCCCCTAGTTTTAATTGCCATAATGTTTCTCTCTGCTCTAATACATTCTTAAAATCCCCTCCCCTAAAATGAACTAACAATTGCTCTACTATAGAAAACAAAAACTTTTTATATGGAGTATATTTAATAGAGTGTCTATAAAGAGCATTTTTCTTGCCTTTAGTTCTTATACTGTAGAGATGATATGGCAGTCATTCATATTATTACACAATACACTCCAGGTTCAATACTTACCTTGTAAATCTAGCTGTTCACAATAGTTTTAGTTCAGGGCTGACTCTGTCTGATCCAAGCAGTACGCAGCCATTACATGGGAAGGTGAAGGTTGTGAGCATTGCCTGGCATCAATGTTACTATATGTATGTGCATAGGAGGAAGGTTTTAAGCTATTAGATGGTGAGTGAGTGTGCTATGCTTTGCCTCTTAGCCAAAGTGAGGGCATATTGAGCACAACTATGTCTGCCTACACCCACAGCAGCTGCTGGTTCCCCCTCTGCCCCTTACTTGCATGTGGCTGTGGTGACCTTGCCATTGGTGGTGGGATGTGTGCCCCTTCCCTTTGTTGATCGTGCTGAAGCTGTTTTCTCAGGATGATGTGTAGCATGGCACATACTGTGAATATTTCAGTACATGTATACGGATTGTACTGCAGGACTCCCCTCACATGTATCTAGGCATCAGAACCGCAACTTTATCAGCCCAAACACATGCTCTATGATATTTCTGGTTTGAACATGTGTCTCATTATGGTGTTCTTCAGCAGGTGTGTGTGCATTTCTGATGGGTGTCATCAACCACAGTTCCAGTGCATAACCTGCATCCCCCAGTAAATGACCCTGTGGGATATCCCCCAAGTGAACATCTGATACATTTGGGAGGTGTGCCAGATATGTGAGTCATGGTAACTGCCTGGGTTGCCAGCACACACATTCAGGATGATTCCTTTGGCATTACACATGACTTGGTAGTTAATAGAGTGGAAGCCATTTCTATTTATGTAGAGCCTTCTGTTCCCTGGGTGGTGCCTTAATTTCTACATGTGTACAATCTATGGCACCCAGTACTTCAGGGTAGTGTGCTATAGGGTAGAACTCCTGCATATGTCTGGCCCTATCCTCAGGAGTAGGGGGAAAATATATGTGATTACTAGGATGTTGGAGCATAGCAATCAGGAACTGATGGAGGGATCCTGGATGCTGATGCCTGTGACATCCCCAGCATGTCCCCTGTTTGTCTCTGAAAGGTACCTATAGCTAGAAATACTAAGTGCTACACATACCTTTGTCTCCACTGGGATGGGTTCCCCTCAATTTGCCCTGGGTCCGAGTTGAGGACGACAGAGGTTGCAGAGTTCCTGTAGCATCTATATCTACCCTGAAGCGCTCTACAATTTCCATGTCATGTAGGTTGTGATAAGTTAACTGGAGTCTGAAACTCTTTTCTTTCTTGGCCTTGGTCTATTAGCAGCAGCAGCATAGACTTCAGCCTGTTGCACATACACGTGAATTAAAATATCAGCCCCTAACATTGTTTCTGTGTAGACTCCTTTCCTTGGCTGTATTCCAATAGGTTTTGGAATTCACAGGGAAAACTATCACTGAGTCTACATGGTTGCTTTATAGCTTGATGTATAGCTCCTCCATCTTAGATTGGTTGATTAGCATACAATTCAGCAGCTTATGCTGTAATTTGTATGCCGCAGTGTTTATCTTGTTTACGTGGCTTTGCGTTACTCTACACACCATATAAAGCCACTTACCGATTCCAAAACAGTGTGCTACCATGTGTGTGTCAGGTATAAACGCAGGGGCGGCTCGTGGCATCGGGCTGCCAGACTGCAGCCCCCTCAAAATAAAAATTAGAAATTAGAAAACAAAATTATTTTTTAAATTTCACGCATGCGCAGTAGTCCCGACTACTGTCGGTCTATGTGCATGCTCAAGGCAGTCCCCATAGAGGGACACAAGGAGACATCTGTGCACTTTTAAAGTGCACTGACTCGCTAGGATTATATGTCAGGTCTGGACTGCAACAGCAGCAGTCAGAACAGTCTCGTCGTCGGGAGGGAGCTTTTACTTGGGATCTCATCAGGAAGGAGCTTTGCTTGGGATCTCACGGGTCTTTGTGAGTATGGCACGGGCAGGATATGGTATGGAGAACAGACAGGTAAGTGTATGGTGCATTTTACTTTATACTGTGTGTGTTAGCTGGATATATTAGTGCTTTTAACTGGATGGATATATTAGTGCTTTTAACTGGATAGATTATAGTGTGTGTGTGTGTGTGTGTGTGTAAATGCCCCAGGTGCTCATGGTGGTGTGGTAGGGAATACCTCAGGCTTGAACCCTGTACCCTGTATGCAGGTGTTAAAGACTTGAGTTCCCTACCCACCACCATTTGTAAAAAAATTGCAGATTTTTGCCTCATATTTGATCTGATCTGTTCCTCATAATATCTGTGGTTTGTAAATGTTGCAATGCTTGATATTTAATGGTGTAGTAATAGCATTGTTGCCTCACAACTGCAGGTTCTCAGGTTTGATTCTTGGCTGGGGTTCCTTCTTTGTGGGGTCTGTTATCTTCTCCCTGTGTTTGTGTGGGTTTGCTTTTATTTGATGTTGCACTGGTAGCATTGTTGCCTCACAGCTGCAGGTTCTCAGGTTTGATTCTTGGCTGGGGTTCCTTCTTTGTGGGGTCCGTATCTTCTCCCTGTGTTTGTGTGGGTTTGCTTTTGTGTCCTCCCATGTTACAAAGACATGTCTGCATTATTTCTTCCTGGGCCTCTGCTGAAAATTGTTTTTTTGTTCCAAGTCAGACTGTCCTGATTAACAAATGTTAAATAAAATTGACAGGCATTTGAATTTCAGACTTCAGGTTTCTGAATGTTTAATCCCTTGCAGATTTGATGGTGCAGTGGTAGTATTGTTGCCTCACAGCTGTAGGTTTTCTGGTTTGATTCTTGGTTGGGGTGGCTTCTGTGTGGAGTCTGCATCTCCTCCCTGTGTTTGTGTGGATTTGCTCTGGTGCCCTGCCATTTTACAAAGACGTGTCTGCAGTATTAATCCCTGCGTCTCTGCTGAAAATTGTTTTTGTTCTGTCCGCAGTAAAATTGACAGGCATTTGAATTTCAGACCAGGTTTCTGAATGTTTAATTCCTTGCAGATTTGATGGTGCAGTGGTAGTATTGTTGCCTCACAGCTATAGGTTTTCTGGTTTGATTCTTGGTTGGGGTGGCTTCTGTGTGGAGTCTGCATCTCCTCCCTGTGTTTGTGTGGATTTGCTCTGGTGCCCTGCCATTTT
Organism: Protopterus annectens; assembly: GCF_019279795.1. Lineage (NCBI taxonomy): Eukaryota > Metazoa > Chordata > Ceratodontiformes > Protopteridae > Protopterus > Protopterus annectens. Next base: position 893,638,555 of record NC_056747.1, on the reverse strand, counting down.
ACAAAGATGTGTCTGCAGTATTAATCCCTGCATCTCTGCTGAAAATTGTTTTTGTTCTGTCCGCAGTAAAATTGACAGGCATTTGAATTTCAGACTTCAGGTTTCTGAATGCTTAACTCCTTGCAGATTTGGTGGTGCAGTGGTAGTATTGTTGCCTCACAGCTATAGGTTTTCTGGTTTGATTCTTGGTTGGGGTGGCTTCTGTGTGTGTTTGTGTGGATTTGCTCTGGTGCCCTGCCATTTTACAAAGACGTGTCTGCAGTATTAATCCCTGCATCTCTGCTGAAAATTGTTTTTGTTCTGTCCGCAGTAAAATTGACAGGCATTTGAATTTCAGACTTCAGGTTTCTGAATATTTAATTCCTTGCAGATTTGATGGTGCAGTGGTAGTATTGTTGCCTCACAGCTATAGGTTTTCTGGTTTGATTCTTGGTTGGGGTGGCTTCTGTGTGGAGTCTGCATCTCCTCCCTGTGTTTGTGTGGATTTGCTCTGGTGCCCTGCCATTTTACAAAGACGTGTCTGCAGTATTAATCCCTGCGTCACTGCTGAAAATTGGTTTTGTTCTGTCCGCAGTAAAATTGACAGACATTTGAATTTCAGACTTCAGGTTTCTGAATGTTTCATTCCTTGCATAATTGATGGTGCAGTGGTAGTATTGTTGCCTCACAGCTATAGGTTTTCTGGTTTGATTCATGGTCGGGGTGGCTTCTGTGTGGAGTCTGCATCTCCTCCCTGTGTTTGTGTGGATTTGCTCTGGTGCCCTGCCATTTTACAAAGACGTGTCTGCAGTATTAATCTCTGCATCTCTGCTGAAAATTGTTTTTGTTCTGTCCGCAGTATAATTGACCGGCATTTGAATTTCAAACTTCATGTTCTTCAGCATACATAGTAGCACAACCTTTTTTTCTAGCAATTTTCTAAGTTTATAAGATGAATATTTTAAATTTGTCCCTATTTTTGGGACTGTATTCCCCCATTATTGGCTTCGTCCAGGTTTTTGTGCTAAGTTTGACAGCTATGGCAAGAACTGAATTCATTGAATATGTTTGAGGGCTGTATTCCCTCATTACTGGGTTTGTCCAGGTGTTTTGTACTAAGAGGTTGACCGCTATGGTGAGAACTGAATTCACTAAATGATAGCCATTTAAGTTTCAGTCTTCCTCTCTTTTACAAAGCAGCTGATGTGGCATAGTGGTATGTTACTCTGACTGTTTTTTGCTCAGGGACCTTGGCAGTAAACTATATGGTGGCAACACAACATTTTATTCTAGCAACTTTCCAAGATTATACAAGCAATGTTTAATGTGTCCCTGGTTTTTGGGCTTTTGACCCGCCCCCCAATACATTTTGGCTTTTTCCAGTTTTCTTGAGCTGCGAAGTTGAGATGCAGTTGAGTATTGAGTAGATTTTACAAGGAGCTGAGAGCTGCAGGGGAATAGAAGTTTAGTGCTTTGCCTAGTTAATACTATAGCACAACAGGTTGTGTTAACCGCTTCATTAGTTACATATTTCTTTAATGTGGAATTATTTAGATGACTTACTTCAGAGATTGTGCATATTTACTGATAATGGACTGTAGAATTGTGCATATTTACTGATAAAGGTGGACTGTAGAATTGTGCATATTTACTGATAATGGTGGACTGTAGAATTGTGCATATTTACTAATAATGGTGGACTGCGGAATTGTGCATATTTACTAATAATGGTGGACTGTAGAATTGTGTATATTTACTAATAATGGTGGACTGTGGAAGTCTGAGTAGACTTTTTTATGATAAATGTTCTCAACTGGGCAGTTTTGCCATTATGGGTGCATAGGGTTTGTTTCATTGCTTACTGAAAAAATGTTCAAAACAAATTTAAAACACCCTCTAACAAGTGTACTGTATTGTACAAGGAATATAATTTTAGTACAATGAGGAAGGTGTATCAAAGAGCACATGTATGTTTCATATGCAAGGGGCCTATGATTCGAAAACAGCCCAAAATTAATTTTATCTGCCACTGGCAAAATGTATTTTCTTTGAATGTGGGTTTCAATGCTGTTTCAATGAATGTGAGTTTCAAGGGCAGAGAAGTTTTAATGCTAAGTTTTCATTGTGAGACTGCATTGCTTTGTTTAACAGATGACTTAGTGTTTGTGCTGTAAAATACAAAATAAAACTTTCAAATGAAGTCCAACTCCTCATAGAAATAAAGCAGTATGCACATTAGTGTTTATGGTAAATGGAATGAAATAGCCAAGTAATGGTTCATTGGAATGGCTGCAGAGGCTCCATTCAACCATTATTTTGTCAGGGGGGGGGGCAGCAAACTCAGACAGGCCCAGCTGAACTATACCTCCCAACTGTCCAGATTTTCAAAGAATGAATAGATTTTTGCTTCTTATTTTTGGTTTGTTGTTCATAAAATTTGTAGTTTTAATTCCTAAATGATTTGCCAGAAGTCACTAAATAATAAGTTTCAGACTTCATAACCTTCAGAAAAATGCATGTTAAAGTAAGAGCTGTTCTATCAACTGTCTCAATTTATACAAGAGCAATTTTTAGTACTGTTTATATGTGCCCCCAATATATTTGGCCTTGTTCAGATTTACTGCATTAACAGGTTGAGAGGTACATGCAAATAAATTGCTTTATAGAATTAGGCATAGCCAACCTCTCAACTGTCCCCAATTTTGGCTCAAAATGTTGCTCTTCCCCTAATAATCCCTCCGCAAAATAGCAATTTTGGAAGAAAACATGGAGGGTTTACAATTAAGAAATAACTGTAATAATCAAAGTTATAGATTACTTGAAATGCATGTAGATTCTTTTATTTTGTCAGCTGCTCAAGGTAGCAGTACTAATATTAAAGTGTCCCTTCTTTGACAGGTAGCAGCTGTATTGTGTGTCTATTTTATATTTTTGCATCACATTTTTGGTCCATTTTTCATAAAATTGTGTTTTTTGGCAAATTAGTGACAAATCACTAAAGACTGAAGTTAGAAAATGACAGACATTTGAGTTTCAGATTTTATACCCTTCAGAAAATTCATACTAATGTGGGGGGCGTGGCCAAGGATGAACACAGGATAGCAGCAGATTTCTTCAGCTCCACCAACTTAACTGCATTGACAGGAAATAATTACTTTAAAATTCAACTAATGAAATAATTTTCTTTCTAAATACGTTTGGAATATCAGTTTCTTGAATAATATCTAAAAAAGAAAGAAAATTTAAATAATTTTCCTGTCAGAAATCATCTTGGAAATTTCTCTTTCATCACCTCTGTTCAGAATGAGTTCCAGTAAGGCAAACAGTCAGGATTCCAGCATCAAGAAAGAGCTTCAGTCTTTGATATCAACTATTCAGCAACTAACAACCAAAATGGACAAACTGGATACTAAAATTGACAATTTCATAGAAAAAACTACAAAACAAATGGATTTGTTACATCAAGACTTGCAACATCAGAAAGCTCAGATTACAGGTATAGAAGAGACTGTTAATGATATGGAGAACAGAATCCAGGAAGAAGAAATTAACATTGAATTTTTACTGAAACAGAACACACACCTACAATCCAAACTTGATGACCTGGAAAACAGATCTAGATGCAATAATATTAGGATATTTGGACTGCCAGAAAATATAGAAGGTAACAACATTACTTCCTTTTTAAATACTTGGCTTCCCAAAACTTTAGACTTGTCAGAAGCATTTTCTTTTGGTATTGAAAGAGCCCATAGGTCCTTATCTAATTTTAACTCTAATAAAAAGTATCCTAGATCAGTTATAGTAAGATTTTTATCATCTTATGACAAGGAGATGGTATTAAAATCTGCATGGGCTAAAGCACCTATAAAAATTAATGAGGCAACTGTGCGTTTTGACAATGACTATTCTTCCTTGGTAATAACTAAAAGAAAAGTTTTTTTGCCATTAATAAGAGAGCTTAAGAAAGCACAGTTTAAAACTCACCTTTTATTTCCTGCCAAACTAAAGATCTTTTTACCTGATGGCCCTAGAATTTTTGAAGACTTAGACTCTGCTTTGCTGTATATTAAAAAAAATAAGATATTAGATAAAATAGAAGATATGGAATGGGCAAGTCCTTCGTTAAAGAGGATGGCAACAGGAACTTCTTGGAAGACTTCAGAGAAGCAAAAAAGACTAAAAAACAAATGACATGTTCTATATTTTTTTTCTCTTTTAAACTCTTCAAATACAGTTACTGCATCTCCAGAAAGCCACAAATATTTTAAAGATTTATTCAAAGTTATTTTTTGTGTGCAAAGAACTGTTTTTATTTCATAAATAGTCAAACTCTCTGAGGAACAAATAACATGCTATGAATCTACTTGTTTCTCTTTGTGATAAAGAGACCTAAGGTTAGTAATTTGATACATTTCCTTTCTCTTCTTGTTTTAAATAATGGCATTCTTTCTAAACTATGCATTTAGTGAGGGGTGGGGGAGGGCAAGGAGAGAAGTATGATGAAAAATATGGAATAAGTGAAATAATAACTTATTAGTTCTTTAAAATTATATATGCTGTTTAAACACTGTTGCTAAATATTATACCATGACTTAATTGCTTATACATGATTTCAAATAATATGTCATGATATAATTGCAAATAATTAGAACTAAAATAGTTGTAAGTAATATGTTACATATTTAACTTTATTAATACAAACAGCAACTAATATATCTTTGTAGATACTCATTGTAGCTTTTTTTTTCTTCTTTCTTCTCTCTCTCTCTCTTTTTTTTTTTTTTTTTCTTTCTCTCTCTCCTTTTCTCTCTTATATATATATAGTTATATGCTTCTGTTAATACTGATATATGTGTATAATAAGATTTGTATGAGAAAATGAAATGGGGCATATAAAAATAAGTTGTATAATATGTTAAATAACTGTAGGCTTGGTTTCACTGTCATAGAGACTGTAATGACTTGTAAAATACTTCGCGAAGATTTTGCACTGTTTAGATTCATTTGTATTACTAAATGAATGTCAGTCACTTGCTTTTACTAAAATTCCCACCAGAATGTTAAGGGAGACAATTTGGGATGTGGGTTACCTCGTGAATAGTGTCCTCGAGTCGTTTTAAAAGCTTCAACACTCAGAATACACGCAGAGAAGCTGAATGCAGTCATTTTGAACTTTGATCCCTGATTTCACACTGACACATCGCAGATTCAAGAAGAACACTGTTTCAGGAAGTGGAACTGCTGTAAATGCGACTTTGTGATGAAAAACGAACTTTATGACATCTAAATGTGAGTTATTCTTTATAACAACTTACTTATTTAAGATGTAATTTATAAAATATAAAAGTTATAATGATTTTAAATGATTCAGTATGCCATAGTAAACAAGTGAGATATTTTATAAGGCATAGAAGGTAAAACACATATACAAATGCTTTTGAAAGCTTACATGACTGCAGCATATTAATGTATATAAATACTTATGATTTAAACATATATAATGTTATAAATCATTTGACTTAACTAATTGACAAGCACAAGTATTATTATGATTGTATCTTAGAAGAAACTGTCATGTGACATATTTTAAAGCTGCAGTTCAGATATATAAAATACAGATGGCTTTCATCACAATGATTTATGTAAAACTAGGAATTAACATTGCTGTGCAGTATGATTTTTAAACATATGTATGAGTATAAATATTTTATTTAATTGGCAATAATAAGTATGTGAAGAAAGCTTTGGTGCAAGTAATTTAAAGTTTTTAAAACTGTTAACTGCATTTCTATGACAGAAAGTAGGAATACCCTAATATATGTAATGTCTGAATCATAATAGCCTAAGTTATTGAATTCAAAGGAACATAAGAACTTATTTTTACAAGCTTTTAATAAACTAATATATAGATATGCCCTTCTCTCTCTCTCTCTCTCTCTCTCTCTCTCTCTCTCCTCTCAGTTCCCATTATCAAGATTGTTAGAATGCTATTTTAATTATGAGTGTATTATACAAAATAGATGTACATAGTAATATGAGCTGTTTCTAAATGTTCATATTTGTTTATATGAAGCTGATTTATAAATTGTTTAGCTTTGTCTTACTAGATAATCTAATTAAATGAGGTTAACTTTAGTTAATAATAGTATTAAATTAATTTGGTGGCAGCTGAGGTACTGCTGCTTAGGATAGGGGGATAACTTGAGTGGTATGTGCTACTCAAAGTTGGAGTTCTTAACTCCAGGCTGGGTGCAATGTTTAATCCTAATATTATTTTCATCTGTTTATTGTTGTTTGTATATAGTTCTGACATCCACATCACATTTTATAAACTCATTCTCACTACAAATAAAAGTGAAACTTATACAAAATCCCATAAGATTTTCAATAAATACAGCTATAATTAATGGTACACCTAAAGGAGGAGACATAATATCACTTATTTTGTTAATTGTTATTCTGATTATATGTTTTATATGTTTATAAAAGCTAAATGATATCTCTAAAAGGAATTTCTTTAAACATTAATGGATTGAATAACCCATGTAAAAGGGCAAGTTTAATGAGATACATTAATTTGCATAGGGCCAACTTAGTATTCCTTCAAGAAACACATCTCCTGAAAAAGGATATTGATAAATTAGCCACTAATAAATATACAGTCTTGGTTAGTTCAGAACACACACAGAAAAAAAGAGGAGTGGCTATTTTATGGAATAAAAGTATGCCCATACCTAAAACTATTAAGTCTTATAAAGATGATAAAGGAATGTTTTGTATGGTTACAATACAGATTAATGGAAAGACATATACATTAATCAATGTATATTGGATACCAGGAATTGGCATTAATACAGTGAAACACCATCTCAATAAGATCATATCATTTTCTATAGGAGATATTATTTTAGCAGGTGACTTTAATTGTATCCTACATGAAAAAGATACTACTACTATAGGAAAAAGGAAAATTACATCTAATGCAAAACATTTAAAGGATTTTGTTAATTTATATCATTTGAATGATATTAATAATCAGATAGATTCAAAATCATTACCATACACTTTTTTTTCTAATAGATATAAAACTTATTCAAGAATAGATAGAGTCTTTATTTCTAACCAGATGGTAACAGACTTGATTAATTCTAAAATCATTTTGTGTCCTATATCAGATCATAATTCAATTGTCTTTGAGTTTATGATAAAAAGTACTTATAATGTTCAGATCAAAAGAATACTAGCATACTTAACTCAACTAAAAGAATATAAAGATTATATACTTTCAGAAGTGCAACATTTCTTAGACTTAAACACTACACCTGATGTCTCCATTGTTTATATTTGGGATGCTTTAAAATCATATTTATATGGACAAAGTATCAGATGGTATAATAATAAAAGAAAATCTTGGGACAAGGAATTACTAGATATTCAAAGCAAATTAGGCTCATACAAACATAATAATAAAGAAAATATTATGGACAAAACAGTCATTGAAGAAATAAATAAATTAAATGAGAAATACAAAGAAATTTTAACTCATAAAGTTAAAATAACATTAGAGAAATATAAGTTTTTGTCTTATTCAATAAGTCCCAAATACTTACATAGACTTAAAAATAAAACAAAAAGGTTGAATAAACAAAATCATATCAAAGAAATGTTCTCTCCAAGGAAAAAGAAGAATGTTTCTAGCTTACCAGAAATATTAGATGAATTTAGAAATCACTTTCACAAAATTAATCATAATAACATTAACATGGATCCTAAAGATAAAATAAAGAAATTTATAACTACAAACATGAACAAAAAACTTAATAAACAACAGACTAAACTAATGGACAAAAATATTTCATATACAGAGGTTATTACACAAATAAACAAACTTAAATCAAACAAAGCACCAGGTAATGATGGTATTATACCAGAGATCTATAAAATTCTTCCCAAAAGTACTTACTCATTAATACATAAGGTTTTATTTTGGCCCGAAATGAGTTAACAACTCCCCCATCTTGGCAATACACATTTATTTCACCAATTTTAAAACCCAATAAAGACCCAACCAGATGCACTTCATATAGACCTATTTCATTACTTAATGTTGACTATAAAATGTTTATGAGTATTTTTGCTGATAGATTAAAGACAATCATCCCAGGCATAATAGATATAGACCAGACAGGCTTTATTGCAAATAGAAATACTTTTGATAATATAAGGAGAACTTTAACGTTAATTGATTTTGCAAATAGGAAAAAGAAAGATTTAACACTTATTAGTCTCGATATAAGTTCAGCATTTGATTCAGTAAGTTGGGACTACTTGTTTATCTTACTGAAGTGCACAAACTTCTCTGATGCATTTGTAAATCTAATTGAACATCTATATAAAGGAGCATTGGCTTACATTAAGATAGGAACATATGTCTCACAAAAAATACCCATTTTAAAAGGTACAAAACAAGGGTGTCCACTCTCTCCACTATTATTTACTTTAATAATGGAGCCTTGGGCTAATTTGATCAGAAACAGTACTGATATAGAAGGATTTGATATAGATGAAAATACAATATCTAAAATTCAACTTTTTGCAGATAATGTTCTAATTACATCAGCAGGATTTAACTCTTCTATGCAGTCCTTATTTGATAAAATGATTGATTTTAAAAATATCTCTGGTTTAATATTCAATGAAGAAAAAACTAAAATATTACCAATATACACATGAAAAAATGTCCTCATTAATGATTTTAACAAATATATACCCAACTCAGGTCAGATAACTTACTTAGGTATAATATTAACTAAAGATATTAAATCTATTATACATAATAATTATAGTAACTGTCTTCTTAATATACAAAATCTTTTCAATAGCTGGAACAATATGTTTTTTACCATGGAAGAGAGACTCACAATTGTTAAAATGATAATATTCCCTAAGATATTATACTTAATACAATCAATAATACTCCCACCTACAAAAATAATTATTAAGAAATTGAATTCATTAATGTTAAATTTCTTATGGGCACCTAATAGACCTAGGATTGCATTAAAGAAACATACTAATAGCTGGTCTCAAGGGGGCATTTCATTTCCAGACTTTAATTTATATACTATCTCTTCTATTATAAAAGTTATTACTTTGTTAATAGATCAGTCATATGTTGCAAGATGGAAAGATTACTGGGAACTAATTAGCATTTACTTTATGAAAATCTCTTTAATACATAAAAATATTATTGTAAATAACCCCATGTTATGGTTACTAAAAGAATTCTGTACTTCATCTATTACACCAAAATATATAGTTAGTTACCCATTAAACATTATTATCAGTTATCGTAATTTTATATTCATGCTTCCTAAGTATAAGGAATGGAATTTTATTCTATTCCCTATAATGTATACACAAGGTATGTTTTTGTCAACCACCTCTGAAAGAACTCTTTTAGTCACAGAGAATGATCTAAAGTATTGGTATCAGTTGCTGTCTGATAATAAAGTAAAAAATTTAGACTTCTTAAAGCAAGAATTTGATTTGAGAGAAACATGTTGGTTAGAAATTCAGACTTTTAGACAACATCTTATTAATAAAATTGATTTAATGTCTTTAACAGTTAAGGAATCTGTTCCAATACGGATTGATTACTTGATATTAAATTTACAACATAGAGTTTCTGATAAAGGTAAGCTCTCATACATACATAAAATTATCAGAGAAGAAACTCATTAGAGTTCAGATACCTATTGGAATTATTTCATTTTCATTAATGGTGAATCACCAAAACAACAAGATAAACAATATATATTGGAATCTGCTTATAAAACTACTTCTTCCATTAATTGGAGACTTTTTACTTGGAAATTTTTACATAGATCCTTCTATACACCTTTAATGATGAATAAAATAAATAATAAAGACAACTTATGTAAAAGATGTAATGTAGAAATAAATGCTGATTGGGCACATATGTTTTATGACTGTATAAAATTGAAGGAATATTGGAAGTTAATCAATGATTTTTTGCAGGCCCTTTTCACAGATAATTTCATTGTTTCTAAATCACTTATATTATTTAACACTCCTGTTCCTAAAAGTGTTAAAAAGGTTAAACTTCCCTTATTATGGTCTATTCTAGCAGTGGCTAGAAAAATAATAACCAGAAATTGGATTTCAGATACCCCTCCTTCATTTAATGAATTTAAAAATGTTTTGACTGAAGTGTGTCATATGGAATTGATGACAATAAAATCAAGAACTACTAGAAAAACATCTTATTATATTATATGGGATACTTTACAAAATCTGTTAAAAAAATCTTAGTTTCAATAGCAAGACATTATAGTTTAATCAATTGATTTGATTTGTAGCGGATGTCTCTGTAAATACTTTGGTTATTTTATTGAATGTTATAACTATTTCTATTTTAATTGCTTGTATAAAATTGTTATGATATTTATTTTGTATGTTAAAAACAATAAACTTGTTTTAAAAAAAAAAAAAGAAAATTCATATTAATGCAAGACCTATTCTATTATCTTTCTAAGTTTATTAGAGCAATATTTAAAAATTGTCCTTATTGTTGGGCCTTTGTCCCACTTCTGTGTATGGCTTTGTCCAGATTTCTTGCTCTTGAGGTTGAGAGGTATGACAAATGTGTCAGGGCCATCACAGTCAGCCAGAGAGATTTCAAATTGTGACATGCTTGTTGCACCCCACTCCCCCATGTAGTGACTCTGGATGTGTCCAAGCAAGGCAAGGAGTAGTTGTATCTACCTTGGATGGGGAGGACACACTGCATAAGTACTACAGTGGCTTTTCATCTGTCCTTGATTTTGCAGAATGATCTGGTTTCTGTCATATTTTTGTACTGTTGATTTATGCTTATTACTCAGATTTATGCTTATTACTCAAAGTGCCTGTTGCTTTGTGTTTAAGTAGCAATGCTTTAATGACCATAAGGTAAGCTTGTCTGACATCGTAAGATGCAAGTAAGCTTTAATAAGCATACTGTTAAACAATTGCCAACATTGAAAGCCTTTCTGTTGTTGCCATGCAGAGAATACTTGACTAGATAATGTATAAGCCTTGGGTATTAAAGGACAGGATTCCATTATTTTAAAAAGCTCATTACACTTGTTGGAGACTTCCAGTCATCTCTACAGACTTTACCCGTAAACTGAACAGAATGCCAATCATGTGTGGTCCATAACCTGTACAGTAATCCTTTAAGCAATGTATCTTGAGCTTGTTTCTTGTTTGCTTTTCATTTTTTACTTTTATCATATTTTCCCCATGAAACAAGTTGTCAGGCAGCAGGTCATTTTGGATAAGAAACATTTTTACAAGTGGGGCATCACATAGATTTCTACTTTCAGCATGTTACTTGGTACTTTAATAAAGCTGAATATATTATAATTAGAACTGCAGTGCAAGGAGAAGTGGTTTGAGTTGAGTGCTTCTGGTTTTTCTTATACTTGATTTTGACTGGCATTCCAGTAATGTATTTAAAAAGTAATTTATTTTTTCATGCCTCACAACCTTTTGTTTCCATCTAGATATTAAGTAAGCTGTCATGCAGCCAATGCATTGAAATATTTTTATTCTTCTACACTTATTTTTGTCTTGATTGGACTTTCATAATGATGGTTTGCCACCCAAGGCAGCGTATTTAATTAAAGTTAGTTTTTTGTGGTTTTGTGCATAGCTCCTCCCCTTTATGGTTGACCACACCCCTTCCATTTGACCCCACCCATTCAGCGTCTCCTGCAGCCCCCCCTGTGATTTGAAGTCACCAGCCGCCACTGTATAAACGGACCGTGCAAGCTTTATTGAATCTGGCTGAAGGTGCTTTTTCACATTCATTGATGAACTTCTATAACTGACTGTTATCCTTAACTTGCTATAATTAATAGCATTTAATACTTCAGCACCTAGAATTTCAGAGTATTTATCTTTCAAAAGTTAAATATGCGTAGAATGATTCATGAATTAAAAGTAATATGCCTTCTCCCTTTGTGACTTTGCTTAAGCATTCAAATTTGTCATAGCCTAGAATTACTAAATTACTATAATCTCAAATTGCTAAAATCATGTATTTTTCTTGGGATATTATCAATAGTAACTCATGTCATTTATTACCAGTAGTCTTGGCATTATAATAATACATTTTCAGAAAATTATTAAATCTTTTTCTTGAAGGATTAGATCTGTTGATTTTATTAGCCCTAAAGAATAAATATTTCATCTTATTTCCTACACACCCTACTCTGTAAAGGTTTAGGATTTATTGACTTCTTCTATTTTGTATATTGTGATTCATTTTCTTTACACTGTGTTTTACTTGTTTTCTGCTTTTAATTGCATATTTAAACCAGAAAAGAGGCCATAGCTGCAAGGGCACCCACAGGCAGGTGCAAGGGGGTACACTTGCACCACCCCAGAACTGGCTGGCTGAGAAATTAATTTTATTTTAATTAAAAAAAAAAAACTTTTTTTTTTTTTTTTTTTAAGGGCATTCCTCTTTAAGAACGCCCTTTGCATCTCGTCCAATCACATAGACGCAACAGGTGTTTATGACCTGTTTTTGTCTTCTGTGTCAGTTTACGTCTTCATCTTTCACGCGCCTACCAGGAATTTGAATTCCAGAGGACGTTTTGACTGCAGAAGCACCAGACAAATATAGAAGTGAGAGGTAAGTGTGTGACAATGTACCATCTTCAACAGTGTTTGTGCACTGTGTATTTTTAAAGTGTAGTTGGTGCTGTTGCCTGCTCAGTCATGTAGGAATGTTTAAAGCATTTTTTCAAGATGTGAAACTATAGTCTATAAGGTACATAGATTTGCATTTTATACCAACTATAGGTTCATGGCTTTAGGGGAGAGAACAAAATGTGGCTAAGAATGTCTTCCATTAGTGCTGTATTCACATTTATTGGTATATCAATGTTGGTTGTATGAGGAGCATGTATTTGGTTTGTAACAGTTACAATTTAAAGGCAAATTACAGTCAGCAGATTCCACTCTGCAGTACCCAAAAGTCTGTCTAATAAAACTAGCTAAAGCTTAAATGAATACCATTTTTTCAGTAATTTGTTTAATATCTCCTTTTCTGTGAATAAGCACTGACTCTTGTATCATAGAGTTTAACTCCACAAGATCCATCATTACCTTTACCAGGTTATAACAGTTCAGTGTACTTTTTCTAGTTGGTATCACTATTTAAAAAGAAAACTTCAGCACTAATAAAATACAGAATTCAAGTACCATAGCATGGGAATTTATGCATTAAACATGCTGTGGTGCATAACAGAATGAATGATGGTGCAGAGTGTTTTTATTAATGTTGCACAGAGTTATTACCAAGTGTTTCATCTTATGTTTTCTTAGTCATTAGCATTTGAGTGGTGAACCTTTAAGGGGACGTATTTGGTCCAGGTTTTAAAGGCACAAGACCACCCTCTGTTCCCATTAATTGGTCAAGTGGTCAATTGTACACAGAAGTTAGCCTCTAGGGGGGAGTAACTCTAGGTAATAACCTGTTTTGCTAAAGTTTTTGTATAAAATTCCATGAAAATTTAGTTTACTGGTTGTAGACGAGCATGTAGGCTGCATTTATCCTTGGAGTGAAATTATAAAGCCTTTTACTGTGTAATGGATCATTAGTAGCTTTACTTTAAATACTTTTATTTAAATGAAGGAGGATCTGTCAGTCTGTGATGAAGTCTCAAGAATTTAAAGCTTAATCTCACCCTCTCTTGCCTTATTTATATTTTTCCCTTTGAAGATTTAATTCTGACATAAATTAAACTGTTAGTTCTTGTCATCACACTTTTCTAGTGAATTGAGAAAAGTGTCCCATGTTAGTAGACTGATTCTGACTAATTGTGTGCATGCTTGAAGTCAGAATTTTTATACAGTCTCTTGTTGGAAGGTCTTATTTTATTATTTTTACTTTGTTTTCTAATATTTGATATCTAACCTTTGTGCAGGAAGAATTTCCTTGTGTTGGACCTTTTTGTCCGAGACTGCTGAAGTGTTTGTTTTGCTGTGTATGGGAAGAATAAAGTTAAGACGGTTAAGACCTCGGAGAAGGATGGTATCTAATTCCTTAGTTTAGGATTCATAACTGTATCCAGGCTATTAATATTCATTAATTATTCATGTATATTTTAGTTTATTCTTTGAATATATTTGACTTGTTTCATTTTGACAAAAAATGTACAGGCATGAATTTGGTTAATCAACATTTCAATCAGTGTTGGGGTATCATAAGCTATAGGGGTTATTCCTTACCTAGGATATAACCACCATCCACGTTTAAGAGGGTCACAGCTTTCTTGTTGACAGTGCTTTATATCTGTGTGCTTTGTTAAACTGATTGTTAGCTAACCATCTTTTCAAGGCTCTGAAGATAATTCCTCTAATGGGAAATAACTTCATTTATGTCATTTTGACATAAAAATGTTTTTTGTGAGAATCTGATTAATTTTAAGCTGCAAAATGATTTTTGTGGGACTGTTATGTTACTGAAGGGATTTTTACTTGTGTAATGCTTGTGTGGAGGGAAAAGTCTGTGTAAAATATTTTTATTGATGTAATCTATCTCTGTGTTGTGTGTGTGTGTGTGTGTGTGTGTGTGTGTGTGTGTGTGTGTGTGTGTGTGTGTGTGTGTGTGTGTGTGTGTGTGTGGGCAGGATTTCTCTCTTCTAGGACCATCAAAGATTTACTGCAGAACCTTGATGTTCCTCCACAAGGGTTTATTGACTCAGTCAGGTTTTGCAGTCTCCTTGTGAGACTTCTTTCCCATATTGAACACTAAACAATTGTCTGTCTCTGTGGTTCTTGCTACTCCTGTCCGCAAGAAGAAGAAAGTTAAGAAGTCCTTGGGTGTCTGTCTCCATCACTGCCTCAGTCATTGGTGAGTGACTCCTTTGTGGCCAAAGCCGTTTCCTTGGATGATCCATCTTTTGCCTTCTGGTTCCTCTAGCTGCAGCTCTTCAGGAAGCCATTAATGACTGGGAGATTGACATATTCCCTGCAGCTATAGAGTTGATTCACTGGGCAAGGAAAAAACACTTTGGTTGACCTTCCAGGTATGAGTGGTTGAAGGTATACTGCTTAGCTGGGGTAAGGTACCTGATTCCCGGGCTTGTGCTCCTGTCAGGAGTCAGTCCCGTTCCAGGGATTTCCCTAGGAAGAAAAAGCAGAAACTTAAAAATGTCTCTTCTCTTGTGTCTGCTGTTGAGTCAGGTCTACTATTAACACCATTTAAAAGAGGGAAAAACTTGGCTAGGCTTGTAAGGGCCTCAGGGCCATTAGCCTAGTAACCTCTTATGATTCTGTGAAGCTTGGTTGTAAGCAGTCTGCTGTCTAAAGACTGTGAAGATGCAGCCTGCACTTACAGACATTCCATTGGCCTAGACAGAGCGAGAGAGTTTTTCTTTTTTTTTTCTTTTGCGGACAATATGGCTCCTTGTTTGCATATATGCCTACAAAATCTTGTATGTTAAAGATCAAAATAAACAATAAGTGATATAAATCCATGGAAGTATGACAGTATTTATGAAGTAATGTATGTATTGTGCTATTTTCTTTTCTTAAAAATGTTTATTGAAGACTGAAGTTAGAAAATAATGGCAGACATTTGAGTTTGACTTCATATCCTCAGAAAATGCATACTAATGCAAACTTTGTTGTTCTATGCACTTTCTAAGGGGGTCAGGGGATGTATGTGTGTGTCATACCTATCAACTGTACAGATTTCCACAGAATGTCCAGACTTTTGCCTTATATTTTTGGTCTGTTCCTCATAAAAATTCAGTTTTTTTTTTGACAAATCACTGGGATGAGCTAAGGATTAAAGTTATTAAATAATGACATGTATTTGATTTTCAGACTTCATATCCTGTAGAAAATTCATTCTAACACAAATCCTGTTATTCTAGCAACTTTCTAAATGTGGCCCTAGTTTGGGCCTTTGTCCCCAACATTATAACAGGCTTTTTCTAGATTTCTTGTGCTAAGAGATTGAGAGGTAATGTGTGTGTGTGTGTGTGTGTGTGTGTGTGTGTGTGTGTGTGTGTGTGTGTGTGTGTGTGTGTGTGTGTGTGTGTGTGTGTGTGTGTGTGTGTGTGTTCAGCTGTCCAGGTTTTTTCAGAATGTCCAGATTTCTGCCCCATATTCCTCCTGAGCTTTTCTCCCCGGGTCTCCACTGAAAAAGGGATTTTGCACAGATGGACTATCCCAGTTAACAAATGCCAAATAAATAAAAAGGATTGAAGTTGCTAAATAATAACAGACATTTGAGTTTTAGATGTCATATCTTTTAGAAAAATGCATACTAACATAAATCCTGTTATTCTACAATTATTACGTTCATGAGAGCAATATTTATAATCCGTCCCTATTTATTTTAGGCTTTGCCCAGATTTCTTGCACTAAGAGGTTGAGGTGTGCGTGTGTGAGAGTGAAATGCCCTATTTAGAGTTAGCAGGTGGAATTTATTTTCACATACATTTTCAAGGAATTGTGAGCTTTAAGGGAAGAGATGTTTACTGTTGTTCATGCTAAGTCTGCTTAAAATGTGCAACTATTTTGATTAGCAAATGGTATCACTGTTGTGGTGTAGAATTTCACAACAGTCTTAGTAGCACAGTAGGTAGCATACTCATCCATCTTGATGGAGAGGGCTATAGGTTCTACTCCCACCACATGTAGATTTGTATTTTAAGGGGTGGAGTGCTGCAGTCCTGAGTATGTTCTCCTTTGTATGAGATGCTTAGTAACTATGAACTTGTGTTTCCGCTTGCCACTTATTCCTATTGCAATATACGAGCTTAGCATTTTTTTGTAAATGTAACATAGGCAATTTATTGTTTAATGGCAGTAGGCACTGAATTCGTAGATGAAACACTGAAATATAAAGCTGTTTCTAGCAACAACCTCTCCATTAGTTTTGGATCTCTTTAATGTGAAATTATTCAGATGACTTTTACTTCTGCAGAGATTGTGCATATTGACTGATATTGGTAGATTGTAATGATAGACGTTTAAGTGGCCTTTTATGGTTGAAATGTTCTGAATTGGGCAATTTGTCATTACTGGTCCATATGTTTTGTTTCATTGCTTAATGGAAAAAATGTTCAAAACTATTAAACACACTCTAAGTGGTGCTGTATTAACAAGGGATATAATTCAGTTATTATATATTATAATTAATACAGTCAGGAAGGTGAATCAAAGCAGTTATGCATGGTTCTGAAATGCGTGCAAGGGGCCCTATGATTTGAAAACAGTCCAAATGTAAACTTAACCTGCCACTGGCCAGATGCATTTTCTTTGAATGTGGGTTTAAATGCTGTTTCAGTGCATGCAAGTGTCAAAGGTAGAGAAGTTTTAATGCTAAGTCTGTTTTCATTGTAAAACTATTGCTTTGTTTAAGTTTAGCAAATATCTATCAGTGTTTGTGTTATAAAATAGGAGGTTACTAAGCTATTGGCTCTGAGGCCCTAAAATTTGAAATAAAAGTTGAAAATTAAAACCAAGTATCTGTAATCATTATAGAAGTAATGCATAAAACAGTATGCACACAGAGAGTTTTGAACAGTGTTTATGGCAACTGGGGAGAAATAGCCAAGTAATGGGATACTGGAATGGCTGCATGTGTGGGTGTGGGGGGAGTTGAAAGGGGTGGAGTTGGGGGTGGTGCTTTGAAGGGGGTGGGGTTGGGGCGGTGCTCCTGGTTTGCACCCTCCTGCAAAAAATCCTGCGGGCTCCCTTGCACAGCTGTGCCTCTTGTGAGTCACACAGAAATTGTTTTCCCCACTCACTGATGCTGTTGCTGTTGTGTTTTTAAACTCAACTGTCTTTCTAGTTGCCTGCCCCTTATTTTAATTTGACCCCATAGCTCCTCCCTTCTCCTTTTTCAGTAGCTATTGTGGGTATGCACAAAATTATTATTTTGTGAAATCACCCCCCTTCATCTATTTAAATTTATTGGCCATTCCATTGTATGCCATAGAACCAGAATACAGTGTCCTTCCCTTCCAGTCTATTTTGCTCTTTTAAAATTAGTGGCTCTCCACTTAGATAGCTAAAGCTTAAGTTACCCTTCTTTCATATCTAACTGATTAGTGCACATTGCAGCACTTAGGATATTAACTCATGTTTTTCAAAGATTCAAATATTCAAAGATTCAAAGAAAACGTTATTGTCATTTAGGAAATACAAGTGAACCTAAACAAAATTTCGGGTATCAGCTCGTCATCAGAGGGCATGTCATAAAAGAATAAGACATTGAAGTATACACAGCTATTCTAATGACTAGTACACATAAAAAATACTCCTTATAGCCTATTTCAAGTCAGGTAAAACTACCCATACATGTAAACTTAAACGTATGAACAAATAATACGGTACACAGAAATAGAAAGGCAGTTCATTGATATTGCACGAGGAATTATTGCAACTGCACTTTTAAGAGAAAGCTATTGCACTTCTGTAAGAATATATTAACTATAGAGAATTAAATAATGTAACACTTTCAGTAAAATATTACTAGTGAGATTATGTTAGGAGGTAGGAGATGTCCAAGTTGATGTCAGAGTTTATGAGCCTTATTTTTGTTGGATAGAAGCTGTTCAAGAGCCTGGAGGTTCTACAGCAGCTGCCACATATCTCTTGTCAGATGAAAGTCTAGCAAACCAGCTAAATGCTGGATGTGATGTGTCTCTATTTTTTTGTATGCCCTCTTTAAGCTTCTTGTTGTAAAAAGTTCTTGCATGGTTGCAAGATTTGTGCCCATTAGCTTCTCCTCAATCCTCACAACTCTTTGAAGCTTCTTCCTCTCTGCCATAGTGCTGTTTCTGTACCACACAGAAAAGTTGCAGGTAAGAATACTTTCAATAGCTTCTTTTTAGAAAATGGATAGAGCATTCAGAGGAAGCTTTGCTCTTTTGAGCCTTCTCACAAAGTGCAGGCATTGGTGAGCTTTTTTAATTATCTGGCCTGTGTTCACGGACTAAGAGAGGTCTTCTGAGATGAGTACCCCCAGGAACTCTGTAGACTGAGCTCTATCTACCACCTCACTGCTGATCTTAAGTGCAGAGTGAATGGCTGGCCTTTTTCTGAAGTCTATGATAATTTCTTTAGTTTTGTTGACATTGAGATCTAAGTTGTTATTTTCGCACATTTGATCAGAGAGCTGACTTTGTTCCTGTATTCCCTGTCGTCATCTTCCCTTATGAGACCCACTGCAGTGGTATTGTTTGCGAATTTGATGATATGGTTATTGGGAAATTTCACAGAGCAGTCATGGGTAAGGATGGTGAATAGTAGAGGACTAAGTACACACCCTTGAGGTACACCAGTGTTGAGTGTAATGATACCTGATGTGCTGTTACCAGCACATGTCTTCTGTGGTCTTCCAGACAAGAAGACAAGGATCCAGTTATAAAGGCTCTTGTTGATGCCAAAGTTAATTAATTTGCCTATGAGTTGCATTGGAACCACTGTGTTGAATACTGAGCTAAAGTCAATGAACAAGAGCTTGACATAGTTGTTCCTCTCTTCAAGATGTTCCAGAGAGAAGTGCAGGGCCACCAAAATGGCATCTGCAATGGATCTATTTGGCCAATAAGCAAATTGTAGAGGATCAAAGGTCAGTGGCAGAGCTTCTGACAGATGCTTTTTTACTATCCTTTCGAAGCATTTTATGACATTTGAGGTTAGTGCCATCAGTCTGTAGTCATTTTCTTAAGTTGGCTTCTTACTTTTCCAGAGTTAAGTTTGAGCACCATCTCATTCTGACCAGTGGGTAGCTTAGCATCCTCCAAGTTGTTTTTCTCTTCAAATCTGCCATAGAATGAGTTCAGCCTGTCCAGAACTTCTGTGCTGTCATCACATTGAACTGACTTGGTCTTGTAGTCAGCTGCTGAATGCCATGCCAATACTGGTATCCCTCATGACCTCCAAGCAACTTTGTATCTTTCTTCCATATTCTCTCTTGGCTTCTTTAATGCCCCTTTTTAGTTTAGCCCTTGTTTCACTTAGACCCACCTTGTTCTTGGCCCTGAATGCCTCATTCCTTGCTCTCAGAAGCTCATACACTCTGCTGGTTAGCCAAGGTTTTTGATTGGCTCTGACTGTAGACACGTCCTCCATGCATTTTAAAATATATGCCATTGTGGTGTCTACGTATTCATCTATGTTCACATTCTGATTGAAAGTGGGCTGTTTCTCTGAAGATGTCCCAGCAGGCATTATCAAAACAGTCATAGGTTCATAGGTTCATACTAGGCTATCTGCCCTAGGGCATTTATAAGCTTAGCCAGAATGTGTTTGGCTTTCGCCACCCATTTTAAATTTATTTTGCTATGCCCTTTTTCGAGGTTAGTATACTGTGCCTTTGTCTAACACTGACACAGAAGTGATACCCGGGGTAAACCTACGATCTCCCATCCACTCATCAAGATTCCTCTTGAAGAGAGTCAATGAGGGACTCTGCCTAACCTGGACTGGGATTTTATTCCAGAGTAAAGGAGCCTCTGGGTTATGAATCTGTCCCTCCAGCATGTCCTATTTATTTCAGTGCTGAGGTTCAAGTCTCTCGAGCGCGTAGCTCGATGGGATTTGGATTTTCTGAGGTGCAGCATGTCCGTTAATTCCAGGTTGGACATGGCTTTATACGTCAGGCACAGATCGCCTCTGAACAGGCAGTATGCCACTGAGTAGAGCTGGAGTTTCTTTAACCGGGCAGCATATGGCATCTGTTTGAGCCCTTTGATCCTCATGGTGAGGTACTTTTGGGGTCTTTCCAGTTGCTGCAGGTGTATGGTAAGGTACATCCGAAAAGGGGCATTGTACTCAATTATGGGCCTGATGAGGGATGAGTAAAGAGGCACGATGACCTCCACTGATCTAGATGTGAATCCCTTCATGATTAGGTGGGCTATATAAAATGTTTTTCTAACCACTTTGGCCACGTGGTTGTCAAATGAGAGATTGCTATCAACTTGGGTCTCCAGGTCCCTAATTACTTCTTCTGTACTTAATGGATTACCACCTATGTGGTAATTTGTGGGCACTTTGTATTTGCCAAAGGGGATGACTATACACTTTTTGGCATTTAGCTTGAGGCCATGGCTCTGGCACCAGTTGTCTGTTTCTATGAGGCCCTTTTGGAGGATGCTTGTGTCGGCTGGAGAGTCGATTATGGCGCCCAGTTTGCAGTCATCTGCGAACTTGGTCAGCCACAGTCTTCCGTGTTGGCCTGTACCTCCAAGAAATATATACTGAACAAGAGAGGTCCCAGGACTGAGCCTTGTGGGACACCACTTGTAACTGGTTTGGAGTCTGACATGGCTCCAGCAATTCTAACCATGTGGGTTCTGTCCTTGAGCCAGTTTGCAATCCATCTAGTGACATAGGGGGTTATATTTAAGCTGGTGAGCTTATCTATAATGCCCGAGTGGGTTATTGTATCGAAGGCTTTTGCGAGGTCCAGGTAGGCTGTGTGGACCACCTTCCCCTCGTCAATGGCCTTGGTGACTGTTTCAAAGAAATCAACCAGGTTTAAGAGGCAGGATCTGCCCTTAACAAAGCCGAACTGGGTAGGATCCAGTGTCTGTAGGTCCCCAATATCTTTATTTATGAGGTCCATGATGATCGTTTCCATAGCTTTGCAGACCAAGCTAGTCAGGCTTATGGGGTGATAGTTTCCAGGATCCGTTGAGGCACCACCTTTATGGAGAGGGACCACTGTTGCTGTACGCCACTCTTTGGGCACATATCCTGTAGTAAGGCTGAGATTGAACAGTAGTTTTATGTTTGGGTTTAGCTCTTCTTGGAGTTCATGTAGGACGCAGCCCGGGACACCGTCTGGTCCCATTGATGCTGTGTTTTTTGCTTTGGAGAGGGCGGCTCTTACCTGAGCATCTGAGATGTCTGGGGGGCAGCACTCTGCTGGGATAGATATTTGCCCTTTTGGTGGGTAGGGGGGGAGAAGTTTGTGCTGAACCTGTCAGCTAGGATGTTGGCAATGTCTGTGGGTTTGATGTATTTTTTTGTCATTTAGGACTAATTCTGAGCATATCTGGGAATTACCACCCAGGTTCCTAACATAACTAAAGAAAGCCTTGTGATTATCCTTAGTGTCCTGTGCAATTTTTATCTCGAAGCTGGCCTTAGACAATTTTATGAGTGCCCGTAGTTTTTTGCTAATACTGATCAGTGATGCCTTCCCTTTTTGGGATTTTGCTCTATCATGTAGTAGCTTCCTCCTTCTTTTGTATAGTTTGTTTATGGCTGGGGTCCACCAGACAGGACGTCTGCCTTTTGAGGATTGGGTCTTGGTTTTCTTTGGGATCGCATGATCCATGCATTCCTGAAAGTCCCTGAGACTTTGCATTGCCCCTTCATTCCAGACCCTGATCAGTTTCTTAGTGGGTTTTTCTCTGATCAGCAGAGGTCTGTAAGCAGGTATTAATCTTATTGAAATATCATTAGAGCTACCCAGGTTTGGCTGCTGCACTGCTTTGTATGCTCTATTTGTGTTGGTGTAAACCTTGCCAAGGGTTTGTTCCCATTGGTGAAAAGTCCACAAATTGATGGTAGTGGGGTAGCACCTCTCTGAGATTCGCTTTATTGAAGTTCCCAGCTATCACATATGCACAGTCAGGATTTTTACTTTGCAGCTTACATATGGAATTGTGTAGTATGCTAAGTGCCTCGAAGTTATTAGCATTAGGTGGTATATACACAGCTGTTACATAGACTCCATTAAACTTTCTGGGTACATAGAAAGGTCTGCATTTCACTGTCAAGAATTCTACATTTTGAGAGCATTGTACTCATATAATTTCATAGTTCATACACCAGTTTTCATATACATAGATACACAACCCACCTCCCTTAGCTTTTCCACATAGAGCTTGGTTTCTATCAGCTGAAATCCTCTAAGTTCACAGCACTGTCATTGATTTTGTTATGCAGCCACGTTTCTGTAAATATTAGTAGACAGGTATTTCTCACCTTGCTTGTAATGGAGATCTCAAGTCTAAGAAAGTCCAGCTTGTTGTCAGTTGAGCATACTTTGGCTAACAGAATTGATAGCAATGCAGGCTTGGGGGAGTTTGTTTTCAACTTGGCAGCAATTCCAGCGCTACAATCTCTTTTTCTGATTCTGTCACATCTCTTCCTTTTAGCCCTCATCCGGATTGATCCAGATCCTACTGCTGCTTGATTCAGGTACTTTACAGCCTACCTGGATAAAATGCAATGCTCCAGTAGTTCTGTGATTGAAGTAGGCCCCAAACATTTCTCAGACAGTGAGGGATCCAGCCAGCATGTCTGCATGCAAACCGTTTGATCTCCAGTAACTTTCTTCTGCTGTAAGTTATTGTATCCACTTTTAAAAGTCTGGAAAATGATTTTCTCCATTTTTTTGTGAGAAAAAGAAGACAGATTGAGCATTCCTCTTGATGAGCTGACTCAGCCACAGCCTACCTGGGTGCCGCCATTTTTTTTTCTTTAAAATCTGCAACATCTACTCCAAGACCACCAATTACTGGAGAGACCACATTCTGCCTCTCAGTAGTCATCTTAGGATTAGTGCTTCTGTTTTGTTCCTGGTGAGAGAAAGAGCAAAGGAACATTATTTCTTGGGAACTGATGATCACCAGAAAGCCTAATTACTGCTTCATAGGTGCCACTTTGGAATTTGTGCTTAAATTTTGCTCCTGGTGAGAGAAGAAGCAGAGTGCATAGATACCTGACTCTTTCTGGTTGGGAAGTTTGTGTCTGTGCTTGATCTGATTGTTATTCAAAACATCTATCAAGAAAAGGCTACAACAAGCCTACAGGCCTTTACATCATCTGGGACAAGACTGTGGATCACCACACAGGCTGTGGCCTGTTTCTTATCTTGGGACTGGTGCTATTGTTCTGCTTCTAGTGAGAGAAGAAGCAAAGGAGCACTGTATCCCAGCAAAGTGAAGCTGTGGTGAGATCAATACTAGTAATAGTCAGGCTTGTAAATGTCTCACATCCCAAGCCCCTACTTACATGTATCAAGGGTTCCAGAACTTGTCAGAGATTTGGGATGCAAGGCTAGGCTTAAAAAGGACCATGTGGTCATTAGCCGAGTACAAACCTAAGAACCCATGAACCAAGAAGTTCTGAGGTGTAAAGGAATTTTTCCCAGTGGGGAATCATTCTAAATGAATAAGCAGTACATAAAACTAAGTATTACATTTGAATGCTTTGGTATAGAAATAAGTATTCTATCTTGGTGAGGAAAGTATTTCACTCATTACAGATTCAGTTTGTTTTGTGTCTGTAAATGCTGCATAATAGTACTGCTTGTTTCATATAATTTAATGAGATGACTCTAAGATCATTTATATCGTTGTGTATTATTATGTATTTCTATCATCTCTTTGAAAGATTTTGTAATATATCTGGTGTATCAGTACATTTTAAGCCACACAGGAGACTGTTAGGCTAAACTTATCTATGTCAGCAAGTTTCATGTTTGCAGGAAGTAAGTCACCTAATACAGTATTTCACTTCCTAAATTGACCGCAATATTGAACTAGACTTGTTCATCTGCAGGACCCATGTTAGCATTTGTTCCTAGGTCCACATCCCTGCAGGACCCCTGCAAGGATCAATGTTAGCTTTTGTTTCTGGGTCCACACTCCTGCATGGCCCATGTTATTACTCATTCCTGTGTTGACATTAGTAAAGGGATTCAGTGATAAGATTTTTAGACATTGTAGTCTTCAGCATTTTGATCTTTTGATACTATAGTCTCTGGCTTATGGGTTTTAAAGTTATGGGCTTCAAGACTGATAGTAAACATATACATATAAATTTTGTAGTTTTGATGCAAAATAGTTTGTCTGCCAATACTTGAAGTTGTTGGGGGACATGTAATTTTTTGTTAGAGTAAGTATTTTACATCCAAAATATGTTCTGTAAGTATTTAATGTCTACACAGGCGCACACACACATACACACACAAACACACACATACACACACACACACACACACACACACACACACACACACACACACACACACACACACACAGACACACAGTCACACACATATTAGCTGTATCTAGCATTTTGATTGTACACTCTTTCAGGTCATTTGTTTTGTCAGCAAAGCATTAGAATACTCCCCACTCACAAATACACACACATGCACAGACAAGCATTCAGTTTTCTCTCTCTCACACACACACACACACACACACACACACACACACACACACACACACACACACACGCACACACACGCACACACGCACACACACACACACACACACACACACACACACACACACACACACACACACACACACACACATATACACACTGAGCCAATGAATGAAAAATCATGCAAAGACGGTATTGCAACTCCCCATGCCTCTCACCTGTGCCTGATTCTGAACAATGTCCCTGATTTTACCTCATATTTTTACTCTACCCTTCAAAATGTTTGATTTTTTGGCAGATAACTGAGGATTGCCGCTAATCACAAAAGCCAGCAAGTAAATTGAGATAACACATGCATTCTCTCTCTCTCTCTCTCTCTCTCTCTCTCTCAGATACACACACATGTACGCAAAAACACAAACTCATTAAGTGCATTATTTTTTTCCTCACTCACTAAATTTAACTTGGAGAAGTGAAAATGCAAGTTGTTGCAACTGCTGTTGCAATTACCTTTGCTACTTGACTTTTCTTTTTTATTTTATTTACATTTTCATTTAAGTCCACTAAACAGCCATGACTTGCTTAGTTTATGAAAACAAGATGGTAGCCATTTGATTTCATTTGATATTTTTTTCATCCATGCTTCGCAGTACTTTGTTACGCTGCCATGAAGCTGTGGATTTGTTTTTTTTTTTTACCAGGCACAGCTGTATATTAATACTGTTGGAGAACATTTGTTTTCCAACATGTACTGAACGTACATTATGATCAGCATCTAAATAAAAATAAAATCCTTCTGTGCTTAACTTACTGGGACCTTAACATTTTTCTGTCAAATGTTGGACTCTCAGCCTGACATACCTCCTGGGGACTGTACCAGAAACCACCTGCTTAGCATAGATATTGACTTTTTGCATTCTGTTAAGTGTGATTGTCCGTCAAATGCAGTAGTTTTGGTTTTAAGGCTGCATTATCTACTTCTTCAAATATGGCCTCCATTTTTCTCAAAATATCACTTTTGTATTGTAATATGTGCGTCTGGTAGTTTATAGGTCTCATGCCACAGGGCAGGAGTTGGTATATGCTTTTTGGCCAAATGTATCCCCTGCTCTAGTTTTTTTATTAGGAAGGGTGATGTTAGCAGATGTCAGTTTAGACGTCCGGCAGCATCCAAGGAGGTAACCACAGGATCCACCA
Organism: Protopterus annectens; assembly: GCF_019279795.1. Taxonomy (NCBI): domain Eukaryota; kingdom Metazoa; phylum Chordata; order Ceratodontiformes; family Protopteridae; genus Protopterus; species Protopterus annectens. The sequence continues at coordinate 893,612,140 of NC_056747.1, read as the reverse complement.
AAGAGTTTTTGCAGACTTTTTCTTCTTTACACTGCAAAACTTCTCTAGTTTTCTAGGGGCTAATGGCTGTGAATCTATCTCCAGGGAAGCATTAGAGAAAGCATCTTCTGAAATACAAGAGGAAGTGTTTCATGTAAGGATTCTTCAATCACTGTTAGCGCTAAGTACCTTTTGTAAGAGTCACACAATTATTTGACTGCCTTCCCAAATTTAAAATATTTATCTTATACAAGAAAGTCATGAGGACAACTCAAAATACTAGCAAATGAAAACAATAAATGGAATAAAAATAAAAATAAGGCACCGAAGTTACACACTGGAGACTAGTTATAATACTTTATTACAAAGGAGAACAGTAGGTAAGCGCTTTCACAACTTGGTGTTGCTTCATCAGACAACATTCATACAAATAATGCTTGATTAAATACTTAGGCAATTAATGTGTTCTCAAAATTTAAAGCAATATTGCCAGCTAAAACTGCTAACACCATATATAGAAACTTTAAAAAGGACAAGTTTATAGGACTCTACGTTTGCACAATAGTGATGCAGAGGCTGCAGTTGCTCTGGATAAATTACAAACTGAATTTCAAACAAGAGGCTATTCTAGCCTAGAAATTACAAATGTGATAGCAGATGCATGGAAACTTAGATCTACCAGGTGTAAACCTTACATGAGTTCTCATGTTACTGATACAAGAGCATTTCATGACACAGTTATTGACAGAAATAAGTTTAGGGTAATTTTTCGATTTGCAAGTGATATAAATAAGTACACAGAAATTATTAAAAAGAACTGGAATTTATTACAGGAAATACCAGGCCTTCTTTCTATGATTGGTGATACCCCTAGTTTTAGTTTTAAAAATAATGTGTCATTAAAACAACACCTTTGTAATAAAGAATATCAGCCTCATAGAAATAATTTCTCTAGTAGACAAGGTACTTTTCCCTGCAGGAACTGTGCAGCTTGTCAGTATATTTACACTAAAAATAAATGCATCCATCCTGTGAAATGTTTTAAACTATGCATGAAGAATTACTATGATTGTAAGAGTGCTGATATCATTTATTTTTGTTTCTGTCAAGTCTGCCGTGCCTACTATGTAGGCAAGACAAATAGAAGTTTTAAAGATAGAATGTTAGAACATGCTAGGGATATACGGAACCGGAAGCAATCTAATGCTTTAGCTAACCATGTTTTAAATACAGATAGCACTCATTGTTTTAAATTTCTAATTTTACAACAAATAGTAAGGACAAACAGAGGTGGAGATATAGAAAACCATACCGAAGAATTGGAACAAAAATGGATTATTAAATTAAATGCAGATAAGTATCCCGGTTTGAATGGTTGCACCTCATTAGTTCCTTGTCTTATAGCAAGGTGTCTTAAACATTAGCATAATTTTGTTTTTTGTTTTAATGCTTTTTAGATGTTGTTGTATTTCTAATATTTATGTATTTATTTATGACAGTTAGGAAGGGCATTTATGGTTATACCACAGATATGTTCTATTGCTGTAGGATTTTAAAGTTTCTATATATGGTGTTAGCAGTTTTAGTTGGCAATATTGCTTTAAATTTTGAGAACACATTAATTGCCTAAGCATTTAATCAAGCATTATTTGTATGAATGTTGTCTGATGAAGCAACACCAAGTTGTGAAAGCACTTACCTACTGTTCTCCTTTGTAATAAAGTATTATAACTAGTCTCCAGTGTGTAACTTCGGTGCCTTATTTTTATTTTTATTCCTATTGCTGTTTTGGGCACCCCAGTGTACCTGAAGCCGTTTGGATTTCGTACTTTTGAAAACAATAAATGCTCTGCCATTAAATGTAATATTTTGTTTCTCCAAAGGAGACATGAAGGAATGCATCTTCATCTGCAAGAAAGAGTAAGGCTGGCTGGAGTATGCCAGATCTTGTTCCTTCTTTTCCAAGTGCCTCTGAATTAGATAATTGATCTGGGGAAGGTTCCCTTTTCCTTTGCCAAAAGGAATAGTGCCCACTGGGGGGAGGGGAAGTATATAAATCTTCTGACAAGCCACAAATGAATTTCTCTGTAAAAATGCCTAAAGATCAAAAATGTCTGAAGAAGGCAGTGTTGGTGAACATCCTTGAGAGATACATCTTCCTCAAAGAGGAAGACAGTAAGACATTTGATCAGCTTTTTTTTTTTTTTTTTACCAGTCATGGAAATTACAAGATCCAAAATGGAATAATTATTTCTTGAATGCAAAGTGTGGGTAAATTCAAGACAAGAGAACATTCTTCACCTTTAGCAGGCACTCTGCAGGCACCTGGCAATTGGAATCCAGGTGTGATGCAGAAGAAATATCTATTGATGCATAAGATACTGACAATGCTATATAGCTGTTGGCCTCTAAAGATGCATCAACAGTTGGAGAAGCTGAAAAACTTGGTGTTGCACTGGTTACACACAAAAATGTCCATTGGGGCTGGTGTCTTCAAGCCCTCATAGGATTGCTGGAGTTACTAAGGCCTCACTTTGCCTGCAAGCAGATTCCTTTGTTGCTGATTTCCTTGTTTTTTTTTTTTTGTGAAGATGTTTAGGTTTTTTTTGAACTGACAGATAACAACACTCCCTTCAAAATAAAGAAAGAACAGAGGACCTTTGCCTTTGGCTTTAAGGCAGAAGCTTCTGATGCTCAGCAAAGGCCATGACATTTCTGGCTGTATACAGCAAGGCTGTATTTTTTAAAAAGAAAGCAAAGATCATACACAGAGGGTGTTATTAGTTGATGGTGAAAATTCATTGGTGGAATCTGTCTTCCAGAGGCACACTTATTGGTAATCATTTCCATTGATGTTATCAACCATGGGAAAAAATCCCGCAAGGCAATGGGAAATAGCACAATTCAATGCAATCCCCTACAAAATTAGACAAGAAAAAAAATCACAGAAGGAGTACTTATCACTCTTAAAGTCACCTGGATGAGACCAGTAAAGAGACTGGACAGAATAAACTAAAGTTGCGACAGGCTGTTCTTTTTTCTGACTGGTACCCCATCAATGTCCTCAACAGGAGGCCAGCATACCTCTAAGAACATCTAAAACTGGACAGATGTGCATACATCTGCTTGTAACTAATTCCCCTTTGTGATGATCATACAGCAGAAGTTGCCCTTAAGATGATCATCTACTGTAATGATGTATGTACCACATAACTTCATTTTCTCCAGAGAGAGTTACTGTAACAGTAAATTATGGAAACCATAGAGTTGGATAGATTCACTTAAAAATTGAGTTTCAAAACTTGTTGTGCCGCTAGACCAAGCTTGATGGCTGAGGCTGTGTACTACACTACATGTGGCAGATTCAAAAATATAATTAGCAGATATACTTACAAAGTATGCTGCAGACACTATTTTAGTGAAATGTGCTCTAACAGTGGGAATTATTCATAATCATGCCCTTTATAAGTTCAGAACAGTCTACAAAGAGCAGCACTACGTCCTTATGCAAATGAGGTTAAGCAGGCTGACTATTGATATATGGAGGCATTATAGTAAACACTCCTCCCTAAGGCAAAAACATATAAAATGCTTAAGGCATAAACATGAGGGTGAGATCTATTATGAGGATAAGGGGTATTACATGTTTGTGTATTACTACAATTCATAGAGATAAACATAAAAGGGCCTCATTTGCATACAAAATGCATAAAGGACCCTGGATCTTATGCTAGTAAGCACCAATTTACCTGTGGAACATGGGACTTAGGAGGTACATTAATTAGCTGACTGGAAGTGAAAAAAATGAATATTTACTACCATACTTTTTAAAAGGAGGCATGATAATTGATTTTGCTTTAAGAAATGTTTGTTTTATTGTATTTTAGTGCTTGTGCATACATGGTCAAACTACTGAAAGGATTGCTGTGGAAAATCTTCTTCTTCTTTCGGCTTTTCCCGGTTAGGGGTCACCACAGCAGATCACCTGTCTGCTCATGATTGGCAGTGGAGTTTGCAGTGGAGTTTTATAGTGTCAAGTTGCCAGCCCAACCTTCCACAGAAGGCACACACACACACACACACACACACACACACCTAGGGCCAATTTAGAGTGTCCAATCCACCTAGAGCATGTCTTTGGGATGTGGGAGGAAACCAGAGCACCTGAAGGCAACCCATGCAACCACAGGGAGGACATGCAGACTCCACACAGAAGGCACCCCAGACGAGGATCGAACCAGAGAACCTCTTGCTGTGAGGCGACAACGCTAACCGCTGCACCACTGTGGCCACCCTGGATTGCTGTGGAAAATAATTTATTTAATGTCATTTATTGCTTGTGCATACTTGGACAAATTACTAGTTGCTGGTGAAATCATTCATTTCTGTGTCAGTGAAGTGCTTGCGCATACATGGTCTGACTGCTGAAGTGATTGCTGGGGGAAATCATTTATTTAGTGTTATTGTAGTACTTGTGCATACTTGGACAAACTATTGACGGGGTAGCTGAGAGAACTCATTCATTTATTTATCAATCAGTGAAGTTCTTGTGCATATATGGTCAGACTGCTGAAGTGATTGTTGAGAAAAATAATTTATTTAGTGTCATTTTAGTGTGTGTGCCTACTTGGAGAAATTACTTGAGTTGCTTGAGAAAATAATTCATTTTGGTGTCTTTTTACTGCTTATGCATACTTGGACAAATGACTAAAGGGATCGCTAGAGGCAAGTTCATGGATTGGAAAAGCAGATAGCAGAGTTACAGCAACTCTTTTAACAATGGATGTGTGTATGGCACACATATTGGCTATGAATTGCAAGACCATTTCATTATCATATGCCACTTTACAAAATTTCTCATTTACATCTCATTATGCTTATGGCAATGTACATTAGTATAAAGGTCCTCTATGAATCGTCCTTAGGTAACTGACTTGCAAACATCAAGAGGACCCCTAGTGCATTTGTACAAATGACTGAATACTGGCCAGTATCTTGCAATGGTTTACAATATAACAAAAGGCCAATCAAAAGATCAGACACTTGGAAGTAGGAAGACCTTCCATTTTTACTTAAAAGAAGCAGAATATTTGTTTATGTGAATGACTTTTCCTGATATACGGAATCTTTGCTCTATTACAGTTGAAGACTTGAAGCTGAACAGACTAGTGGACAGATAGCTATGATGATTCATGGCATCATGGAGACACTGACTGTGGAATAATGTATAATGTTCTTGCACTTCAGGTATTTGTAACTGTGAAATATTTTTGTCTAGGACTAATGCAACTTGAAAATGTGTTTTTATTTCTTGCCTGCTAAATCAGGTAAATTAAAAAGAGATAAAGTTAACCAGTAAACACAATTTTGCTGTTTTATGAATTCTGTTTTCTAAAAGCAGGTTTCACAGCATCCTTATAGAATGGCTTAGTACTTGGATGGAAAAGGAAACATTTCAGAATCTTGAATCTGGGTTACAACACTGCCCTCCCTCTGAGTTAGTAAGGATTTATGCACAGGCAGAGGGCATGCAGGAGTAGTGGTTAACCATATCAAAACAAAAAAATGTAGCTATAGGAATTACATTTGCTTTATTATGCTATAATTTCAGAAAGGCTTTCTGAATACTAAGATAAGAGGGAAAGCATACAACAGGCCTCAAGACCATGGGAATAAAAAATGCATCAAGCTTGCACACTCTCATAATGAATAAGAGAGCAGAAGATCTGAAGCTGGTTGCTGAGATGTTTGGCAAACAGATCCAACTCTGTCGTACAGCAGAATTGTACTTTTTCTTTTTGAGTATCAAAGTCTGTTTTCCCTTGTGCCAGGCAACTTGTCTGCCATTTGACAAGAGTCTTTTAATTAGCTCTGCAGTGTCAAAAGAAATACTGACACGACAAAATTGCATTGAATAAACCAGTGCCTGATCTAAACAGTATCTCTCTATCTCTCTCTGTATATCCAGTTTGGTCAAATCTGTTACTTCCCAGAATGAATGAATAAACAGATAAATAAATACATATCATATCTGAACAAAATTCAGTTATCTTACAATGCTGCCATCATATCACCAAGATTTTATCTAATTGCATGGTGCTCATTCCAAATTTCTAATATTCCCTTCATCAGTACAGACAATCCAATGCCTGGTCAGTTGCCCACGTTACAACTTAATGCTAAAAAAAAAAAAAAAAAAAAAAAAAACACCCAAATCTCCTCCATTATCCTCACAATTATGGTTCTAATTTACAACCAAATTCTCTATTAATAATAATCAGAAACAGTGTCATAGTTACTGATTCACTTCAGAATCCCAAATTTCTGAAACATTGAATTTCATATGATCAAGACCATATGATCGATGTGTCAGGATATCGAGATTCCAAAACAAATCCAAAATTTAAAAAAAAAAACATCTTTTTAAGCATTTCTGCAGGGGTCAAACTCCCCTGCACCCCCCACGCCCCCGCTACTTAAATATACCAACTCCGTGATCGCACTACAGCGAGGAAAAGGGAAATCTCCCATTCCACGTTGCATGCAGATCTCTGTTCAGAATTTCGACGTTCTAAAACTTCAATCATATGGTCTCGACCATAAGAATTTCAAGGTTTTAGGATTTAGATTCTGAAGGGAACCCCATAGTTACTGTGCATAGTGGCTTGTATTTCATGTATTACACACATTAAATAAGTAATATCAAGTATATATCAAAGTAAATACACTCCATGTTCAATCTAAATGGGCACCCATCACCTGGAGCCACCCTTAAGCCAATATTTTTAGCCATCTAGCACATGTATATATACAACTTACTTCTATTTTAAACAGCATATTTATTTATGTTTATGTTTATTTATCCTTTGTTGAGCAGGATAGTCCCACTAGGCAGTGACTTCTTTTCAGGGGAGATCTGAGGTGATATTTATACTACTAAGGGGAATGTATCCAGGACGTCAGAGAACTTCCCTTACTCTTTGCGTACAGGGATGCATTTCATTGTGGCACTTCCGGCTTCCATTCCAAGTATGAAGGTAACTCAGGGAAGCAGGAAGAGAGAGTCACAATTACGCAAAGAGGAAAGGAGTGTGTGGAGGGTAGAAGCATTAATGGTGCTGTTAGCTGAACAGCAGAAACAGTGGATGCTTTAAACAAGGTAGCAGCAAGTGAGAAGACATTGGTTAAGAATGATGGCATGGTGAAGGAGTTGGAAAAGGCAGCCAACCATTTTCAAGAGCAGTTTAAGAAGTCAGAACAAGTGCAAATGGATTTGGAAGATTTATTTCAGCAAAACCTCTTCAATGAAGTGGTTACAACACAAGAATGTGTTGTTACAACCCTCTAGGTGGAAGGGTTGCAGGATGACTTTTTAATGGATTTAGTTGACATGAGAGAACCAGAGAGTTGTCAACATATGCCGTGGGGAGAGCTGATGGAAATGTTTCATAAGGAAGATGTTCAGCAGATCGAAGCAGGTCAGGTTGAGAGAAAATGTTATGCATAGATGGTGAAAGCTGGGAAGGAAAGCAAGAAAGAAGAAAAATATGTAAGGGTAAGAAGAAAAAGACTTTTTAAAGTACAAATTGAAAAAAAGGAAGAATCAGAGATGGATAGATATAAGGTATGGGATGAAGTTATTACAACACTAGGAATTAAACTTAATGAGGTAAGAAGATTTATCCATATTAATAGAGAAACTTTTTGTGACGTTATTTTCAAGACTGGTAAGATATTGGAAACGTTCCTAGTAGAATATGAAAAAAAGAAAGACATTTTGCAGTGGAATTTGTATGTGTGTGAGCCCTTTTATAGGGAAATTAAGAAGAAAATTAATATCCAGTTTAGGACTGAACTAGAAAAAGAGACTTTAAAAGGACATTTATTAAAATTATGTAAAGATGTACTGACTAAAAAACCCCCAAAACTGAGGCCAAAATGTAAAAACAACGAATAAAAAATAAAACAATACTTCAAGGTGCTAGAAACTTGAAAAAAACCAAGTAAAAAGTTAGCAAAATTTCTTTTAATATCCGCTTTCGAAAAAACTTCATCAGAACACATACATACAGTGAAACATACCCAATTTATACATCTAAAAATATTGTATCAACCAATAAAAAACTCTAATAGAAACAATAAAACAATTAAAACTTCACCTAGAATCAATAAATACTTATAGGATGCTTCAATTTCCTTTCTTTCAAAAAACACTTGATATTTATATGTTCATTTAAACCAGGAGAAGCATCAGCCTTTAATTTTATTTGCCAAAAAAAACTCTCTTTTTTTCCATTTGATTTTTAAAGCCACCTCCCTTCTTATCAAGTGAAACCTGTTCCAATAGTGTAAAGTAAAACTTTTTTCTATTTTGAACACACCATGGTATGCTTATACAAAGCATTGTTCTAGTCTTTGGTCTTAGTTGCATACAAGTGTTCTTGTATCCTATCATGAAGACCCCTAGTGGTCATACCTACATAAAAACAGTCACATCCCGAACAGATCCCAATGTATACTACACCCTCAGATCCACAATGAAACCTACCATTGGGTTGAACTGTACAAGTTAGATGAGACAAAAATAAAGAAGGACCATCATAAATAAATCTGCAGATAGGACAGTTGTAACTTTTGTAAGTTCCTTTGCCCTTATCTATAACAGGGTGAGTTGTCCTGGTGTCAACTTTCTCCAACAAATATTTGAAACAAATGTCTTTTTTATATACAAAGGCCACTCACCTAAAACCTCAGCTAAGTCTTTGTTCCCCCTAATAATTTTCCAGTTGTTTTCTATCAACTATCTAAGACTTCCAGTATCTACTGACATATCCAGTGCAAACCAAGGGGGAAATTGTGTACCCTATTTATGGTTAAAATTGCCTTCATAAAACCTTACCTTATTTCCATGATTATTTTTATATTTATATTTTAAGACATCAGGTTCTTAACAAAAGTTGAAAGAAATCAAATAGAAGTGTGGTGGGAAAATAAGGTGACTTGAAATTTTGGGAAGGAAACATGTTCATGAATTCTTATCTTATGTAGATATACAATTAGAGTGTTAAATATTACTTTTGTTGCAACAGGTAGAACCACAGTTTTTTGATGTATGGTGGGGGAGTCACGTGGCTCTACTTGACAGAGGCAGTGGGAACTAAGGTCGGGTGAAATGATGCCAGGGTAATCCTATGGGCTAGGCTTGTAAAGGTTCCAGGGCCATTAGCCTAGTACACACTTATGAACCTGTATGTATCAAAAAAGCAGAGATACATGTTTAGAAACAGTATTCAATATGTAACAATTAATATGGAGATTATTGTAACAGGGGATTTCAAATGTAATTTCAGACACAAAAGAAAACATAGGATGTTAAGTTAGCATGGGATATTATAAAATGTGGGCAGTTAAAATTTTGGAATCAAAGAGTATGGACTTATGGAAGAGGAGAAAAGAGAATGAAAATCTATTATTTTTTGGTATCAGGAAGCTTGTTAATAGAAGAAGAAGGTGTTTTGATGACTAGTTTCTCAGATCATAGGGTGAGTTGGATTAAGATAAAAGGAAATTCTGAATATATAATAATAGGTAAGGGTCTAAAAAGAATAAATGAAATGAAATGGGACAGCGGAGGTAAAGGCAATAAGATTCAGTTTTGGAGAGGCCACATAGGAATGAGGGAGTTTTATAAGGATTTGTCAGAATGGTGGCTACGTTTTAAATAGAAGTATAAAATATGTTATGTGATATGGGAAAAATAAAATATAAATATGGATAAGCTATATTATGAGAAGTTAAGTAATGATGTTATTGACTGTATGTTGTTATTCCCTGCAGCCTAGCTCCTAGAGATAAGGAACCCCAAACCCTCAACTGACAGGTGTTCCTTTATGCTCATAGCCACAGCCACAATTAAGTACCTGTATGTGCATTTCTTTACATTGCACTTTTGTTAAAAGCCTGATTAGTTGTTATTTTTTCTGTAGTGGCAAGCACAGGTATACTGGCCCATACTGCCCCCCCTTTACAGTTTGCACTTCCCAAGACCCATCTTTTTACTTACTCCAGCCTCTGTCTCTCTCCTCCTCCCTACACCTATCTGGGAAGTGGAAATAGTAAAATACATACTTACCCTGTGACTCTCCTCACTGATAGGTTTTGGAATTTCTCTGCAAAGTAAACTGGCTGAACCCACTGCATTCGCCCTCTGGGCTCACTCCACTCCCCTACCCTGTCCCCAAATCTCACCCGCCCCCACTACACCTACTTTTATTCTGACCAATTTCTCCACCCCAACATACATCATCCAATCAAACCCTCCCCACTCTATTCCCTCCTTCTCTCACCTGCATTCATAAGATGTATCACTCCCAGCCAACCCCTTAAACATATCACTCTCATCAAACCCCTTCCTACTCCTAGACTCAACTCCCAATTACAATTCTTACAAATCCTAACATATCAAACAGCCTCCAATTAACCATGCACTCTTTATTGCTCTAAACTCTCCACACTCCCCTAATCCTCCTAATATTTCTAATTCCATTACACCACATCAGCTCCTACTACACCAGCCATCTCTCCCCCTCTTTTCTCTCCCATAGTCCCACAATTAACCATCATCTCCACCCCACAAATACATACTTTTACTCCATCTCCCCCTCTCTATTTCATCCCTACTCAGTCCATTGCTTCAACCTAAAAGTTATGCAACTATAGCAAAACCTCAGATACCTAAACTAATATTACACTGTCCACAACACTTAAAAACCAAACGTTCTACTACTGCCTTTCTTCAACATCTTCTTCCTAGCAGGGGATATTCACACTAACTCTAGACCTAACCCATCCACTCACAACAATACCCCAATCTCAAGCCATTCAGTCCCCATAAAACCCTTAGTCTATTTACAATTAACCCCCACAGTCTCAATAATAAAATATCTCACTTTTAAGCATGGTTAAACCACAACCAACCTGACCTCTCTGAGACATGGCTCAACTCCCACATCTCTGACTCTGAAATCCTACCCAGTGGATTTCAAGCTCTCAAGTGTGACCACTTAAATAGAAGATGTGAAGATGTTGCCTTAATATACTCCAACCTTCTCTCTATTATTCCTTTCCCAAATCCCATTTCTCAGTTCCATAATGCAGAATTAGTAGCATGATTATTAAAAATTAATACCCATAAAAGCCTTTGTATCATAGCTGTTTATATCCCACCCAGAAACAACACCACAGCCCTCGAATAAATTCTCTTATGGGACTCAACTGAAATTAACCTTGAGACCTGCATACTAGGTGATGTAAACATAGACTGGAATAAAATCAACAACTCTACTCCTTCCCAATCTAGCAATCTCTTCAACTATACCCAAGTAACCCACTCTATTACCAGACCCAGTAGAACTAATCCCCCAGGATCCACTCTTGACTTGATCCTAGTCACCCATCCAAATAAAATCACTAACTCTGGCACCATCCCTGACTCTATTAGCAACTACCTCCCAGCTTTCATTCACCGAGCAACCTCCTCCCCCCTTCATCAACATCAATACATTCACACACATAACCTCAGTAACTTTGACCCCTATGCTTTCTCAAATTCCCTCTAAAAAATAAATTGGAATCTTCTAAAAACTCTCCCACTGGACAATGCTGTCGACTTTTTCAACTCCATCTTCCTAAATGCTCTAAACTCCCAAGCTCCACCAGGAGCAAAAAGAATAAAAACCAATACCGTCCCATGGCTAACTAAAGAAACCAAACAGCTTATGCATCAAAGAGACAAATCCTGGAAACTTCACCAAAAAATAAACTCCTGAAACCCTTTTTCAATATAAACAACTCCGCAACTTGGCCAAAAAACAAATTATCAAAGACAAAAAAGCCTATTACATTAAACTCCACTCCAACCACACTAAAACCCCCAGACAATTCTGGAACTCAATTAACTCACTTCTCACTCCAGGCACCAAAAATAATTCCTGCCCTGACCACAGCAAATCTGATCTGGAAATAGCCTCTCTATTCAACTCTTTCTTTATCAACTCAATATCAGAACTAACCAAGACCTTCCCTAACAACAACCCCTCCCCTCCACATCTTTCCTCATCCATGCCCCCCCAACCCGCTAACCCTAACTCCCCTCCCATGTTTGAGCTGAAACTTGTCCCCACCACCTACATAAAAAGACTACTCTCCAAACTAAAACCCTGCTCCAATGAGCCTGACAACATTCCATCTCTCTTCCTCAAATCTGCTGTTGATGGGATCACTTTCCCCATTAGCATCTTAATCAATAGATCGATACAGGAATCCTACATCCCCATACTCTGGCATACAGTGTTTAGTCTACCTCTCCATAAAGGAGGCAAAAACACTAATATCTCAAACTTCCACCCCATAGCTATCCTCTCCCCAATCTCCAAGATCCTGGAAAAATGTATCCACCTCCAAGTTATGCCTTTCCTAACTCAAAACCAACTTCTTACTCCAACCCAACATGGTTTCAAACCTGGGCATAGCACAATAACAGCTCTTCTTTCTTTCTTAAATACAGCCAATCATGCCCGTGATTCTGGGGAAATAGTATCAACAGTTCTGTTAGATCTCTCCAAGGCATTTGATACTGTTTCCAATACCCATCTTCTGAGCCATCTCTCTAACCTACATCTCTCCCAAAACACCATATCCTGGTTCTCAAGTTACCTGTCTGACAGATCTCAGGCTGTGAAATGGAGAAAAGGCACCTCACCTTTTCTACCTACCCCTACCAGTATACTCCAGGGATCCATTCTCGGTCCAATGCTGTTCAATATCTTTGTTAATAATTTCCACTCTGCCATCCCTAATGCCAAAATCATACAATATGCAGATGACTCAACTTTTGTCTGCTCTGCTGCTAAGCTCCCCGAACTCCAAAAAAGACCCAGACTGCCTTCTCAACCACAGAGACCTGGATGCTCCAAAACCACCTTTCTCTAAATGATAAAAAATCCAAAATATTATTATTCCCACCCTCAAAATCCTTCCCTTATGATAAACGCTCCTTCCAAATCATAAGCCAAAACAACTCTACTATTGAAGTCATTCCCTTCGCTAAATTACTTGGTGTAACTATAGATGAACACCTAAAATTCGATACCCACATTCAGCAAAATATAAAAAACCATCAAAAACTTGGCATTCTATACAGAAACAATCACTTCCTCTCTCCTTCAACTAGACAAACTCTCGCCTCTGCCTATCACCTTTCCTCCCTAAGGTATGGTGCTCCTTACTATCCAATCTATCTTCCTCCCATGACTGCATTGCCCTCCATTCTCTAAATTGGTTAGAACTCCCTAACTATCTGGACTATCTCCAATCTACTACAGCTCACAGGCTAATATTAAACCTGTCTAAATGCCCCGCGCTCACTAGCATGCTACCCCCCATACATCCCAAAAAGAACTCTCAGATCTGAACACCAAAACTTAATTCCTATCCACAAACCTCAACGACCTGCTGGATAACTTCTCCTCTCCTTTTCCTTAGCCAAAAAATAGAATTCTCTCCCTCCTCCCTAAGGACATTGCAGAACACTGACAACTTTAAAACTCATCCTCAGTCTTACCTCTCTTCCAAATGGAAATCTAACAATATTCTCCCAACCTAGCTCTATTACCTCTTGTGCATCTAGGATTCTTATAAGGTTTGCTCATTCTTAATAACTGCTAATCCATATGATACTTTGTTCTATGTAAATATTGTAAATTATTTTTTCTTTCTCCTTGCAATGTATTTGTACTTGAAATCCACAAGAAATTTTGTTCTATGTAATTACTGTACATAATTTGTCTCCTACTTTAAATATTTTGTATTTGTAACTGTTTTGTATACATTGCTGTATCTTTAACTGTACTTTGTTCTGTGGAGCTTTTCTCCCCGGGCCTCCACTGAAAATGGGATTCCTGGGCCCAGTGGACTTCCCCGGTCATCAAACTGGAAATAAATAAATAAATAAATAAAAATAAATGAACAGTAATGATGAACATTTTTTGATGAAGGAGCAAGAGTTATATGAGATGATTAAGAAAAAAATAGAGTTGTTATTGTATAAGCAACGATATTTTTGTAAGGAAAAAATAAGAAATTGCACCTTATCTAAGTAAATTAATTAAAGAGAATAGCAGTGCTGTTAGAAAATTAAAAGATTCTATGGATAATATATAAAATATGCAAAACAAATTATGGAAATGGTAGAAAAATATATTGAGTTTATTTGAAGGACAAAAGATAAAAAATAGTGAAAACTGGAAAGGTTGTTCATTGTCTAAAAAAGACAATAAAGATTTATAAAGAAAATTTGAGATAGAAGAGCTAGATCAAATTTTGAAGGTAGTGAATTTAGATTTGGCTGCAGGGCCAAATGGAATAGAATATAGGATGCATAAGAACATGACAATGTTTCAGAAAAACTGTTTATAAAATTATTAAATGAATTGTTAAAGGTTTTAGATATAAAGAATTAGAAGTATCTTGCCTCCCCCATAGTGCCTTTTTTAGGCAATGTCTTGAGGTCAAAACTACCAACATGAGAATCTCATCTAAACACAGTTTAAAGGCCATGCTGCTGAATGGTAGGAGTCTTAACATGAAACTGTACTCATTGTAAGCATTTTTAACCCAGGAAGATGCTGACATTTGTGCAGTCACAGAAACCTGGTTTAAAGCTGCATAGAGCACCCCAGCCTTACCTGGTTACTCATCCTATCATACATACAGGCCCCAAACTGAGGGCAGCAAAGCCAAAGGAGGTGATGTTTCATTATATATTAAAAATATACAGACCTCCAGACTGGTCAAACAGTATGACGCACAGGAGACTCTCCAGGTGCAATTAACGGCTGACAAGACCCCTATTCAAATCATAGTTAGCTACTGGCCCCCAACATTGACTCAGGATGCCCAAGCCACCTATGTGGACCTCCTCAGATCTATTAAGATTCATCCCTATACCCTGATCCTAGGCCATTTTAACTACCCAGCCATTGACTGGAAGAACTACTCAAGCCAGAACAAAAATGCTCAAAGATTCCTTGAATTTGTCAATGCCAGTGCTTTGGACCAGCTGGTTGACACCCTCACAAGAGGTGACAACATCTTGAACTTGGTACTAACCAAAATAGGAAAGCACTGCAGCATCCCTGCAGCGTCATCATCCCTGGTAAGATCAGACCACAAAGCGGTGACCTTCAAAGTCACCATCTCTCCTGCCCCCCCCCCCCCCACCTAGAGTTAAACAAAAAAAACTTTTCCAAAGGTGATTACAACCTCCTGAGGGAAGGTTTAAATAGCTTCACAGCCCCCTCCCAACAGTAGGAACTGGCACTAATGTCCAAACTTACACCAAAGTACAATACGACCACTTATATAAATGCATGG
This sequence comes from Protopterus annectens, assembly GCF_019279795.1. Lineage (NCBI taxonomy): Eukaryota > Metazoa > Chordata > Ceratodontiformes > Protopteridae > Protopterus > Protopterus annectens. The sequence goes on along the minus strand of NC_056747.1, from coordinate 893,596,729 downwards.
ATTCAGCAATACCTGACAGGACAAAATCCTCCTCAAGGAAGAGTAAACCTGTCTGGTGGACATCGAGTATAAATAAACTCTACAGCAAAAGGAAAAAATTTCTGTCCAGAACCAAGAAGGAACAGGTGCCAAACTGGAAGCAATCTCTCCTTGTCCTAAACAGGCAAATAGGGGTATTAGAGAAGTCCTGCAAAGCTAACTTTGAGTCCAAATTGACCACATCTACTAAAGACAATCATAAGACCTTCTTCACATACATCCGCAATCTAAGAGGAAACACCCAAATCTGCTCAGAACTGATGGTCAAGGACACCACATACACAAATGCCATGGATATAGCCAACCTGCTGGCAGACAAGTTCAGTGAAAACTTCAGCCCTCAGTCCCCCCATCAGTAATCCAGGATATCCACAGCACCTGCCCCCAACCCTTATCTCTAGGTAACAAGTCATTACCACCCTCTCAAAGGCTAAAAACACAGCTTCCATGGGACCCGATAGAATCCCAGGTGGCATCTTGTATCAACTCAGGCAGGAACTCACAGCACCATTAGTCACACTATTCAACCGAAGCCTGAGTACCGGTTTCATTCCAGCTCAGTGGAGGATGGCCACTGTCATCCCTCTGCACAAAAGTGCAGCATCTACCGATCCAAGCAATTATAGACCTATCAGCCTAACTAGCCTGATTTGCAAGGCCATGGAATGTATTACCATGGACCACATTTAAGAAGGACATTTGCAAACTCCAAATGCTTGATCCCACACAGTTTGCTTTTGTCAAGGGGAGATCATGCCTGTTAAATTTGGTAGACTTCTTTGAGTCAGTCACCAAAGCCATGGATGAGGGGAAGATGGTGCATGCCACCTACCTTGACTTGACCAAGGCCTTTGACACTATTCCCCACTCATAATAGATAAATCTGTGTGTGACCAGATGGGTAGCCAACTGGCTCATTGATAGAAGTCAGTCAAAATAGGGGACGTTAGTAGTAGACCCATAATGAGAGGCATACCCCAGGGATCAGTCTTGGGGCCCCTGCTGTTTGGGATATACTTCTCCGAGGTGCAAGCCAAAACCAGAGGTCTATGGCTGACTAGGTTTGCAGATGACTGCAAGCTGGGCACTGTCATCAACACCCCAAGTGATGTAAACATACTACAAGAGAGTTTCACCCAGACAAATGGCTGGTGCCAGAAACACAGCCTCAAACTAAATGCCAAAAACTGCATCATCATCCCCTTTGGGGAGAGTGACATCTCCACAAATTATCATATTAATAACAATGTCCTAAGCATGCAAGCAATTGTAAGGGATCTGGGCACCCAAGCTGACAGCAATCTAACTTTTGATCACCATGTTGCCTCCATTGTATGGACAGCTTTCTACATGGCTCACCTCATTAGTAAGGGTATTTCTTCCAGGAACAAGGAAGTCATAACTTTCCTGTATTCTCCCCTTATCAGGCCCATCATTGAGTATATTGCCACTTTTGGCATATACCTTGTGAAGCACATACATCAGTTGGAGAGACCACAAATGTTCCTGACCAGGAGAATCCAAGGCTTCAAAAATCTATCCTACATGGATAGGCTAAAAGCCCTGTCCCTGTACTCCATCTCATACAAACTCCTCAGAGGTGATCTATGTCTGGCATACAGAGCAATCTCTGACCCCATCTTGATGAAATTGCTGTATATCCAGAAGCCAAACTCCACTCATGGTCTGTGACATCAGTAGGACTTGCTGGCGGGACACATTTCTCTCCAAGAGACTCCCCCATCTGTAGAATAGATTCCCTCTCCACATCAAGCAGAGTACTTCATTGTCCCTCTTTAAGAGGAACATGGATGACTAGATGGGAAATAGAAAATACACCCCTGGCAATCCACCTGTGTCCCTGTTGGACAGGACATTGGGTGCTGACTTGTGGGAACATAGGCTTATTTATTTAATAGGCTTATAAGGGCTTCCGGGCCAGTAGCCTAGTAACTTGCTTATGATGCTATGATCCTATGATATGGAAAAAAGGTGATAAACAAGACTTATAAATCTGGAGAGCAACATTATTAATACGGGTTATAAATTTTTTGAAAATTTTACAAAAAAGATCCAGGTTTTATTACTGATAATCAGAGAAGTAATTGATGATATACTGTACAAGAATGTAAATGCAAAACTAATGGTAGGGGATTTAAGTAGAGCATTTGATTCAATTAATCATTCAGTGTTATGGAAGATATTCAAAGTTTATAAAATAAGTGAAAAGATAAAATATGTTTGTATTACAACTTATAGGTACAATATAATTAAAGGATTAGTAAACGGATGGCTTAGCAAAGATATACAGCTTGAGAAAGAGATTAGACAAGGTTGTCCTTTAAGTGGTATATTATTTGTATTAATGATGAATGTGATATCAATACATATGAATAGAGAGATGGAACTGATGAGTTATATTTCAAAACAGGGGATAAAGTTGTCAATTCTGCTAACCTATGCAGATATTATTATTATTATTATTGTTAAATAAAAACCAATTAGGACAACACAGGAGGCTCAGATGCAAGAAACTTTACTAGTGTACACCAGGAGGCAAAAAACCATACAGTACAAGTATAGAATTCTGTCTGGCATGATACAGGAAATACTCTTCATTTTATACACTATACATTCAAGCTGTGCCCACCTTACTGACGTGGTCAGTCACAGGACACCTACATCACTATAGTCTACAATATTCTATTCATAAGAAAGTGCTGAGGTTATACTTTTTAAAAGTTTTCCCATGAGAATAATACAGCCTTGCAAAGCACCTGGTCAGTTATAATGTCTTTCTGTAAATGTTATTCTTTCAGGGTTTCAGTCCTGCTCGAATACAATAGTCAGTTCAGTCTTGTAATATGCTTCTTTGTTCTTCTCGCAACATTACTTTTAGCAGCTGTGCTGATAATATTCACAAGGCCAACTATCTCAGAGGAAGGAAGAAAAGATTCAATGCCTTATACATTCATTTTCCTGACCCAGCAGATAATCATTAGTGAAAAACATAAGCTTGCTGAGCTGGCTACTGCCAGGGTTAGAGTTCAATCACACTGCAGCTCCAAAGCTTCAAGCTATTACATGTAAGATCATTTTTACTGCCATATTGTAAAATAGAATAAAATGCATTACATACTATTTGCTTTTAAACTAGCACTTCATATATGTTTAAGTACACATTTTTCTAACATTTTCCCTCCTTTTAATACTTTTTATTCTATTCAGAAACATAAACAATATCATATCGTTCCCTAGCCTTCTCCTTTAAGGACTTTTAACTAGGCAAGTCATTTGTTTTATTTTTCAGAAAGAATTTCATTTGGAACTAATAGATCCAACTCAATGTCTTGGTACATAGTCTCGGTTACAGATATATCAACAAATTCTCTGACTAATCTTTTCATACAGGGAATCCCACAACAGACACATGCTCCTAATAAGAGCAAAACAACACAAATAGCAATCAAAATATTCATTAGGATTGAACCCCACCCACCAAATAGATTCTGGAAAAAGTTCGTCAGTGGGTTTGGGCCTGGTTCAGTCATGGCCGATACCTGCTGTATTACCTCTAGGTGGTCATTAATCTCATGCTTATTATCTGGTATAAACGCACAGCATTCTTCTTTGATAAGCGCGCACGTACCACCTCTCGCCGCTAGGGTGAAGTCAAGAGCCATTCAGTTTTGTAGCACGACAGTTCTCATTGCATTCATTTCATCAGTCACAAGCTCGAGAGCGGAAAAAGTTGCATTACTCATTACTTCGAGAAGCTTTGACAATTTTCTCAACTCCCAGATCGATTTGACTGCTCCATAGGCTGGGAATATTCCAGCCCAGGATATAACACTGTCACTCAAGTCCATATGAGTCAATTTTTCTTTATCTTTCACGGATGGATGATCCTTCCAGCCAGCTTCGATCTTACCCACTGGATTAGCAGGTTTCTCGACTGAATTCCCAGTTCTTCGAGCTACATCTCTTACGTTTCGTATCTTACCTAGAGGTAATTCTGCAGTATGCCTTATAGCTGGAACCAGATAACCCAAAAAACAACTACCGGACCAATTCTCAGGTAACCATTTATGTGCTTTTTTTCCACAAACAAAATAACAGTTTTCTACTTTAGTACTGATGCGGGTTAACTCTGAATGAAACATTTTCTTGTCTATAACAGACAATTGTTTATGCAATTCAGGATTTTTCTGCACATCTTTTATCGTTGTTTTCATTAAGCTCAAATATGAATCATAATTAGTGCTACAACTAGTACTTTTATCTTTGGCCTTAATATAGCATTTATAAGATACAGTTATGTTACAATTACTCCAACCAACTTGGAGTGTATCATTTTTAAAGAAACAAACAATTCCTCTCTGTGTTATAGGTAAATACAATGCAATTTTGTCCTGTGATCTCACAGAACCTGTATCAAAAAGTAAATTTTCCAAGTCTCATTTATCCCCAAGGGGACAGCGGACATCAACAGTCCTCCATATGCTGTTGGTATAGCAGTACAAACCCAGCAGTTTGAAACGTTCATAGTCTCTACATATACACGCTTCATAGCCAGGTATGTATTAAAGTTTGGATGCCAGTCTATAGACAGTTCATCACGTTTCACCACTTTCATTTGTGTGGTTATATGCAGAAAAAACCACAACAAAAGGAAAGTCACCACAATCATAGTCAATAGGTGTATAATTAGCAAGATGGTTAAACAATATCTTCAGGGTTGGTTTGCATTTTTATTCACTTTGCTCTTGGACATCCTGCCTTTGTGGTGTATCAGTCACAAAATGTTTATCAAGCTGAAAGTTCTTTACCGGTTTACAGTGTGTCAGGTGGACCCGGGACGACCTCTCAGCAACCTTTACTGCAGTAGGCGTCGCCAACAGTACCTGGTATGGACCTTCCCACTTCGGACTTGTCCAGTTCTTCTTCTTGATGACCTTCAACCAAACCCAGGACCCTGGGGTCAACACCGCTTCCGGTCTCGTTTGTTCTTTATCTGAAAAAGAGTTCAACTGCAAAACAGTCTTATTGGTTAACAATTTCCTCATGTGATTAGCTAATGAGCTGTCAGCCTCCAGCTCTGCAGGCATGAGAGCTTTCCACTGTGGCACATAATATGCCCTTCCAAATATCACTTCAAAGGGGGTCAGGCCCTTTACATTTGGAACTGTTCTCATGCTCAGCAGTGCCAAAGGCAAACAGCAAATCCAATTCTTTTGTGTCTCACTCATCAATTTTCTTAACTTATTTTTCAAAATTCCATTGTACCTTTCCACCAGTCCTGCAGACTGTGGGTGGTAAGCACAATGATTCTTCAAGGAGATCCCAAAGAATCTCCCAAGTTGCTGAATTGTCTGGTTGACAAAGTGTGTCCCATTGTCACTATAGATTCTTTCCGGTATGCCAAATCTAGGAATTATTTCTTTTACTAGGGCCTTTGCCACTGTTGCTGCATCCGGATTTTTAGTTGGAAAAGCTTCTACCCATTTGGAAAACATGTCTATAATCACTAAACAGTATTTTTTCCCTTCACATTTACTCAGCTCTATGAAATCCATACAGATAGTATGGAACGGATATGGTGGTGTAGGAAAACTCCCTTGCTTGGGTTTGAATGCTCCTTGTGCATGATGTTTATTACAAATATGACATGCTGCACAAAATTTTTGTGTGTAATTCATAAACCCGTATGTTTGGAATATTCGATTTACTAACTGTACCATCCCCCCTGTTGAGACATGGCTCTGCCCATGGCTCAACAAAGCTGCATATCTAAATAAATTAGATGGCAATTTTGGCTTTCTCTCCTTGGAGATGTACAGTCCATTTTCGAGGATTGCACCTCGTCTTTCCCATTTCTGTTTCTCTGCTTTTGTAGTTAATGTCTGCATTGTTTTTAACATTTCTAAATCTAAAATCTCAGAAGGTTGTAATTCCTCATTCAAAAGTAAAGTTTCTGAGTCTGAAGCTGCTTGCTTTGCAGCTGCATCAGCTCGTGCATTACCTTTTGAAATCGAATCCTGTTGTTTCGTATGAGCTACACATTTACAAATAGCTACTTTGGTAGGTAACTGAATAGAATCTAATAAATTCAAAATAAGTTGCGCATGATTAATCGGTTTACCAGTAGATGTTATCATTCCCCTATTCTTCCATTGCTGCGCAAAGACATGCACTGTAGAGAAAGCATACTGACTGTCAGTATATATGTTCACACATTTGTCTTTCGCTAGAGTGCAAGCTCGTGTCAAGGCTATCAATTCTGCTTCTTGAGCAGACAGGTTATGCTGTAGGGGTTGGGCTTCTAAAATCTATGTGTCTGTGACTACTGCATACCCTACTAGATTCTTCCCTGTAGGACCCTTCCTGCATGATCCGTCCACATAAAATGTCACCTCGGCATCATCCAAGGGCATATCAGTAAGATCTTGTCTGGGCAAAGTTATTTGCTCAATTTCCTGCAGGCAACTGTGTGGTGTGCCATCCACAGGAGTCAGAAGTAACGTTGATGGATTTAATGTTGTACAACGTTCAATTACCATATGAGGTTGGCTCAGCAGTATGGTCATACAAGAAAGTTGCCTAGCAGGAGATAGATATGCTATTTTCTCTTGCAGTAAAATTATCGCGACTGCATGAGGCACTCTCAAAGTGAGAGGGTGGAATAACACCACTGAGGCCGAAGCCTGTACTGCCATTGCAGCTGAGACTACTGCTTGTACACAATGTGGCAATGACCGTGCCACTGGATCTAACTGCGATGAATAGTAAGCTATGGGGCATTGCTTACTTCCATGCTGTTGCGTCAGAACTGACGTCATGTATCCCTGTTTACAATCTACGGTTTGGAAAAATCTTTTGTGGTAATTTGGAAGTCCTAAAACTAATGATGAAGGTATCAATTGTTTTAGTCTGCAGAAAGCTGTTTCTGCTTCAGGTGTCCATTGTAATACATCTTGTGCTGCCATTGGTGTTTTATATATTAAATCAGCCAATGGAGCAGATTCTAAAGCATAGTTCGATATCCAACTTCGACAAAAAATAGTCGTTCCCAAGAAGGACATCATTTCCTTCTTGGTTGTTGGTTTAGATGCCTATAAAATTGCTGTTTTTCTATCCTCATCTAGTATTCTACCTTCTCTGGATATTACATATCCTAGGTATCTAACCTGTTTTCTCCAAAGTTGTAACTTGTGTTTGTTTACTTTGTGTCCTTGTGCTGCTAGAAATTTCAATAATGCTATTGTATCTTCCCTGCATTGCTGCTGGGTGGGGGCTGCTAGCAGGATGTCATCTACATAAAGTAGAATCTGACTACCTCCGGGTGGAGTAAATCTCGCCAGGTTGCTAGCCATTTCTTGTGCAAATATCATTGGACTTTCACAATATCCCTGCGGTAGCCGAGTATAGGTATATCTTTTACCCTGAAATGCAAATGCAAACCAATACTGGCTATAAGGATGTATAGGTATTGAAAAGAAAGCATTGCTTATATCTACCACAGTAAAATATTTTTGTTGTGGTTTCAAATCGTTCAACAAAGTGTGTGGGTCTGGCACCGTAGGTGCTCTAGGTATTATTGCATTGTTTACGGCTTGTAAATCCTGTACCATCCACCATTCCCCATTTGCTTTTTTAACAGGAAATAGAGGGGTATTACATGGTGAATCTAGAGATTCTACCAGTACTCCTTCCTTGAGTAATGCTGCTATTATAGGCTTGATTCCCTGCTCTGCATCCTTCCTCAAGGGGTATTGTCCTTTTTGTGGTCTAAATGCTGATTTTGGTGTAATGGTTACTGGACCTGCTGTCCGAATAAGCCCTACATCTGATTTCCCTGTTGACCAAAGAATGTTTGGTATATCGCACAAGGCTTTTTCTTCTTCTTCTAACAAGAATGCCAATCAGCTGTCTTCACTATGTTGTAAGTGTACAGCTGGATGTGTCTGTGTTAACCAATTCAATTTCTGTTTCTGTACTCCCTGTTCTGATAATTCTAAATCAGTTTGTTTTTCCCATTTTGTTACTTTTTCTCCTAAGTCTGCCCATCTCACATTTTTGTTTTTTGTCAAACTGACATGTGGCAGTCTATTAGATTTGTACAGTTGTATGAATTCCTGAGGTAATGAACAGCTTACTACACTGTTTCCCTCAGTATCCCAATATAAAGTTCGTAACACTAGTCTGTTAGCAGGATTTTTGAACAACTCTTGCTCATATTCCTTATCGGGTCCTGGCATACTACAGTAGTATAGAGTACAATGTAACAAATGCTGTTGGTCAGTGTCAAGGGAGGGAACTTTACTGATGGCTACGTTCATCAGTTCTTCGGTTACTGCCCCTGGACCAGTCGTAACTAGATCCTGGCTGTACCAATAAAAAGCTTCACCCTCCGATCGCACCACAAAAGTATCCATTTGTCTTTGTGCTTCCATACCCTGCATAGTAGGAACGACTGCTATGCCAAATATCTGCATAAGGTCTCTTCCCAGTAAGTTTACTGGACATTTTGCAGAAACTACAATTTTATTTTTCTGAGTCATACCTGAAACAGGGTCAGTTATTGCTATATCATGGGAGAGTGGTTCCCTGTATAGCTGTCCATTTGCTGCTTTTACTAATATGTAGTCAGGTGATTCAGAGTGTTCTGGTAACTTTGAAGGGTGTATCAAAGTTCGTGATGCTCCTGAGTCACACAAGAATTTCACTTCCCTTCCTTCCACCAGAAGTTAACTTCCGGTTTTGTGTCTGCCAAATAGAGCTCCAAGCTCAACAATGCTAAATCTAAAACTTCACTTTCTTCATCCTCTACATCTGCTTGCACTTCCTCTGTTCCTTCCACTACATTTACATTTGCTTTTTGTCTATTAACCTTTCCTGATGATTTTTGATTGTCATCACTATCATATAGTCAGTCCTCATCACCTTTATCTTTATCTTCTGTAGTCGCCTTTTTATTTAGCCTGCAATCCCTTGCTAAATGTCCTTTTTTACCGCACTTAAAGCACTCACCTTTCTTTTTTCTCTCTTCAAAATCCTCTGACTTTTTGTCAGATTGTTTATTACCCTGGGTATTTTTCTTACCCTTTTTACTTGATTGTACTACAAAGACTTCTGCTCCATCTTCAGCTGTGAAGACCTGTGTTTTCTTTTTCTTTTTACTATTAAAATGTCTTTCAGCATGTCTAGCATACTCAAGTAAGGCTTGTAGCCTACTTGTTCGGTGATCTATCATATGCTTTGTAATAAAGCTACTGATAGGGGCAATGCAACCTTTCAAAAATGCATTTTTCAGTTGCTGTTCATATGCACTATCATTCGTCTGACTTTCAGGAATAGTCATGCCACTATGGTTATTGAAACATTCCAACAATCTACCATAGTATCCATCTACAGTTTCATTATCTTGTTGTATGCATTGATTAATGCAAGTCCAATCTGCTCTTGGTTTCCATTTTTCAGAGATTCGGTCTGTAAGACCTTTCACTCTGGTGTCTAATTCTGCGTCACTATGTAGGAGTGGCTTAAGTTGTGCGTCACGGGCATTCCAGGTGCCACAAATCATGTGCCAGTCTGGACATATAATTTGTCTAACTACCTTTTCTACTTCTTCCCCATTTAAATGGTAACTTAGTCTCATACCTTGTAAATCTTGTATAAACTTTTTATGATTAATTTTCGGGTGAGGGATTCCCTCCGTAGCTTTCCGAATATCTTCTGGTGTCCATGGTCTATACACTAGGAGAGTTGGGTCCTGCCCTTCCTGTCCTGCCTGAGGATTTGGTACCTCGATTAGTGGACAGATTTCTTCGCTCTCTTCTAGTGAGTCTCTCCCTATTTGATATAAATCTGTGTCCCTAAGTGTTTTACGTGTCCGGGACCTAGTTTCAATAGGTTCTCTAACTAATGGTTTTAGTGCCCCTGCAGCTTCAGGATAACGTGGAGGTGGACTAGCTTGTCCTCCTGCTTCATATCCTAAAAAAGGTATTGGTGGGGGTGGAGGGGGAGGGGCCGTCGCTATTACTGTATTATTATCCTCTTTGTCTAAAAATAATGCTTTCGCATTTTTAATTTTTTGTTGCCTTCGGTTCAATTCCTCAATCCACCTGTGTGCCTGAGGAATGCCTAACTGTCGTTGTATTTTTGCCTGACCTTCTGCATCAGATTTAAGCTGTTTTAAAAGTTTAACTAACAAAATTTTATTTAGTTTACCGTCAAATTCGTATTTATTAACCCATTTTGTGTAATACCTTATATTATCTGCTCGTTGTAATTGCATGTATTTTGCGTCATCTGTTAGGGGCGGATCTCATGATTTTTTAGTGCACTGATTTACCATGTCTAAAGAAGACTGTTACGTAACCCTTTTCTTACCACATGGTATCTTAGTTCCTTACACAGTTTATCTAGAATAACTGCCTACCTTATTCTGTTTCCCTGATCTATGACAAAATATACAGTCATTTCTTATGTCCCTGATCTGTACAACAAATCTATGACAATAACATTTACTGTAACCTAGTCCCTGATCTAAAACAGAAAAAAGGCAAAAATCTTCCTACCTGAGCCTCTTGGGTCCACCAGTTCGAGACCGCTCTTCGGCCACAGATCAGAAAAGTGGCCAGCCTCTCAAAACGACAATTCAGTCAGAGGTCTTTGTGCTTCAAGAAGAACCGTTTCGGTAGCTTCTCCTGCGCAGTATTCGACCACCGGTAGACTCTGATCTGCAGCTGTCGAGGGCTTCCGGTCAAACGTAGGACCAAACTGTTAAATAAAAACAAATTAGGACAACACAGGAGGCTCGGATGCAAGAAACTTTACTAGCGTACACCAGGAGGCAAAAAAACATACAGTACAAGTATAGAATTCTGTCTGGCATGATACAGGAAATACTCTTCATTTTATACACTATACATTCAAGCTGTGCCCACCTTACTGACGTGGTCAGTCACAGGACACCTACATCACTATAGTCTACAATATTCTATTCATAAGAAAGTGCTGAGGTTATACTTTTTAAAAGTTTTCCCATGAGAATAATACAGCCTTGCAAAGCACCTGGTCAGTTATAATGTCTTTCTGTAAATGTTATTCTTTCAAGGTTTCAGTCCTGCTCGAATACAATAGTCAGTTCAGTCTTGTAATACGCTTCTTTGTTCTTCTCGCAACATTACTTTTAGCAGCTGTGCTGATAACATTCACAAGGCCAACTATCTCAGAGGAAGGAAGAAAAGATTCAATGCCTTATACATTCATTTTCCTGACCCAGCAGATAATCATTAGTGAAAAACATAAGCTTGCTGAGCTGGCTACTGCCAGGGTCAGAGTTCAATCACACTGCAGCTCCAAAGCTTCAAGCAATTACATGTAAGATCATTCTTACTGCCATATTGTAAAATAGAATAAAATACATTACATACTATTTGCTTTTAAACTAGCACTTCATATATGTTTAAGTACACATTTTTCTAACAATTATTATTATTATTATTATTATTATTATTATTACTAAGGATAAAACAGGTATGTGCAGTGTGATAAAACATTTACAGGAAACTAGTCATGTGATAGTTTTTTTTGATAAATAAAGAAAAAAGGTCAGGGGTTAGTATATGAGGAGTTGATTGGACGGATTAAATTTAACATGAGAATGGTTAAAATACTTGGAATAAGATTTGGAAAGCAAGACATTACAGATAACGTATGGAAAGAAAAAATAGAGAAAATAAAAACTACTTGTCTTTTTTTGGAAATCTTTTAGATTGTCATTTCACAAAAAGGTATATTTAACTCTATTTTGCTAACTAAATATGCATATTTAGCAGTTTAGTAGGGACTTTTAGTTTACTGTTGATCTTAGAAAAAGAGGTGCATGATATTATTGTTTTCATTTATTTGAGGATCTAGGTTAAATCCAGTAAAAAGGGGATTGTATATGTGCATAAGGAAAAAGAAGGTTTATGGTTAATACATCTGATTGCTTATGCTTATTTGAATTTGTATTGAAATGTTTAAAAGACAATGATGATTCTACCTTAACACAGACACATTTAAAGTATAAAAGTGAATGGTTAAGTTTTAGTTTAAAAGAAAGAAAGGTTGTTATAATAGAGAATTAGAAAATTATTAGGATAAAATTATGTTGTGGAAAACAAATGGAAAAAATGGAAAAAGGGAGAAAAATGTGATAAAATAATATTATGAAAATGTATTTTCGAATATATCCATTGAAAGGGTTACATAAAGAAAAAAGGAGAGCTATACAAGCAAGAATAGTAAGATGTAAAAAATGTTAAGGGTGCCAAGATTTTTTATGGTGACTGATGATAAAAAAATTACCATTAAAGTCGAATATGCCTTATAAAAGTAAAAAAAGATGAGGAATTCGAAACAAGTGAACATGTGTTTTGGGGGGATGTAAAACAGTAAAAATGTTATGGAAAAGGTTTTAGATTCAAATTATGTAGAGGGATTTATAGAAAATAAGTAGAGGAAGTTACAGAAATAAGTAGTATAGATATGGATATGATTGAATTCAGATAGTATAAGAATGAAAGTAGAAATCATGTTAAGAGAACTGATAGAAAAATGTTTTGTATTATATGGATAATATGGAACCAAAGGGTGAAGGAGGTTTTGTTTAAAGAAAAGTAGGATTTGATTATGATGTTAAAAAAATAAGGTTTTAGTTGTGGAAGTTGGAGTGGGGGTCAGAAATAAAAATGCGATTATTGTGTTTGTTTTATTCTTTTGGAAAATGTAAAAGAAAATGTTATATATATATATATATATATATATATATATATATATATATATATATATATATATTTGTACTGGTGTAAATAAGCATGTAAATTTTAATAAAGGACCCCTACTCTTTTCTGATGTATGTGATAGGCCACAGAGTAGTTGTGTTGTAGGGTCTATACCACAATGTCAAACAAAAACAAAAGTTTGATTGTTATACTATCGAGCTCTAAGGTCCATAACCCAACAAAACCGAAAACACAGAACAGCGATTTTTTTCCCAGGGAAAAAAAATTGTTGATCCGTGACAAAAATAAATAAATAAATAACCTTAAACTTAAACTAAAGTGGGGGGCTTCACCCCCCCCACACCCCCCATGCTCTCTTACTTAAATATACCAACTCCCAGATCACACCACAGTGGAGGAAATAGCAAAGCCCAGAAAACGACCCACCAATTTTTTCCCGGTTTAAAAAGTCGATGGGCCGTGGCTTTTCTAGTTTCAACTTTTGCACTGTAGGGTTCGATATTACAATGTTCAAATTAGTTTTAGTTTGACATTGTGATATAGACCCATGTTTGTACATCAGAAGAGCATGGGGGAGCAGGAGGTGAGTGAGGGCATGACATAAGAAATTAATATCATGGATGAAAAGCAGAATACACTGGATGTATCAAAAATTGATTTGAATACAAATAGTGGAAAATTTGGAGTACAGTACACACACACACACACACACACACACACACACACACACACACACACACACACACACACACACACACACACACACACACACACACACACACACACACACACACACACACACACACACACATATATATTACAGAGTTCTACCTGTAGGGCTCAGAAATCAAGTATTATGCCAAATGATAAATGAAAAGGAACCAGTCAATGATGTGGGAGTTCTTTAATCCAATTTCATACCTGAATGCTTTCCAGAGGACATGACAGTATGTAGAAAAGATGGAGACAATATTTTTGTAAGAACAATGCAGCATGAATGAGACAGAAATGGATTTGAGGTAAAAAAAAAAACAACTAATAGAACATACACTATGGATCTTTAAAGGAATACTAGTGTTGCAAAAAGTAATGTGAATTATGTTGAGCATCAAATACCCTTGATAAAAATCGTGACAAAGATGGAAAAGTAATATAGACTATGTTTGGGACAATGTTGTTAATTCTTTAGGGTTTTTCCCTGAATCACATAGAAAATGAAAGTCTTTGTGAAGCAACATTTGAGATAACTAAAAATCTAAAAGGTTATTAGTCTTGTTTGAGGCTAAGCCTTTTTGTGATCCATGGAATTGGTTTATTGCAAGAGGTTCAAATAGATTGTTTTTAAAAAAATAAAACTGCAGTTAAGAACGTCTGAATAACTGAACATGAAATAAAGATTTATTTTGAAGATAAATGTAAAAGTGCATATGAAATTAAAAATTGTGAATTATGATGAATAAGAATTGTGGAATGGGGATGGGATATAATTGTATATTTACATAATGTGAATGGAACATATTTAATTTATCTAATGTTATGATTATTACTGGGAAAGAGGCATGTTGAAGTACTGGTTCCAGCTTAAGACATGCTTTCACTGTGGTTCTGGGGAGCATCTAATAATTGTCCTACTTGAAGATGTGTGCAGTGTAGAGAGGTTAGACTAATTGTAGAAAGTGTGGGAGTTGCAAACATGTTTGGCTTGATTGTGAATTTATAGATAAAAACAAAGAAAGTGAGCAGGATAATGAAATTAATAATACACATGCAAGTGAAAAGGAAAAGGAAATTAATAATATATGTACACTGAAAAAGATTATATAAATATAAATGTAGAACTAGAAGTAGAAAAATACTAAAAATATACCATATTCATGCATATTTTTTATGAAAATATAAGTAATGAAGAAGTAGAGAAATTTGAGAAAGAAAAAGAAGATGAAAATATTATATTGGAAAAATGTTTGAAAAAGAAAGATAAAATTACAGCAAAAAGGAAAAGGCTAGATTAAGTAATATTTCTGTAAATGTTAACAGTATTATAAATGATTGAATGTTATAACACGATATAAAAACAGAAGGCTGGTATATGTTTGTTATGATGGAGACTACTAAAAGCACTATAAAAAAGAAAACTGAGGTGGTGTTTTGGAGAAAATGTATATTCAGGTATTGAAATTCTAATCAATAAAAAATATTTGAAGTATTAGACTATTTGGTTATTAAGCCAGGAAGATATGTAGTGATGGATATGAGACACTAGAAAGGTATAGAGAATTATTTCAATATATGCTTCTATGAACTGTAAAAAATTTGAAATATTATTTGAGGAAGTTGAGGTTTGTAATACCTAATATGGATATAATACTTTTAAGACACTTTGAGTGCAGTGTAAGAAAAAGGACAGGTAAGATTAATACAGACATCATGTAGACATATGATAAAAGTAGAAGATCTAGTAATACAAAAAATATGTTATATGAACAGAAGAGGGGAAATAAGAACAAAGATAGATTATATACTTTTATTGAGACTTTAGGAGAAAGAAAAAAGAATCATATGAAGTCTATTCATAGATCATTCTGTTATTAAAACAAAGATTACAAGTATGGAAAATACATAATAGAAAAAGGGGGAATGATAGCCCTACAGGGGAGGTCAACAAACAATGTTTTTAAAGCAGAAATGGAAACATTGTGGCAGGATCATGTTACCATGAAACCTTTATATGAACTTGTTAAGACATGGATTGCTTTAATTTATGGATTGCTTTTAAGGGAAAATACAAGAAAGAGTATAGAAGATTGCAATTATTTTCTGTAAAGAGACAAAAATAGATACCAGAGGTTAAAGACTGTGAAAAAAGTGTTAATAAAGTGAATTTGAAAGAAGAAAAAAGAAATATTTAATGAAAATATGGAAAAAAATAACCTCTATTATATAAACAAAACTATATTTGTTGAAGGTAGAAGTGAAAAAGTGCCTTGTTTAGGGAAAGGTTAAAGAGAAGAAAGAATGGATAGTATAATAAATAAAGGAGGAAAATAAACATAATTCAAAAGAGATAATGTATGCAATAGAAGATTATATTAAAGCTGAATATAGCATAGGGAGTGTAGTAGAAAAAGAAACATGGAATGTTAACAGAGTGGATATGTTAATGCTAAAAATAATTGAAAGAAAGATAGAGTTGAGGAATTAATGATAAGAAAATATGTGCTGGGATCATGGAATTTATTTTTAAAAGAAAGGGAGAAAGATGTAACTTGAAATTGGAGCCCTTTAACATTAAACTATATGGGTCTATATCAGATTGTCGAAGTATGCATACTTCGAATCACTAAAGATCGAACTTTAGTGATCAAAGTATGCATATTTCAAATTGATATAAAAAAGTTTTAAAACAAGAAAAGAAAAACAAAAGGGTGTAAGTAGGGGGCCAAGCCTCCCTGCACCCCCCACACCACCCACTACTTAAATATACCAACTCTGAGATTGCGCTACAGTGTAGGAAATGGAAATCTTCCATTTCCGCACTGTATTGCACTAAAGTGCTATCTCGGAGTTGGTATATTTAAGTAGCGGGGGTGTGGGGGTGCAGGGGTGCTTGACCCTCCTGCTTACACCCTTTTGTTTTTCTTTTCGTGTTTTAAAACTTTTTTTAGCAATTCGGAGTATGCATACTTTGATCACTAAAGTTCGATCTTTAGTGATTCGAAGTATGCATACTTCAACAATTTGATATAGACCCAACTATACATGTTATAATATTGTAGGACTATTTTACTGAAAAGAATAAGTGGAAGATTAATGAAATTATTTGAAGAAGGAATATATCATATAGAAGGAAGATGTACTAACAATATATTAAAATAGTAAAGGATTTAGTGGAAGATATTGCTGCTATGATAAGAAATACAAAAGTAGTTTGAGATGTTGAAAAGGTATATGATTGTATAAGGCAAGAAGCAATGTTAGGTAATAGAGGCAAGTTTATTAGAATTATACAAACTGTATATGATGGATCATATGTTAAAGCAATGGGGAGTTTAGTAAATAGATTAAAACCAATAAAGGAGTAAAGCAGAGAAAACGTTTGAGTGGCACTTTGCTTTATTGATGAATATAGTTATTACTAAAGCTAGTGGAAAATTCCTGTTTATGTGGCATATCTGGATAATGTGGTTATCATAGCAAATGTAAATAAAAAGTAGGAAATAGTATTAGAAGAAATAAAGACTACTATATAAATGTGGTGAACTTTGAATTATGCTATTTTAAATGGTATATTTAATACATGCATATATCTTGAGTAAGATAGGATATTTCACATGTGTTCTTTTCTTTCATTTGAAATTGGAGAAACAGATGTTAAAACTTATTTTTTTCTGTGGGGTTCTAGACTAAATCCAGTTAAAAGGGATACAGTTTATTGTAAATTAAATGAAGGAGGAATAGGTTTGAAGAATCCTATTTTTATGCCATGGCATTTGTGCTGAATTTTGATAAAACAATTATAATGTACAGAAAGATTATGCTGGAAAAATTTGTGGGAAAGTATAAATATGTCTGTGAATCTCAAAAAAGAAAAAATGTGTATGAGGATGAAAGATGGTATTTTGATATGCTAAAAAGATGGAAAATAAAGTAGAATGGGATTGAAAAAAGAAGGGTATACCTGTATGAAGCTAGTTTGTAAAAAATATATGTGAAATTATCATATAATAAAACTGAAAGCATACAAACTGAGATTAAGGAAAGGCAAACAAGTTTTAAAACGTACTTAACATGAAAGACTTTTATTGAAGACTTATGCTATAGAAATTGCCTGTTAAAGCTGGAATTCAAAATAGAAGATATGAAATGTCATGTTTGTAAAACAGAAAAAAACAATGAAACATTTTCATACAGTGGAAAAGAATTAAAGAAATATGTGAGTTTTGCAAGAAAGAATATAAAGATAATCATCATCATAATCAGCTCTCCATTCCCCATTTTCTGCATGAGGTCAGGATGTAGTGCCAACTGTCACCATCTCTCTCTCTAATCATTGCCATTCTCCTACCTTCTTTGACACTCATGCCTGACTTTCACAGGACTTCCCTCACACAACCCACCCACCTATTTGCTGGATGCCCTAATTTCCTCTTGCCTTCTTCCTGGTTGTCCCAAATCTTCTTCAGCAGATTGTCTTTTGATTTTCTGCACATATGCCTGAGCCACAGTAATCTGTTCGTTTTTACCTTTTTTGCAATTGGAGATACTTTGGCTTTTTCTGTTATATCCTTATGTCTTTGTCTTCACAACAGTGTCCATCCTGCATCCTACTACTCATCTCAGACACTTCATCTTCATCACATCAGGATTCCTCAACTGTTCTGCCTTTACTGGCCAGGTTTATGTACCATACAGTAGTAATGGTTGCACTACTGTTTTGTACACTTTACTTTTCAATTTATTTGACACTCCATACACTACCCCTAACACTGTGCCATTTGGCTGCAGCCCCTTTGATTATAGTTTTGACCTCCTCATTCAGACATCCCTTCTCCCCAACCACCCCTCCCAGATACTCAAAGCTAATAATCTGTTACACTATTTTCCCTTCTATCTCATTTCTCAACTTTTTCTAATTTCCCCCATCTGCTGCCGTTACAACTGCATTATCTGTAATCAGTTTCATCCCATTTGCCTTCAGTTTTGCATTCCTTTCCCCTATCCTTTGTTGACGTTCTTGCTCAGAGTCATCCATTAATGCCACATCATCTGTGAACAGCAACTTTGTTGATCTGTGCCCTCCAACCTGTTTGCTAATGTAGTCCATCACCAATATGAACATCTGTGGACTCAAAACTGAACCCTGATGCACATCCACTCCCAGTGGGAACCCCTTTGTGACACCAAATACTGTCCATACTTATTTCACTGAGTCCTCGTACATAGCCTGCACTAACTCTACCAGTGTCTCTGGGACTATGAACCACTGCAGGACTGCAAAATCAGCTTTCTTGGGCCATTGTCATATGCTTTCTCCAAGTCTATGGTTGTCCCATTGGACTCTTTTTCTCATCTCTAGTGTCTTCTCAAGTATCTGTCTCACTACAAGCATCAGGTCAATTGTGCTGCATCCTGATCTGAATCTGAACTGCTCATTTCTGATCTTACTTTCTACTTCTCTCTGTATTCGTTTATCAATCACCCTCTCCAGAGCTCTCATGTAGTGTGATAGGAGTTTGATACCTCTATACTGACCACACTTTTGAATGCCCCCTTTGTTCTTGAACACTGGCACTAGTATGCTTATTCTCCAGTCTTTTGTGATACATCTTTCTCTCCACACCATTATGAGTACCCTCAGGAGTGATTTTTTCCCCCTATCTCTCCCAACCTCTTCATCATATCTGCTGTGACCTCATCTGAGCCTGCTGCTTTACCTGACTTCATTATCCTTAGTGTTGTTCTTACTTCTTCTATAGTGGGCTCCTCCTCTTCTTTCATCATAGGCTCTGTCTGGAGCAGTACAACTTCTGTGGGGTTTTCTTCATTCAGAAACTGATGTAAGTACTCCTTCCATCTGCTTCTAATGTCCTATGGACTGGTGAGCAGGGTATTACTGGCATCCCTTACGAAGGGTGTCTCACTATCTTCTTTTATCTTTCTGTCTGTCTGATATAGTTTCTTTGTGCCATTTATTGAATCACTTTCCAGAAGCTGGTAGGGTACCTCTGATGCCTTGTTCTTGTTATTGCAACTCCTCTCTTAGTCTCTTTCTTAGCCAACCAATATTCCTACCTAGCCTGGTCCATCTTTTCTATTCCACACTTTTTCCTGTACTCCCTCTTTCTTTTGATGGCTATCTGGGCATCTGCATTCCACCACTAGTTTTTCTTATACAAATTATTACCACACTGGCTCAGCTACATATCTGTTCTGTAGTCCTCACGCATGGTGCTTTGAGACACAGTCATTCTTCTTCAACTCCACCTATTTCCCTTTCTTCTTGAGGTGCTAGAGCCCTTAGTAATTCCTTGAAATGCTGTGCTTTCTCTCCAATAAATTTTCAGGGTTTTAGCCTGGTCTCTGTTGACCTTAAAGCCTTCTCTAATAACTGCTTGCAGCTAACTGCTGCAACCAGTGGTTTATATTGTGGGCTGGCTGTTTCACAGAGGCTGACTTTGCAACACTGATTCTATTCCACTGCCCTTTCCTCACTCTACCGGAGTTACATGTTGGCCACTCTTGTATGTAATCTTGGGACTGTCTTTCTTAATGAACCATATGTTTGTTACCATCAAGCCATTTACCAGACAAATGTCTAGAATGGTCTTTCCTTCTTTATTCCTGTTACCCCACCCAGGTGGACCAGAGTAGTCCTCATGTTCTGTTCTGTCTGTCCAATATGTGTATTCAGGTCACCCATTATCAACACCAATTCATGTTGTCCTGCTTTATCTAGTAGATCCTGTAATTGCTGTCTGAATGCACTCTTTTCCTCGCTATCACAACCTTGCTGTGCTGCATAGGTTGAGATTATGAATACTGCCCTATCATTACACTGGAGTCTGAGTGCCACGAATCTGTCACTAATTCTGTTGACATCACTCACTATGTTCTGAAGCTTCTCCCTCACCACAATTCCCACACCATTCCTAGCCTGTTCTCCTCCTGAATAGACTCTGGATCCCAAGCTAAGTGGCTTTGCTGCACTGCCCTTGTCTCTTGGATGCATAAGATGTCCAGCCTCCTCTTTACCATCATGTCATACACTTACAAGCTCCATCCTGTCAGTGAACTTACACTGAGTGTTGAAATTCTTAGTTCATGTATGGCAGGTTGATTGGTTTTGCACCTAGTTTTTGCTCAACAGAGCTATCCCAGGTAACGCATGCAGGACACCTGGACACCGGCCGGCCAATAGCTTATTGACCCAGGGCTGCTGGGCTTTATGGTGGGCACACACTGGCCAATATGGGCACGTGGGTTCACTACATAATCTCAAACTTTTGAAATACCGAATTTCAAAAGCTCAATACCATGTAGCCGAAACCCCGGAATACCGAAAGACCAG
The DNA here is from genome assembly GCF_019279795.1 of Protopterus annectens. Taxonomy (NCBI): domain Eukaryota; kingdom Metazoa; phylum Chordata; order Ceratodontiformes; family Protopteridae; genus Protopterus; species Protopterus annectens. The sequence continues at coordinate 893,575,828 of NC_056747.1, read as the reverse complement.
AAGTGTGAAATTCAAAATCCCGATGTTCGGAGATATTGAATTAGTGCTTCTGGTGTTGCGGTTCAGGTAAGTATGTGTGTGTAAGTGTGTTTGTGAGGGAATTTAGTGTGTGTAAGTGTGTTTGTGAGGGGATTTAGTGTTTGTAAGTATATGTTGCGACTGTGATGTGTGTGTGTGAGGGACTGTAACGTGTGGGTGTGAGTTTGCCTTGTGTGTCTGTTTGTGCAATCTCGGAGTTAGAATTTTAAGTAGGGGGTTTAGGGGTGCAGGGGGTTTGCTCCCCTGCTTATCTGTAGTGTAGTGTGATATGTTTGATTGTGGGGGGTAGCTGTGTGTATGTGTATGTATGTGCTGTATGTGTGTTAGATGTTTGGGATTTTAAATTTCGCAATTGTGTAGTTTCGGTATACAGGGGTTTGGGGTTTATAGTCTCGAGCTTTTGAAATTTGGTATTTCAAAATTTCGAGATTATGTAGTGAACCCAGGCACGTACACTCATCCCGCCATTTGCATGAGTTCCTTGTGTAGGTCTGAGTAGGCTCAGTCCTCAATCCACTTATCACAGGCTAATACCCATGCCCATTTGATGATATTAGTCAACATGACCCAGTCACCTTGAGCCATGCTTTACACTTTCAAGTGTATAGCATTGCCACAGCATGCAGTCTGCAATCTGTGTTATCCCATCTTGAGAATACTATGCACCACAGTAAATGCCTAAAGCAGTTGGTTTATACAACTTTTCCCCCTATAGGGCACCATCTAGAGTCTATGTTGCTGTTGCCCACAAGTCCGTTCTTGGGTGAATTGAGATGGAAACACTCAGCATGCTTTTGGGAGGTGGGAGGAACCACACAGAGATACAGGGAGAAAATGCAATCTCCAAACAAGCATTGATTGGAGGTCAGGACTGAACTGTGTACCTTGTGCATAGAAGGCAAAGACCTTAACCATTAAAGATAAGAGATTGCTAAATGTAAACATGATAGTATACGGTTTGCATGATAAAGTTAAAAAGAGAATATTGATTGTTTTGACAAATTATTAGTTATTATTATGTAGATTACATGGGGTATGAGATGTCAAGAATTGTATAATAAAATTTGATATGGATGTTATATTGCAAACAACATTAAAACTGTCTATGGAATAAAGTGTGAAGAGGATAAGAAACTGATATGTTATATGGAGTGTAAATAATAAGATTATAGATATCTTAATTAACTGAAGTTTTTGTATAGCTTTATTTTTATAGTGTATATAAATAAATAAGGTCCCATAGGGCCATGGGATCTTTTACATCCATTTGAGCTACCAGCAACTCAAGCAGATGGAACCTCAGTTTAATGTCTTAGCCAAAGGACAGCACACTCAGGAGTGCACTACCTGCTAGGGTTACACTACATTGCCAGCCATCCAATCATCTGGAATGGGAAAAGAACCCGCAGCCTTCTGGTTTTCCAGTACTTGTTAAGCCTCTGACACTGCCATATGAATATAACTGGCTCATCTCATGACTTTGCTTTCCTCAAAGAAAGAAAATTATTTTTGCCACGTCTACCTATCAGTATAAACAACAAGAGAGACAACACATATATAAATCTTTACATTAATTGGCAATCAGGTATTCATTTCATATTATCTATTCCACCATCTTTTCAATATATAAATGAGCAATGTATGTTACATCATTCATAAAACTAGTGAAAAACTGAACAAACCTGGTGAGTGAAAAAAAAGACAATTTCTGGCAAGGGTTTGAGCCTCAAACAGATTGCTACCTAGTCACTGACCCTGCAACAGCAGTCCAAGATACTGCATCCATGCCATTATAGCGGCACTTGATAGAATGCTTAGCCACCAAATAGCAAGGGTGAAGTCCAAAAATGTTGCCATCAGATCCACATCAGACACCTCCCCAGTTTTCCCCATCTGGCTAAGTAAAATGATCTGATACTTGCTCATATGTGTCTAACAGCAGATGGCTTTGAAGGGCATGGTGGCAGCTGTGTATACTTTCTTTCCAAATCAGTCAATCAGTCTTCTTTCCCTGCTGTTGAGAACAGTAGTAAGTGATCAGGGCCCAATTTAGATCCTTACTCTGGACCCATAAGCTATTACTGCCAGATTTGCCAAATGATTTTTGTAAAGGAATTCATTTAGGGGATTCTTGAACCCTGTAAAACCTATCAAGCTGTTTACGGATGGGGACTATGTTTCAGGTTCCTTACCAGAAGCCAAGAAAACATACCCTAGAGATTCAAAGACTGGAGGAATAATTTCTTGTTTAGGAACATAGAAAATGAGCAAAACAAAATGCATTTTCTTGGGATCTTATGCCTCTGACTTGCTATTTGAAGTGCTCTTTCATTCTGCAAAGTATCTTCAAATAATATTTCCTGTGGGAGAAGCAGATGTCGATGCCATATCCTAAAGGGGAAGACATCCAGGAAGCATAGCCCTATTCTCCTTGCTAACCTTCTGCAGAGCCAGATTCAATCTCAGTAGATAGTTCCCTCTTTCTCTTTACAAAGTGGACTCCATGCACTGAAGGCTGATCAAACCTTGGCTGCATGTTTTGCAAGACATGAAAGAACTCTTAAGGCAAGGAGATCCATTCCTGGGGAACAGCCTGGTTTGGGGTGGGAAATAAAAACCCAGCAGTTAACTGAGGCCCAGGAAACTGCAGGGAGCTAGGAGGATAGGCATTCTGTTTGGACTTTTGGGTTCTCTTGGCTGAGGCAGCTCTAAAGGCCTTGGCCTGGCTTGGGAGTGAGAGTCCCAGATATCAACTCTTTTCAGCCATGGGTTTACTGTTTCCCCCCTACAGAAACAATGAAGTGGACTTAGGAGGGAAGTGACAATCCATGTTTTACATGAGGGTTTTTTGCTAGGAGGGACATGCCTAGAGATGTGGGCATGGTGCCTCCAAACATGCTTTGCTAGAGGCCTTGGAAACTTGAGATGTATGAGCAGGGAGCTACAGAAGCTCATCATTTAGAGCAGCATCCTTGAAGCAAGTATGGACATCCAATATCTAGAATGCATCTCCTAAGTCTGTGACTACCTTCTCCTTACATCACTTTTACGTGCTTCTTAGGGGGAGACATTTGAGGTCAAGGATGAACTTGAAAACACTATGGTAGCATGGATCAAAAGTCTCTTCCTGTCTAAACAGATATACAGCAAATTCTCCCATCTACTAACTGTTTTGGGAATGAAACACTGAAAAAGTTAGAGCTTGTAGAGTTATTTTTAAGTCCTACACAGAAAAGTCAAAAACTATGGAAATCTTTATGTAGAATTTTCTTACAGGAGAACATGCCTTCCTTCTTAGGAGTGGACATACCTCAATGTATAACATCTGACTTCCATACCACACAGCATAAACATCTCAATCAACAAGAACACTAAAGGTATAACAATAATATTTTCCCAGTGGATACTTACATGAACTGAACTCCAGAGCAGGCTGAATAGCACAGGTGCATGCATACTGTACAATGGTTTATATTCTGTAAACTGTGGTAATAAAGATCTGAAATGGCATGGCCAGATGCCAGCTTTACACAGGGAATGTACTGATGCCATTAAGGGGGGAAATCTGCCCAGCCTGGAAGAAGTTCACTGAGCTTTAGAAGTTGGGCCAGATGTCAGACTTTCTATAGCAAACGTTCAGGTAGTAATTACCTCTGCAACAGTGATCTATATGAAAGATACATGTAGTGACAAAGCCTGCTGTTTTACTGGAAGAAGGATATAACTTAAAATGCTTTGAAAACATATTGCTATAGGTCCAAGTGGCTGCCACACAACTGTGCAGAGACATTTCTGAAGAAAACAGAGGTAGCAGCTGCTCTAGTAGTAACTGCTTCTACTTTACCCAATAATACTTTACCATGACAGTTGTAAAAAAAAAAAAAAAAAAAAAAAAAAAACAGCTAGCTAGCCATTTGGATAATGTCTATTTTGGTCTTCCCAACTTTCCTTGCTCAAAAGAAGCAAAAGATGGCCTGATATGGTTTACCTACTGGATTTCAATGATCTTTTTTTTGGCTCGCTATTTATCTAAAATTAAATATCAAGAATAGTGAGCTGCAAAACCTATAAAAAACCCACTTTTTTGCAGCGGCAAGCTCCTCAGACACCCCAAAATTATATATATATACCAACTCCAGTCACACCACATTAAAGAAAATTAGAAAAATGTAATGCCAACTTGCACAATACAATACATTGTTGCAAAACTCAGAGTAACATTAAATTTTGATACTTAAGCCACTCAACCACCATGCAGCGAAAACACACAGGTAAGCCGATCTAAGTTTTCTCCACTTTTGCTCTGATTAATTAATAACTTAAATGCCACTTTACATCTAGGCAACACAATAGGCTTTCCCCTAATTTCAAGTTCATTAGTAACTTAGAGATTACCTTGGGCATAAAAGGCTAAATAGTTTTCAATGCCATTCTGTCCTGATGGAAGACACTATAAGGGTCAGTAGCAACCAAGGCTTACAATTCAGTTCACTTTCAAAAAGAGATAACCATCAGGAAAATGTTTTACATGCTAAATTTTTAAAGGCACAGTGATTTACTTGTTGAAAAGTGTAAAGCATGATGGGGGTCACCAATATTATTTTTGTGGTCAGAGATGCAGTTCCCCTACAGAAAAAGTGTAGTTACTGGTAAGGAATACGGTGCAGATTGCAGGAAGACAATAAGAGAGAGGAGACAGGGATATGACAGGTCTGCCTTTATTAAAGTGACAGGTTTTTAAGGATTTATTGTAAACAGACTTTCTGAGGATTAATGTGATGTGCAATACACCATGAGGAGAATCTTTTTCAGATACTAACTTAGTGATGATTTTCAGGTAACAGGCCTTCATGCCTCCTTCATAATATACATGATTTCCCACTCTACAATTAGGGATGTATCCTTCCAAGCTGTTAACTTGAGTATAGAGTGCACTTGGATGTCTTGAGTTGTATAAGAAGGGTGCAATACATGTGAAATATCAGGGCTCTTCACTTTTTAGTTGGAGACATAAGGAGAACTAAAAATATCTTGCCCAAAAGGGGGATTCTAGAATCAAATTTATCAAGTCTGATCTTTCACCAAGACTTTGCAGATCAGAGTATGAATGAGAAGACACAGAGGAGTCTCTTTTCCAGTGGATGAGAACACTTTTTGCTCAAGCCTGCTTGCAATGGAATGGGCAGCAGTCTCTCTTGATTTGGTAAATTCTGGAAGGTGGCAACCATTTCTAGGTACTTAATTCCAATCTTCATGTTACAGATCTGAAGGTTACTGGGTTCAAGATGCAGCCGTAAGCGATAGCTGGGGACCTGTTATAGACAGCAATGGAATTATTTTCCAAGGGGGAAAGATTACTTTGCAAAGGCTAGACTGCAGAGCTGCTTTCCATGCTAGAACTACAACAGGGAGGAATGGGTTCTCACTTGTTTGTTGATGTATGGCATCATTATGGTCTTGTCAAAACTGAGTGTGCCCAGTTTCCAGACATGTTTGAAAAATTGCAGGAGATAAATCAGTCCCACTACTTGCTACACTTGCCACAGAGCTCTAAAGACAAACTGAGCTGTCAAATTGCATCTCTGTGAAGTCTAGGAAGATAAATCACAGAAGAAAGACCTTGTCCAAGGGAAGAAATACTTCCTTTTGAAGTGCACAGATATGTTCTCAGGAAGGTCTTGATTTTGAAGGGACACAATCATTTATCCCAGATTGGAACAGTAGACCTGGTCAAATTCAGGTCTACCTGCATCTGATGGTGGCACTGGGTCTATCTGAGGCAGTCATCCTAGTAGAGGTAAAATATTTTCCTAACTAGAGTTTAAGGAGGACAAAAGCAGGAGATAAGCACTTGCAAATATAATGGGCTCAGCAGAGAACATGGATATGAACCAGAAGAAGTAGTGGCCTGCTAGAAACCAGAGTAACCTCCTGTTTTGTTTTTTTGGGTTTTTTTGTTAAGATGGGGAATATGGAAACAAGCATCTTTCATGTCCTGGAAACAAGCATCTTTCTTGTCCAAACATTAGTACCAGTGCACAAGTCATCTGAAATTGCAAAAAAAAGAAAAATGCCTGGATTACCCTTAGACATTTGTTCAGGGCAGAAATGTGTAGAATAGTCTCTATAATTAGTCCTTTCTTTGCATAAAAAGTCTTTAATGAAGCCTATATCTTCTATTAGTGGTGGAACCTGCCTGTGTCTGTACAGGACATAAAGTATAGTTGCACTGGCCACGTACAACAGTAGATGTTCAAAAGTAGTCACTTCTGCAGTCATAACATTACATATCTCTGCTGCAGGTCAACTTTAATTTCTGACCTTTTAGAGTTGGTACATTTCCCCTTGGCTAGATTGTCATTACATCACCTCAGACATATTTATATACCTGTTAAACATGTGGCATCTCCCTGTCTTACATGTGGATCTTTCTTGCCCTGTAACAGGTCAATAGTAGCCTACAACATTGGTTAGCACTGAAACATTCCTCAAGTGTGACCCAAAGAATCCAAGTCCTCCTGAGAGGCCTGAACAAAGAGAGGACAGGGAAAAGGAAATAAGGATGAGGATGGCAGGAAGGGAAGAGGCACTCACATCAGCCTCTAAATCTCCCAAGCACTACAGTGGATGGAAGGAGGGAATCAGGACTGCAACAGTGATCACACCAACACCCATTATTACGGTAAGCTGCTTACACAGCTATACCATGTTCTTTCTGTATTGCAGTTGTACCATTAGGGAAGATTCCTAAACCTTGCCTGTGAGGGTGATTGGCTCCCTGCTAGAATGAGGAGTAAAGCATTATGTTCAAAATGGTAGAAGCAAATCTTGCCTTTGACTTGGAAATTGCATCCAACCTGCAATACTTTGAGAAAAATGTCTGCCTCAAGGATGCCCTAAGTGCTGACCCCTTCAAAGAAGGGGTCCTGTCATGAGTCTTACAAAAGAAATTAATGCAATGTGCTCTCTTTATTATGTTAGGGAAAGTCTCTCCTGTTTTATACAAAGAAGATGAACAATTGTTGTCATTCATCTGGTCAGGATAAAACAGACGAACATCTGTGGGTTCTGTTCAAGCAGCTTTGTTATGTACAAACATCAGGATTGAGGCTTAACAACTTTAACTTAGATAAATTTGTAAACAAACTAGCTATCATGCTCATACATGCTCACTCTGTGGCTGCACTACCAAAATGGCACTGAAGCTAGCATGTGCTGACTATTTATATGCACGTGCTGTCCTTGAAATGTTTCTTAAAGGTACAACACACACACACTATTCTACATCCTCCCTCTTTGAGAAATAGTCATGCATTATTGACGACATCAATTGACTTGTAATTAATACAAATAATTCTTTGTCATGCAATTATACAGAACTAAATACATATAGACAATTATGTCCAGGTTGCTGTGTATTTCACACTAGGTCTGGAAATATGACCAAATCATGTGACATATAAATTAGAATTAGGTCTAACAACTGGGACTGTTTCTGCTGAATGCTCAACTTTGGGAACATCAGGAATATCATCAGGAATGGAAGTAGAAGTTAAGACACATTCTGCAACTGGAACATTGTCTGGATTGCTCTGAGCTCTAGAGTCTGTATCACAGGAACAATGTTGCAACATCGAATCTGATAGAGGAAGAAGATGTCTGTGATTTCTCCTGTACTCCACACCCTCAGATTCCACGAAGTAGGATCTTGGCTCGGCACATATACCTGTTACTTGACCAATCCAGTCAAAACCTTTCACCATTTGTATCCTCACTGTCTCTCCTTCTTTCAATGGACGAAGAAATCTGCTCAATTCTTCACAGCTGGACTTCTGAAAAGAACGCATTCTGAATGGTTGGGCTCTGATTTTTTTCTGTTGTTCTTTACTTTAGGCCTCAACAAACTGGAACTGATAGGCAAGGTTGTTCTGGTTTGCCTAGATAGAAGTCTCTGAGCAGGCGAGCCAAGTATATTGTCACGGGGTATGTTTCTGAGATTGAGTAAATTCAAAAAGACATCAGTATTATCACGCTTTGACTTCTCTAGTAATTGCTTTGTACTCTATACTGTATGTTCAGCTGGTCCATTTGACTGTGGATATTCAGGACTACTAGTAACATGTGCAAAGTCCCATTATTTTGCAAATTTCTGAAACAACTGACTGGTAAATTGGGTACCATTGTCAGAAATAACTTTATGTGGACTACCATGGACTGGGAAATGATGTTTCTACTTGGTGATAGCAGTGGACATAGGTTAGGTAGTAAATCGATCTCAAACCAGTTTGAATAAGAGTCTACCAAAACTAAGTAATGCTGATTTTTACACTCGAATATATAAGTGGCGACTGTTGACCAAGGTAGTTCAGGAACTTTACTTAGCTGAAGTGGTTCTTTTTGCAAATGCGGTTTAGTACTATTGCATACCGAACAGAAGAAAGTACTTTATCAATGTCTTTTCCTAGAGAAGGCCAAAATACTAGTCCTCTTGCCCTTCTTTTGGTAGATTTGAAATCTGGGTGACCATTATGCAAAATCTGGATATATTCACATTGTAAGGAAGCAGGAACAACAATTTTAGGAGCTTTAAAAATAATGCCATCTTCCATCAACATCTCATCTCTGTAAGGAAAATAAGTTTGCACTTCAGGTGGTACACTAGATTGCTTTGATGGCCATCCATAGTAATGTAGTGGTTGAGCTTTTGCAAAACAGGCTCAGTCTTTGTATGATCTCACAGCTCATCAAATCTTGTGGTAGAAAAATTACGCACTTCCATGACATCAAAGTCAAAATTCTCTACATTAAGCTGTTTCATTGTATTTCTGGGCGATCTGGATAAAGTATCATCCAGATAAAGAAGTTTGCCTTTTGTATAGACCATTTTGAAGTGATACTTTTGCAATCTGAGCATCATTCTTTATAATCTCGCTGGAGCTGAATGCATAAGCTTCTTTAAAATAATGACTAGAGGTTGGTGATCAGTTTCAATCTGAATAGCTCGACCAGAAATATAATCATGAAACTCTGAATATGCAAATACTATTGCCAAAAGTTCTTTCTCAGTTTGAGGATATTGCATTTCAGTTTGGGTAAGAGTTCTAGATGCATAGACTACTGGTCTACCTTCTTGAAGAATAACTGTGCCAAGACCAAATTTTGAAACATCACAGGAAAGCGTTACTGGTTTATTGACATCATAGTACCTTAATGAAGGTGGGGCTGGCAATTTTCTGCTTAAGGTCTTCAAATGCTATGTGGTGCTGTTCCAACCAAGACCACATAACTTTTTTGAGTGCCAGCTCTCGCAAGGGTGCTGTCATCTCACTGAAGTCTGGTATAAACTTGCCTAAATGGTTGACCATACCAAGAAAACGTTGTAGAGCCTGAATATTATCCAGTGCTGGCATCTCTAGAATGGCTGCTTGCTTGGACGGGTCTGGTTGCAAGCCAGTGCTAGTAAATAAATGACCTACATATGTAACTTCTGGTAGTCTGAATTTGCACTTCAGAGGATTGAGCTTCAAGGTCACTTCACATGTTCTGTCTAGAAATGTCCAAGGTTTCTGTCATGCTCTGCTTCACCATTGCTTCCAACCAATAAATCATCTACTCTATGGCATGAGGATAACCTGAAAAAATTTGCTCCATTGCACGCTGAAAGACTTCACGTGCAGAATTTATTCCAAATGGCATCCTGAGGAATCTATATCTTCTAAATGGGGTACTGAAAGTAGTCAGTAATGAAGATTTGTGATCAAGCATCACTTGCCAAAATGAACTTTTTGCATCCAAAACAGAAAAAACAGTATCATTCAGTAGTAAGGCTGTAGTAAGGCTGCGACTTCCTCGACTGTACACATAGGACAATGCAGTCTTTTTAATGTTTTGTTCAAATCTCTTGGGTCAATGCATATTCTGATTTTGCTTGACCCTTTTTTGTGGATTGCTACCATGGATGACACCCATTCAGTTGGTTCGGTAACAAATTACACCTTGCTGCACCATTTTATCCAACTGAGATTTGACTTTAATCTGCATAACTATTGGAACTTTTCTTGCTGGTCTGACCACTGGACTTACCCCTGGGTCTAACTTCATAGAATACACCTGAGAAAGCTATATGTGAAAGCGCTTGTGTTAGTCTGACTACATTAAAACTGGTTGCTGAAAACTGGAGCCTGGTCTCTACAGAATCATTTGTTTCACTGGACTTTTTGGATTTATCTGTCATTAATGTAGAGACGGCTGAATTTCATTGGTTTTGGTTGTTTTTGCTGATAGAATACACTATGTCAACGATGTCAATACCTAACTTGTCATCAAAAACATCAGCATACTCTGACAAAATAGCTTCATTAAAATTGGAAGTAGGACATGTGCTTATATGATGAACTTCTTTGGTAAAGGAAAGCAGATTCATTCTCAAACTGTCTCTGAGACCCAATAATGATTGCACAGGTCTTCAAACTACATAGAATAGAAAGCTGTAGCAGTTTCTAGTCAGATAACATAAAAGCACTACTGAGCCTTCGGTTTAAATTTCTTCACCTCCATAAGCAACAAGTTTCGCACAACTGACCACATCTTTTTTTTATTTATTTATTTATTTTATTTATCATTTTGTTGACCGGGAAAGTCCGACTAGGTTCCACAGAGCCTGTTTTCAGCGGAGGCCCGGGGAGAAATGCTCCAGATGCATGTCTTTGGAATGCTTTAAGTTAACATTAAGTTGCTCACCAGCTCTCACCTTAGCAAATGTGTCTGCTGACATAACATTACACTGTGAGTTAATGTCTACTTTGAGCTCGGTGGATTTACCATTGATCTGGGCACTACAAAACACTTAATTCTTTGCTAACAGATTTACTGCATCAATCTTTTCACCAATTACTGATATACCATCTATGCAGAAAGTTGGGTTGTAGCTCTCTATATGAATCAACTTGCATTTTTAAGTGAGCCTTCCTTATAACTGTGTAAGGTTTACTTGATTTGCAAAACTTTTGAAAATGGTTCCATTTTTTACACTTGTGGCATTGCTGACCAAACGCTAAGCACTTCTCTATTATAGACTCATGATTACCACCACAATTGTGACAATTAACAGTAAAGCTTGATTTGGTTTTGCTGACTCACCCTTGTACGGCACTGAGCATGTCCTTTTCACTGAACTAGTCTTAGACTATGGGATTTACCTGCCACACCCACAGGGGTTACAGCTGCCATGTGCTTAGGCCTGCTTTTACTAGCCATGTGTTGCATGCTGTCTACATTTGCTCTAGAGCCTGCTGAAACGATGCTCTTATCACTTGCAAGCATACTTGTGTGCCTTTCTGTAACTTCATAGTAATGTCTTTCGGCTTTTCCTGGTTAGGGGTCACCACAGCAGAACTCTGGTCCGCTTATGATTGGCAGTAGATTTTTATGGTGCTGAGGTGCCAGCCCAATGCCCAACCTTCAATGAAGGCACACCCATTCATGCACACACCTACCGTGAATTTGACAAATCTCTATTGCTTTGCTTAATGTTAAATCACTGTCACAAAGCAAAATCGTTCTCACCGCAGCGCTATTAATACCACACACAAGCCTGTCCTTTATTAACTCATCTTTTAAATCACCAAACATACACATTTAACTTTGTTTCTCAGGTCAGAAGTATAAGCTGCAAAAGTTTCTCCTGGCTTTTGATCTCTTGTGTAAAATAAATGCCTCTCTAATGTAACATTTGTCTGGGGGTTGCACATTTCCCTGAATTTGCATTTCAAACACTCGGGGTCTTCCCTTGATTCAGCCTGTACAACAATATGACAGTTTTCCTCTTCTCCTTCATATATTGCAGTTGCATACACAAATGAACGCTGTCTTTCAATGGCCTCTGACCCAGCTAAGTTTATCAAAATGAATTCCCTAGTGCATGCATCTTTGTCAGAATAAACTGCTTGTATAAAAATATCATACTCTTGCTCAAATATTCTCCAAATTCTCTGCAATATTCTGATCAAATACAAGTGGACTGGTCTGCAAAATGCCTCTTCCATATTAATATATACCAGTAAAAGCTTTTGCAAGTATGCACGAACAAGCACACATATACATATGCCAGAAATTTATGCCAGTATTTGTAACTATGCCCAATAGCACAACAAGCTTCTGAATAACTGAACTTTGCAAAATAAGTCTCCTGGGCACAAGAATACTCTTGAAATCACTGTACTGTAAGAAATCACCTCTTATCAGTGTAATAAACATTTCAAAATAACTGCACTGTGCAAAAAAACTGGAGGAAGAAGCTCAGAGTAAAAAACATTTTGAAGAAACTGCAGTTTGCGAATAAACAGTACTCAGCACACTGAAACCTTTCCAAAATGGCTGTACCTTGCTGAATAACTCTGTACCATGCAAGAAACACTCTGTAATGGCAACACTCTGCGAATAGATATACCCAGCACAAGAAACTTTTTGAAATGGCTGTATTTTGACTGCACTTTATGAAATAATTGCACTTTGCACACAATAAATTCTTCGGAACAAATGCACAGTAATAAACACACACTGTAAGCACTTTTACACACTTTGAGATACTTCAAATAACTCTGGTTATGCCCTGAATAGCTTCAATCAATGTGAAACAGTAGTTTATGCCAAAACACAGTATATTGCCAAAAACATGCAGTCACCTTGCTTTATTTATGCTTAATGTGCCCTTTTTGCCTTTTTATTATATTCGTTTTGCTCATTTAATCTTTTTTCATGCCCATTATACTTTTCTTGTGCTCATTTTACTCTAAACATGCTCGTTTTGTAATTCCGAGGTAATTCCAAACCCCTTATGTGCTTTTCTGATAATAGTTTTATCAAATATCTTAATTTTAAACATTTTGTTTAATTAATAAACTTTTGTGCCTCTCGTTTGCTTAATAATGTGTTCTGTGCCCTTGTAATGCTCCATTTTATATTTTTTAGAAAATAAATTGTTCATGCAAATTTTCATTACCTTTAGTTTGTTTCTGGCCATTTTTTGTACACGGTTCACTTAGTTTACCTTCCCTGTTAACTCTACACCTCATAGCTCTAAAAAGCAGTCTCTGGAATCCCCGTTCTGACACCATGACACTTGTCTGTTCAGGATTAAACAGATGAACATCTGTGGGTTCTGTTCAAGCAGCTTTATTATGTACAAACACATCAGGACTGAGGCTTAATAACATTAACTTAGATAAACTTGTTAGCAAACTAGCTATCACACTCATACATGCTCACTCTCTGGCTGCACTCTCAAAATGGTACTGAAGCTAGCACACGCTTGCTATTTATATGCATGTGCTGTCCTTGGAAACGCTTCTTAAAGGTACAACACACACACACTATTCTATCTTCTGGTGGCTTTAGTTCTGTCCAAATAATATCTCAACTTTGTATATGTAAAGAGTGCAATCCCCCCCCTTTAATACTGAGGTATAGGAAAATACGGGAACTGGACTGTTTATGTAGAACTAGTTCTGTAATAACTTTTGCCAGGAAATAAGGATCAGAGTGCAGAGTCATGAAATTGTAATTTCTCCATGTCTTTTGGATTTCTAATTCCATGGCAGGAATGGACCCCATTCCTAAGTCAGGGCACAATTAGAGTTCATGAAATCAGTGTTGTTTCATACTTTGATGTGAGAGATGAGTACTCTTCTCAGCACCTGCAATTTACCTATATTTGCCTCCTTCTGTAATTCATATGGGGTTACATGCATTATGTTCCAGAGACTCCCCCTCCTATAGAACAGGCTTCCCATCCATGTGAAGCTGAGTTAATCTATTACCCAGTTTAAGCACAACCTAGACAAGTGGATGAGGAATAGGAAATTTACACCGGGAGTGGCACCAATGTCCCTTATGGACAGAGGTAGCTTATAAAGGCCTGGCTCTCAATATCCTATTAGGATACAGGACATCATTATTATTTCGGGAAAACTTGGCTAGGCTAGAATCTATGGCTCTATTAGTAGCATATCTAAGTATGACTGTAAATTATTTTTATTTACTTTTTTATTAGATCCATTGCTCCTACTATCGGAACTGTATGGGTATCTTTCTTCCACATTGCTCTCATTTCTACCTGCAAATCCTTATATTTTATGACTTTGTTTCTCTCTGTATATAAGACATTGTAATCACTGGGTATAGCAATTTCAATGATAAATGCTACTTTGTCTTTTCATGGACCACTATATCTGGTTTTCTCACATCTAGTTTTTGAACTGCTGGTAATGGGTGATCCCATGTTATATCATTTTTATAATGCTTTGTGGCTATGTTTTCAATACTTCTCAGCTATATCTATATTGCAGTATTTGCACAATCCCCAGGGGAACATTCTTACCATATTATTGTGCCTTTCAGTGTACATGCCCCCTGCCATGAGTGTATCACACCGAGGAACAAGATTTATGATTATTTTCAGTTTTTTATTTTTATATAGAACCTTCATTTGTATGTTTCTCCCACCTTTTCTATGGATCTTATATACAAACCAATGTATATATAATCCACTATCCAAAGCTGTCATTATTAACCTTTCATCTTTTGGTTTCAGTTCATTTCTCATTACGTCAAAGTGCAGCTAAACTAAATGATGTTGCTTCGTTCCCAGTGCAAGAAACATACATACATACATACATACAGTTACTATTTAGTAATACAAGGACAGACACTTACAGACATTACATGCATAAAAATGTGCCATTTAGGGTATTGCACAAGTAGATATTGCACAAGTTTGTCGTTTTTGCATTTAAGTTACCTGTAACACATTGCACTTAAGTTACCTGGCACTTGCTCACTAAAGCAATTATATAAGTCAGCACTAAAAATTAAAAGCAATACACCCTCACTCCCCATTGGCCCTTGTTTTCAATTATAAAGGAATTCCCAATATTATTCTAGCATGTCCAAAGGTCAGTTGTCAATCTCCTCTCTGGTCCAGCTGGTGAATCTGGGAATCTTGAGGCAATGTTACAACTGCCTCATGTACACAGACAACCCTCTCCTCCTCCCAACAAATTCCAACACATGTGAGAGATGCAACCATATAGCCAAACTGGAGGCTAAGCTCTCTCAACTCAGTACTAGCATAACCAGTCAGGAGGAGAAGGAAACCACACTCACTACAATTCCAGCCTCACATAGACCTACCACAACAGCAAACCAAACACATAATCACACAAAAACATACTTGGAGGCTCTAAATAAAGATCTGCCTAAGCAGCAGAGACCTCCAAAGCAGACACCCAAGCAACCACTACCCCAAAACAAAACACATGCAACACATATCTCACAAAGCCAGTGTGCCGAACAGTCACAGCCCTTAAGGCTAAACAACACACCTGATACACTTGTAATAGGTGACTCTATCGTCAGGCACACTGACGTCCCGCTCACCAGGCTGAACAAGGAGAAGGTCACGGTGAGCAGCCTGTCGGGTGCTAGGATCCGCCACATAACACAAGCACTCAGGTCACTCCAAGGCAAGTACAAATATGACTCAGTCATTGTCCATGCTGGTGTGAATGACCTGAGATGTACCTCCCTGGACTACATGAAAAGAAACATAGAGGAGCTCTCTGAGCATGTAGCCCAGGCCGGTATGACCCTGACCTTGAGTAGCATCTTACCCTCACCAAGAATGATGCCACAATATGAAGACAAGATGATCAATTTCAACAATTGGCTTAAGTACTGGTGTCATTCAAAGGGGATCCAATGCCTGTCAGCCTGGGATGATATGCTCGACAAGCCACGATGCTTCGCTAGGGACGGCTTGCACCTGTCACCCCTGGGCTTTCAGATATTGGCAAAGGCTCTTGCTACCCCCATAGTGCCTTTTTTAGGCAAGGCTCAAAAGACAAACCCACCTTCATAGGTATCACAAGGGATAAGAAACTAAGAGTAATGCTACTCAACACCAGAAGTCTAAACCTCAAGATGCACGCACTGGAAACTCTCCTTAGCATGGAGAACATCGATATCTGTGCAGTAACAGAAACCTGGTTCAGGGCTCCCGAGAGCACCCCGGCACTACCAGGTTATACCTCATACCATGGTTTTCGGCCCCAAAACTTGGACCAAACCACAAAAGGAGGGGGAGTATCGATATTCATCAAAGATACCTACACCTCCAGGTTGGTGGCAAAGCACAAAGCATCAGAGACTATCCATGTGCAACTAACAGTGGGTAAAACTGCTTTCCAGTTTATAGCCTGCTACAGACCACCCTCCCAAACCCAGGAACCCCACTCGGCCTTCCTTAGAACACTGGAAAATGTGAAGGTCTCTCCAAACACCATTATATTGGGCGACTTCAACTACCCAAACATAGACTGGGAGCATTACTCTAGCTCCAACACCCTAGCCCAAAGGTTACTAGAATTCATAAACTCAAATGCTATGGAACAACTTGTTACCACTCCCACAAGAGGGGAAAACATACTTGACCTGATCATCACCAACATGGGGACTCTATGCTCCAGACCAGAAGTGTATCCCTCACTGGTAAGATCAGACCATAAACTGATCTCACTGGATATTCACATCCCGACCCCACCCCCTGCCCAGAAAACCACAGTGAAAAACTTCTCTAAAGCAAATTTCACACTCCTCAAAACCGAGGTAAAATCCTTCAAAGCCCCCGGGCCTGTGGAAAATATGGCCCAGACCGCAGAATCCTTTATAAATGCATTCTATGAACACCTTCAGGAATACATGGATCATGCAATCCCAAATAAAATCAAGACCCAATCCTCCAAAGGCAGACGTCCTGTCTAGTGGACCCCAGCCATAAACAAACTATACAATAGAAGGAGGAAGCTACTACATGACAGAGCAAAATCCCAAAAAGGGAAGGCATCCCTGATCAGTATTAGCAAAAAACTAAGGGCACTCATAAAATTGTCTAAGGCCAGCTTCAAGAAAAAAATTGCACAGGACACTAAGGAAAATCACAAGGCTTTCTTTAGTTATGTTAGGAACCTGGGTGGGAATTCCCAGATATGCTCAGAATTAGTCCAAAATGACAAAAAATACACCAAACCCACAGACATTGCCAACATCCTAGCTGACAGGTTCAGTGTAAACTTCTTCCCCCCTCCCACCAAAAGGGAAAATATCTATCCCAGCAGAGTGCTGCCCCCCTGACATCTCAGATGCTCAAGTAAGAGCTGCCCTCTCCAAAGCAAAAAACACAGCACCAGTGGGACCAGACGGTGTCCAGGGCTACGTCCTACATGAACTCCAAGAAGAGCTAAACCCAAACATAAAACTAATGTTCAATCTCAGCCTTATTACAGGATATGTACCCAAAGAGTGGCATACAGCAACAGTGGTCCCTCTCCACAAAGGTGGTGCCTCAACGGACCCTGGAAACTATCGCCCCATAAGCCTGACTAGCTTGGTCTGCAAAGCTATGGAAAGGATCATCATGGACCTCATAAATAAAGATATTGGGGACCTACAGACACTGGATCCTACCCAGTTCAGCTTTGTTAAGGGCAGATCCTGCCTCTTAAACCTGGTCGACTTCTTTGAAACAGTCACCAAGGCCATTGACGAAGGGAAGGTGGTCCACACAGCCTACCTGGACCTCGCAAAAGCCTTAGATACAATACCCCACTCGGGCATTATAGATAAGCTCACCAGCTTAAATATAACCCCCTATGTCACTAGATGGGTTGCAAACTGGCTCAAGGATAGAACCTACATGGTTAGAATTGCTGGAGCCATGTCAGATTCCGAACCAGTTACAAGTGGCATCCCACAAGGCTCAGTCCTAGGACCTCTCTTGTTCAGTATATATTTCTCTGAGGTACAGGCCAACACAGAAGGACTGTGGCTGACCAAGTTCGCAGATGACTGCAAACTGGGCACCATAATCGACTCTCCAGCCGACACAAGCATCCTCCAAAAGGGCCTCATAGAAACAGACAACTGGTGCCAGAGCCATGGTCTCAAGCTAAACGCCAAAAAGTGTATAGTCATCCCCTTTGGCAAAAACAAAGTGCCCACAAATTACCACATAGGTGGTAATCCATTAAGTACAGAAGAAGTAATTAGGGACCCGGGGACCCAAGTTGATAGCAATCTCTCATTTGACAACCACGTGGCCAAAGTGGTTAGAAAAACATTTTATATAGCCCACCTAATCATGAAGAGATTCACAACTAGATTAGGGGAGGTCATCGTGCTTCTTTACTCATCCCTCATCAGGTGCATAATCGAGTACAATGCCCCTTTTGTGATGTACCTTACCAAACACCTGCAGCAACTGGAAAGACCCCAAAAGTACCTCACCAAGAGGATCAAAGGGCTCAAACAGATGCCATATGCTGCCCGGTTAAAGAAACTCCAGCTCTACTCAGTGGTATACCGCCTGCTCAGAGGCTACCTGTGCCTGACGTATAAAGCCATGTCCAACCCAGAATTAAGGGACATGCTGCACCTCAAAAAATCCAAATCCCATCGAGCTACACGTTCGAGAGACTTGAACCTCAGCACTGAAATAAATAGGACATGCTGGAGGGACAGATTCATAACCCAGAGGCTCCCTTCACTCTGGAATAAAATCCCAGTCCAGGTTAGGCAGAGTCCCTCATTGACTCTCTTCAAGAGGAATCTTGATGAGTGGATGGGAGATCATAGGTTTACCCCGGGTATCACTTCTGTGTCACCGTTAGACAGAGGCACAGTATACTAACCTCGAAAAAGGGCATAGCAAAACAAATTTAAAATGGGTGGCGAAAGCCAAACATACTCTGGCTAGGCTTATAAATGCCCTAGGGCAGATAGCCTAGTATGAACCTATGAACCTATGAACCTAAACCTAAATTTTCACATTAATAGGTACCTGTGAAGCAAAAATATTGCATAGAGTACCGCACTTTTATGTTTCAGGACAGATGAAGATTTGGACATTGCACTAAAGTATATGACTAGTAGTAGTGATCTTAGAATAAATGGAGATAAGAGTATGTCATTTACTGGATTAGTCAAGAGAATATTCAGTTAATTGGTAGAGAGAGCAGAATGGCTTCTGGCATGCCTGTTGTTAGAGTTCAGCAATCTGGTGGATAAAGTAAAAAAGCTTCTACTGAGCCTAGATATCTTACAGTACATGCTGCATTAATGTCTACCTGAGGAAAGGTGGAAGATCATATGACAAGCAGGGTGAGTATGGTCATTTATTATCTTTCTAGCTCTTCTAATACATCGAGATTTGTGTAAGTCATCCAGATGCCAAAGGAGAGCAAATGATTCTTTCCACTGTTGTTACTACTCTCCAGAGAGCATTGCGATCTGAGGCATTACAGATCCCGTACCATACAATGATGCTGTTTGTCAGTATGCTCTCGATGGTTCCCATATAGAAGGCTTGGAGGATGGACTGTGACAAGTTTGCTTTCCTCAGTTTCCATAGAAGTGCAAACGTTGCTGCGCTTTTTTGACAGTGTGGTTGGTGTGCACTAAGACAGGTCCTCTGATATGTGTATACCCAGGAACGTAGTCCTCTTGACTCTTTCTAATACTACTCCCCTGATTTCCAGAGGTTGATGTGCTCCCTGAGACCTCCTAAAGTCCACAATCAGTTCCTTGGTCTTGCTGATGTTCAATTCCAGATTTTTGCTGTCACATCAGCCTAGCAGATGTTCCACTCCACTCCTATATGCTGTTTCCATGCTGTTCCTGACAAGACCTCTGACTGCAGTGTCATTTTGAGAACTTGATAATTCTGTTGGATTCATATCTGGCTAAACAGTCACGTGTAAGCAAGGTGAATAGCAGAGGACTCAGAACACAGCCCTGTGGTTCACTCATGTTCAGAGTTATGCTTGTAGAGCTATCATTTCTCACACATAACTTTTGGGGTCTGTCTGTGAGAAAGTTTAGTATCCAATTGCACAGGGGCTGTTGATGCCCAGTTGAATTAATTTTATCACTAGATTATGTGGGATGACAGTATTAAAGGTGCAACTGATGTCGATGAATAACAGACTAGCATAACAGTCCTTATTTTCCAAGTGGGTCAAGGTTTCATGAAGTGCTAAAGAGATGGCATCTGCTGTGCAGCGGTTTGACCTGTAGGCAAACTGCAATGCATCTAGTGTTGCAGGTATGTTTGTTGAGATGTGGTCCTTGATCAGCCACTCGAAGCACTTCGTGCCTTTATAAGCTCGTACACCTCACTGGGCAGCCATGGTTTTTGGTTTGCACGTATCGTGATGTGTTTGGTAGATGTCACATCATCCATACATTTTGAGATGTAGGCTGTAACAGATTCTGTATATTCTTCCAAGTCTATTTGGTGATTCGTTGTGGCTCCCTCCCTCTTAAAGTAGTCTTGCAGTGCTGTGACCGCACCCTCAGGCCATAACCTTATTTGCTTCTTTGATAGTTTTATTGATTTTAGCAGTGGTTTGTATGCAGCAAACAACATGATGGCAAGATGGTCCAAGCTTCCCAGGTGTGGATAAGGTGCTGCCTTACATGCCACCTTTAACCCGTCCTGAGTCAATTTTGGTCAAAATGTGGTTGTTCCAGGAGATCTATGTACTTGGCATTATGTTTATGGATTTTTCCATATTTCTTTACTTCTTATCTGATCATTATCCTATTTTTCTTTTTTTCTTTTTGCACATTCAGTTGCTGTCTGATTTTTGTCTATTTCTGGTTTGACTTCTATTCCACTTGACACTGAATTGCTTCTGCTGAACTAAGCAAAAATGCCATCTTAGATGTCTACTCATGTTTTAAAACTTTCACTGTGCTTGGATCTGATGAGGTTAACAGATATTTATTTGTATTTATTTATTTGCAGTTTGTTAACAGGGAAAGTCCATTGGGCCGAGATGAGCCCTTTTTCAATGGTGGCTTGGGGAAAAAAGTTCCATGTATAGACATACAAGTCAAAAATCAACAGAAGTTATACAATATTAAAAATACAAAATTGAAGTACAAATATGTACGCAGTCATATATGTATATGCAGATATGTATGCAGTCCTTCGCTTGTGGATATATACATGTAATGAAATTTGAGGAGGACCATACCTACTTCATGGTGAGGAATAATCTTGGAATACACTGATTTTTATATATCATTTAATAAGGATGAAGTATTTTTTTTTTATTTCATGTATAATCCAATAAATTGGGGACCAGTCAATTACCACAAAACTGCATGTATGAACAGGAAGTCCAAATTGATTAATAGCTTGGATTTTATTCTTGGCTGTCAAGGCAGTTTCCAATATCAGTTTTATTCTTCTTAAATCTTCCTTACTGAACTTTATTTGCATTTGTTCATGCTTTATTCTTGATCATTCATCTATCCCCATATACTTATACACTTGATATAAGTTTTAATGGTTTACAGAAAGGGACTGTGGTTCATTTTCTGGATATTACCTTGGAAGGTAGTAATAAGGGAGAGGTTAAAATGAAAGTTTATAGGAAATTTGAAAATCACGACCATATATTATTTGGCACTGGTTGCCACCCTTCACATACTATCAAGTCAATTCCATATGGAGAGTTTATGAGGGTAAAAAGAATATGCAATAATATTAAGGACAGAAATATTGAAACAGAAAAGGCAATAAATATGTTTTACAAGAGAGGATATGATGGGGAACAAATTAATGAAGGAATAGAGAAGGTAATGTTGATTAGTGAGGGAAATAATAATATTAATAAAAATAAATATTTTGGTAAAAATAAGGAGAAAAAAGAAGATATTTATTTTATATCCAAATATACTCCCTTTTCTGTTGAACTAGAAAGTATAGTAAAATACTACTGGGAAATTCTGAGAAAAGAAGAACAAGTAGCAAAGGATTTGAAGTTGAAATTTACATATAGGAATGGGAGAAATATAAGGGATTTATTGGTACATGGAACCTTTGAGAGACCTTCAAATATGAATTCACAAGTTTCATTAGGAAAAGGTACATTTCCTTGCAGGAATTGTGTGGTTTGCCAAATTATTCTGAGAACCTTTCCAGAGATTAATGGTAAAAGGTTCCAGGAACAAAGTTACTTTATTGTAATAGTGTAAGTATAGTGTATGGGCTTAGGTGCCCTTGCAATAAATATTATGTAGGTGAGAGTAAGAGAAATTTTTCAACCAGACTTAAAGAACATGGAAGTGATATAAGAAAAGGTAGGCTGGTTAATCCAGTAGCAGAACATTTTTGTAGCTACCATAAAGGGGACCCTGAAGGATTGCAGGCAACAGTATTAAACAGTGGAAGGAAGGTTTTTTAACATCGGAAGGGTTGAAGTACAAACTAAGACAAAAAGAATCTTTTATTTTAAAATATAGTACCTTATGCCCTAAAGGTTTAAATAAGGAATTGGAAAAGTTTCTTATAGTTTGTCTTTAAGATATATTAATGTATAATTGGAAAATCGGGGGGGGGGGTCCTCTCTTTAATATAAAAGAAGTATGTGTTTTGTTGTTGAAATATAACAAATACAGACTTCGTTTTTATTATATTCGTCCATTGTGTTTCCGCTTCACTCAGCTTGCGTTTTACTTTCTTTTTACTAGTGTCTAGTTTTTTAGTGTTTTTCTTTTTATATTCTCAAAAGGCTGTGGAAGCCGAGGCACTAGAGGATTTGGTCTGTTTTATATTGCTGAAAAAGTTTTTGCTTGCTGCTAGTCTTGTTTTAATTAAAGAAGAAAAAAGAAAAAGCCTGGTGTGGGTCGTGCAATTTCCTTATGGTTCCTGTGGATTTACTGGCCAATTGGTGTGTGGTAAAAAGAGTATTTCTCTTCAGTGTGGTCTATATATTTTGCTATGGCCAGTGAGTTGTTTTCTTCATTACCTTGCCTGTTCTGTGAAACAGGGATAGATTTATCACAAAGAACGATGGATGGTTTTCTACTGCAACAGGGTGAACCGAATGGTCCTGGTAAAGCAGTTGGAATAGAGGGTTTGTCAATTAACAACTCTAATTCTCCCCACAGTGTATATAGTAAATGGGAAGAGGAAAGAAATAACAAATGTGTTGACCCATTTGCTACTGTGGGTAAAAAACTTGACATTTCAGCCATCCCCGAGGTTCAGGCAATGTTTGAACAACTGGACAAGGTTATCTTTAAGGAGATGTCTGTATTCTTAAATATGCAGAGTTTAAAATGGTACCAAGAGCTTGAGATCACACCCAGGGGTCTAAGAGCCTTTAAAAATCCTTCCACTCCATTTGATCTAAGTCTAGAAGAGGAAAAGGGTTTTTTGTGACAGATGGGTTAAAGCAGCACATAAATGTAGCCTGGAATGGGTCAGCATCCTTATTGAAAGGGATACGTTGAAAAGGGACAGATTAAAGAATGAAGCCAAAAAAAGTGCTGTTATAAAAGATAATAACAATGAGTTACTTGATGATTTTTTACATAGTTTAAAAGATAGACTGGCATCTTATGAGAAGGAACTGGTGAATCAAAAAAATCCAAACTCAATAGAGACTGAAGGGATTATGAACGTAAAAAGGCATTCATGATCTCTTCGAATCAACAAATGCCATGTCATCGTGTAAGATTCAGTAGGGAGCAGGAAGTGAAAACAGCCCAACAATGCTATACATCGGCGGAAAGTGCTGCATCATCTACCGAAGGGGAGTATGAGGAAAATATGGAATATCCAACTTTGCCAAGACCGAAGGATGGGGATTACTTTAAAAAGACTTTTCATGAACAAGGCTCCTATTATGGGGGCAAAAAAAGAACATGGTATGGACAGGACTATCAAAGGGAACAGGGGCTTGGCCCACATTCCAGTAAAAGAGGTAAATGGACTTATTAAATCTTTAGAGTCAGACAATGTGGTTAAAACTGATGATTATATTGTTAATTTATCGCAATATGTATTTAATGAGAATGAAAAACATGTACTGAACAGGGGTTTAAAGTTCAATCCTACTGCTCTAACAAGATTGTATGAGTTGAAAAATTATGTTTTTAAATTCATTAGGAAATTACCTTTACGTGATTTTTTTTAAAAATGAAAAATGTGGGGATGAAAATGTATTTGTCACTGAAGACGTAGAATCTAGTGATGATAGCTTCTATTTGTGTCATGCTAAAATGGGAATGGAAGAAAATGCATATTGTTGTTTTGATACAAGTAGGATTGAAGTGCATAGTAATATCATACCACCATTTAGAAATGAAAATATTCAACAATTGTACTATGCTTTGAACCATGTAATTGAAAATGAATATTATGTTTTTTTTTTTAAAAAAGGAGATAGAATTTAATATAAGTAAACAGGAGTGGCTGTGTTTAAAAAAGTTATGTGAAAATCATTAGCTGGCATTTAAACCAGCGGATAAAGGGGGGAAGTTGGTTGTTATGCATTTTGGGCAGTATTGGGAAATGTGCAATCAACATTTGAGTAATGAGAGTGTTTATAAAAAAAGTACACAAATATGTATATGATAAAGCTTTATGTGAATATGATGAACTCATATGTAAAGGAGTCAGATTAAAATATTTTACATCTGTGGATAAGAAAAGGAAGTTTTGTAGAAAAAACTGTACTATGGCAACATATTTTTTTGTCTACCTAAGATCCATAAAAATGCAACCAACCTCCACGGAAGACCTATAGTATCAGCCTGTAGTTACTTTACAAAAATTTAGCTAATTTTTTACATGGTTATTTTGTTAAGAAGGTAGTAAAACTACCCTCTTATATGAAGGATTCATTTGATTTTTTAGAAAAATTAAGAGAGGTCAAGTGGGAGAAAGATATGTACTTTGTTGTAATAGATGTGGTTAGTCTGTATATGAATATTAAACATACTTTCAGGATGGAAACCCTGGAATTTTTTTTGGTAGCAGCCCTAGAACTGAATATATTAAGGCATTAACCCTCTTTTGTATAGAAAATAACATTTTTGAATTTGATGGTATGTTATATAAACAGATGCAGGGAACGGCGATGGGGGCAGCATTTGCCCCCATCTACGCAAATCTCTTTATGGGCTACTTTGAAAAATTATATATCTATCGCAATTAATTTTATAGAAAAAATGTGCTTAGACACTATAGATTTATAGATGATCTCATTTTTATATGTAAAGAGGCCTTTGAAAAGGTGGAGGAATTTATAATGAGCATAGAGAAGAACAGGTTTGATATAACTTTTGATGGTTTACAGAAAGGAACTGTGGTTAACCCTGGAAGGTAGTAATAAGGGAGAGGTTAGAAAGAAAGTTTATAGGAAATTTGAAAATCAAGACCATATATTATTTGGCACTAGTTGCCACCCTCCACACACTATCAAATCAATTCCATATGGAGAGTTTATGAGGGTAAAAATAATATGTAATAATATTAAGTACAGAAATATTGAAATAGAAAAGGCAATACATATGTTTTACAAGAGAGGATATGATGGAGAACAAATTAATGAAGGAATAAAGAAGGTAATGTTGATTAGTGAGGGAAATAATAATATTAATGCAAATAAATATTTTGGTAAAAATATGGAGAAATAAGAAGATATTTATTTTATATCCAAATATACTCCCTTTTCTGTTGAACTATTGAACTAGAAAGTACAGTAAAATACTACTGGGAAATTTTGAGAAAAGAAGAACAAATAGCAAAGGGTTTGAAGTTGAAATTTACATATAGGAATGGGAGAAAAATAAGGGATTTACTGGTACATGGAACCTTTGAGAGACCTTCAAATATGAATTCACAAGTTTCATTAGGAAAAGGTACATTTCCTTGCAGGAATTGTGTGGTTTTCCAATTTATTCTGAGAACCTTTCCAGAGATTAATGGTAAAAGGTTCCAGGAACAAGGTTACTTTACCTGTAATAGTGTAGGCATAGTGTATGGGCTTAGGTGCCCATGCAATAAATATTATGTAGGTGAGAATAAGAGAAAATTTTCAACCAGACTTAAAAGAACATGTAAGAGATATAAGAAAAGGTAGGCTGGTTAATCCAGTAGCAGAACATTTTTGTAGCTACCATAAAGGGGATGCGGTCACCATTGATGTAGTTGAGCTTTTTCCTAGTATTCCACATTGTACAGGCCTTGATTGGTTTAGGGAACTTTTGGTTTCAGAATCAGGGTTAGACAATAGGACAATTAACTTAATAGTTGAGTTTATGGAAATAGTGTTGGATAATAACTTTATTTTCTTTAACAGTGAATTTTATCGGCAAACGAAAGGTGTCGCAATGGGGACTCCATGTGCTACTATTTATGCAAACATGGTATTATATTACTGGGAACAAAACTATGTGTTTGCTAGTCCATGGAATAGTTATATAACACATTATAGAAGATACCTGGGTGATATTTGTTTGTTATGGAACAGCACAGAACAAGATTTTAAAAGTTTTATAGACTATATTAATGCTAGTACAGATTTTTTAAGCTTCACTTATAAAGTGGATCAGGATGAATTGAATTATTTAGATATTACTTTAAGTAAGGATTATATTAATGCTAAATTTCAATCAAGGATTTTTAGGAAAGTTACATTTTCTAACTCATTTTTGCATTTTAACAGTGGGCATCCTTTTTTATCAAAAAAAGGGTGTTATTAAAGGACAGCTTATTAGAGCTTCCAGAATGTCCAGTTCTCCTGAAAGTTTTGTAAATGAGATTCATATTCTTAAGGAATTGTTCTTGGGAAAAGGTTATCCCTCACACTTGTTTGATGCTTTGAGTCAGGAAGTAATAAACAACAGAGAAACCAAATACCCACCTTTGTTAGGGTCAGTACATAATATTAAACAAATTGAACAGATAGAAAGCCTTGAATCAGCAAATAATTTTATTCATACTTTTTCAACCAATTCCCATGAGGTAGAAAATATTATTTTTAAATATTGGCCTATACTTGCTACACATGAGGATCTAAAGCAGATGGTCACCAAAGGTCCCCGTTTTATAAGAAAAAGAGGCACTAATCTAAAAGAGCTGTTTGAAAGAAAACAGAATCTGAAATTATACACAACTAAAACGAAGCTAGGCACATATAAATGTGGCAGCTGTAAACAATGTAGTGTTATGATGAATCAGAACACAATTTATATGCCCACTAGAAAATTCTTATTTAGATGCACTGATTATTTTAATTGTGGCACCAAAGGGGTGGTTTATTTGGGGATCTGCACACACTGTTCCAGCTTTTATGTAGGAAAAACTGAGAGGCCTCTAAGAAGACGGATTTATGAGCATCTATATGATGTCTCTAGATGTAAAGAAAGCAACGCTTTTTACAAACATTTTCAAAATTGTAATAACATGAATCTGAGATTTATGGTTTTGGAGCAAGTTACACCGGAGTTAAGAGGTGGTAACTGGGAGGCCCAGTTGAAATATCGAGAGCTCTATTGGCAACTGAAGTTAGATTCAACTAGACCTCCAGGGTTGAACGAAAGTGTTAATATTGGGAGTGTCTTGAAGTTAAGAAAGGCTAAACTTTAAAGGAAGAATTGATACTGTTTTAGAAGTATAATATAGACTTATATTTTAAGATTTTATGGTTATTATTTTAAGCAGTTTAAGAACAATTATTATAGATTATTCTGTGTGAAAGTTTTTATATTATGCATTCATTATTTAATTCATTGGTTATATAAAATGAAAGGCAACATTCAAAATGTCAACAATAATAATGAATTTATAAAGTTCCTTTGGGTAGCATCATTGTATTTATTTATTTAATATTATTTAATATTTTTTATTCATTATTATTTTTAATTTAAATATGATATTATCGCAAAGCTTAATTGAATATTTTAATTAATAACTTAATTAAGTTTTTAATGACTTAATACAAGTCATGTGATTATAGATTTACTATTTAATAGGAAGGCAGGGCTATGTCAGAAATTATACCTTGAAAAAGCCTGGTAGTGACCGTGTGAAAGCGCTTGGATTATATGTGTGTACATCTTGTTTGTTTTTTTATTAAACGCTTGTGTTTTATCACCAAAAAAAATTCTGGCTCCAGGTCCTGTTGCCATTGGATTTATCTCTTGTTACTGGCTGATTTTATTTCTTTTGGTGTATTTACCATAAAGGGGACCCTGAAGGATTGCAGGCAACAGTATTAGAACAGCGTAAGGAAGGTTTTTTTAACACCGGAAGGGTTGAAGTACAAACTAAGACAAAAATAATCTACTTTTATTTAAAAATATAGTACCTTATGCCCTAAAGGTTTAAATAAGGAATGTAATTGGAAACATTTCTTATACTGTGTCTTTAAGATATATTAATGTATAATTGAAAAATTGGGGGTGTGTGTCCTCTCTTTAATATAAAAGAAATATGTGTTTTGTTGTTGAAATACACTCTGAAAAGGCTGTGGAAGCCGAGGTGCTAGAGGACTTGGTCTGTTTTATATTGCTAAAGCAGTTTTTGCTTGCTGCTAGTTTTTTTAATTAAAGAAGAAAAAAGAAAAAGCCTGGTGTGGTTCGTGTAATTTCCTTATGGTTCCTGTGGATTTACTGGCCTACTGGTGTGTGGTAAAAAGAGTATTTCTTTTCAGTGTGGTTTATATAATTACCTCAAAACTGTAAGTATGAACAGGAAGTCCAAATTGATTAATAGCTTGGATTTTATTCTTGGCTGTCAAGGCAGTTTCCAATATCAGTTTTAGCCTTCTTAAATCTTCTTTACTGAACTTTATTTGCATTTGTTCATGTTTTATTCTTGATCATTCATCTATCCCCATATACTTATACACTCCCTCCTGCTCTAGTTCCTTTATATCATATTCCTGTTCCAGGCTGATATTTTCTTGGTGCTGCAGTTTCCCCATTTTAAAAGGTGCTTTTGCATATTTAGCAAGGCTAAATGTCATTCTTATATAATCTGGAAAAGTTTTAATTATTTGTAGTTGTGCTTTCAACTTCTTATCTGTTAAACTATGCAGTTTTAAGTCATCTGCAAAATGCAGATGAGAAAGAAATCTTTAAATAAGATTGCTTTCTGGGGGCCAAATTGTAACCATAGCCAAAGCAGTTAAATAAATAGCTTAATAGTTTGAGGGCAAGACAAAACAACATCTGTAAGAATACCCTCTTTAAAATTTTTATCAATGGGATAATAATTTGCTCTTCAGCATTGTACTACTGTAAAATGGTTTGCCACTGTTTCATGGTCACTGTAATGTGATTGACATAGGTTGTATTTTACACATTTACATTCCTTTACCCATGAATGTGGGATGTTGTCAAATGCTTTTTTGTATTCTATCCATGCTATATTTAAATTCTTCCCTTTTCTACAAATCTTTATTATGGCTTTATTTAGCAAATGATCCTTTGTTCCATATGACTTTCTTTTGTTACCCTTCTGCTCTATTGCCCTAATTGTTTTATTTTTCTAAATGACTATAAACTCTGTCTGCATCAGTTCCAATATATACTTCATATAGGTTCATAGATTAGGTTCATAGATTAGTACTAGGCTAATTGCCCTTGCGAGCCATTTTTTAAGCCTAGCCAATTATCCTTTGTGAGACTCAAACCCTACGCCTTGTATTTGTAAGGCAAACAGCTTAACCATTAGGCCACCCTCCCAACCCCTTTTTTGTTGGAAGGTAAGTTATTTATCTATGGTTCTTAGAATGGCTTGCATGTTTCCTCTTAAGGAGAAGGATCATTTTTCAGTCTTTAACCAGGATGGAGTCTGGGAAGCACATATTCTTACTCAGGGCTAAACATTTGTGCAAAGATTGCAATGCTTTTAGCCAGATGTTAGGTACTGAATATGTGCCTGGGTTTCCTGTTTAGGAACTTTATTTAATTTTGTTTCAGTTTCTGTGGCCATTAATTCATCCCATTTCATATCCTCTACATTAGAGCTACTTACTGTTTCTTTTAATTCTATCCATTTAACTTCTTTGTTATGTTCATTGGGGTATCCATAAATACAACTCCCAAATGTGCCTGTTTCTTCTTTTTTGGTGGTGTTTCTATTCCTTTTGCTTTGTTTCCTAGTTCTCTAAATTTTTTGGGGTCATCACTGAATTGTGTGTTTTGTACTTTTCCATTATATTTATCTGCATACCTTCTAGGTTTTTCTGCCTGTACCATTTTTTTAGTTTATTATTGGCAACAGTGTATGATGAACTGTGGTCTATCTTCCTACTGTGCATTGCTTTTACCATGTTGTGCCTTTCTAAATATTTTTGATGATTTGTTCTCTTTTCTGTATTCTTGTAACAGTTATACTTATTGTCTTAATTGCTTTATAGTTTTATCTATTCAGTGCTTTCTTGGTGGCCTTTTACTTGTTTTCTCCCTTTTCTTTGTTAATCAACATTTTGTGGTAGCTCTTAGCTGCACAATAATATATTCTACTTATTTCTGTTATAGCACACTAATTTCTCTTGCAGTCTTGATTACTGTCTGTTTTACCAGTTTTCTCACTTTTTGGGTCTAATTTACTTTCTGTAATCAGTTTCTTTTATCTATCTTAATATGTCTATCATTCTCTATTAAATCAAGCATATCTTCCCCTAAATCATTTTCTTCTGGATTGAGGGTATCTTCTTTCCTCTCTGTTTCCTGCTAGTAATCCAAGAAAGTTAAACATTTTTTTCCTGTGACATATTCTCTTCAGAAGCTCCCTGCTACATTGGCTGCTCCTTCACATGAGAACCCTTTGGCCCATCACTCTGTAACATTACCTGTGTTACTCATTGCCACTGTTTTCTGCTCCTTCCCTTGCTGTCCAGCTTCAGCTGTACTAGTCTCCAGAAGGCTCCAGAGCATCATCATGTTGCAAATCATCTTCTGATGCCTCCTGATCCACATGTTGGGCCTTAATTTGGGGACCTGAAATTCCGTTATGTTGCAACATTGCCTGTTTCCTTCATTCCACAGCTAAGTAATAACTTCAGTTTCTATTTTTTTTTCATTTCTACCTTACTAATCTTCTTTTCTACATTCCCGTTTGTTTTCTTATTGTTTGTATTGTGAAATGTTCCATATCCGGGTGCCTTTGCCTGTATTTCTCTTCAAATATCTTGTTTTTTTGTACAGATTAATTTAGCTTTCTCCTTTGTATAAACATTGTATCATACCAGATTTCTTTTTCTTTCCCATGTCCGTGTTTCTTTTTTCATACCTTTCAAAAATCTCTGGGTTTTGTTCTTTATATTTTCACACTTCCTCTGTCACTTTTTTTTCCATTCGGTCCAAACTTCCTTCACTCATATAATATTTTTCATAAATCTGTTGTATTAACGAATGCATACTTTTATTTGAAGCATTTGGCAGGTTGTTTTCTTTACTCTAACTTGTCTTTACTCTTTCTGCATATCCTTTGCCTGGAAATTCTGGGCTTCTTGCATATTACTAACAAGACATAATTTCTTCCTCATCCTCAGTAGTCCACTTTGTCTTCTTTATGTCACTTTTTTGGCCTGCCAGTTTTTGTGTTTTTTGTGGACAACTACTCCTTCTACAGTTTCCTCATGAGTCTGACATAATCTTGTAGGAATGTTTCCATGTCCTGAAGCTTATGTACTGCTTTTGTTTCAGTTCTGGCACCATTGCATACACCTGGTTTGGGCACTTATTTTATCTTGGGATCTGTGCACAAAGCTGTTTTCCATGATGTGTGCTATATAAAATAGTCTATATATCATTGTTGTTTTGGTAAAATTTTGAGAAAGCAGGGTCCACCACGCAAAAGTACTCACCATGACTAGAGGATGAATTCAGTTCCAACAATACTGCCCTCCTTTTCTTGCTGAATTCATCTGTCAATTCAGACCCCAAGCTCTCCTGTCTTTATTGACCATCAGATATGTTCGTTGTACATTATAGCCTGAATTTCATATTACTGAACAGAGTGACTTACTTATTAATTATCACTGCTTGTTCCTTAACTAATTTATTTGATTAAGTACTGCTTAGCTAAACTACTTAAATTGTGGTATTTTCTTGTCTGTCTCTTATTCACACTTTTTTATTTCACCTACCCCCTTTTCTGAAATCATATTAACATCTCTCTCTCTCTTTCCTTACAGTCCCTTAACCACATTCAAAAGTCCAGCTAAAAAAAACCCCTGAAGCAGCTGCCTGCATACAAGAACGTGGATACTGGAACCCTGTAAAACCAGTAAAAAGCTACTGCAAGTCTTACTTTTATAAACAGACTGTGAGCAGTGTAGGTCTAATGCATACCTCCCAACCTTACCAAATTTCTCGGCATTTACCGGTTTTGAGGTGCAAATAACGGGGTGCCACGAGTTTCCACATGGCTCCCTTAATTCCCAAATTTCCTGGCTCTTTTTAAAATTTTTTTTGGCCTTCTTTTTTGGCTGACGTCATCATGTGCAGAGGCATGTGAGATGATGTCAGCTTCGTAACTAGCCTTCCAGCCTGTCAGAATTCAGCTCTGGGCTGTGACACGTCTGCGATTAGTATGCAGTCAGTGCATGCTTAGTATTACAAATGGATGGTGTTTTGAATGTACTTAGTAATGTTTTACTGGACGATGGACATGCTTAATATTATAAAATGGCTTACCAGGATTTTATTTAGCTACATGATTGTGGAGTGCAGCTTTGGTTGACAGGTTTGTGTGCCTCACAGCTGAGTTCCTAATGTGAACAGGTATGCAGTTGGGCTGGGGGGTATCAGACAGTGGAATTTTTGCAGTTCTCAGTAACTGTTCTCTGTGATTGATGCAGTCCTGTTCTCTGTGACTGATGATTTTCTGATAATGGCTGGTATTAAGCATGCTTCATAGGTGCCCTTTTGAGTATTGAAGTAAATAGTACACATAAATGGTGCCAGTATTTATATTTTGGTAATTTTGACCATTTGGTTTAGTTTGTGTCCTTTTAATGTGAGTTTCACATTTGAATCCAGTATTGTTACACTGAGGGATATTTTCTTTTCATCAAAATTTAAAGTGCTGAATTGTAGTTGCCACTACCCTCTTTTATTTTAACATTTGTTTACCGAGAAAGCCCAACCTGGAACGAGCCAATTTTCAGAGGAGGCCTGGGAAGAAATGCTCCAGACGCATGTCTTTGTGACATGGGAGGAAACTGGAGCACCTGGAGAAAACTCACATGAACGCAGGGAGGAGGACATGCAGACTCCACACAAAAGGCACCCCAGCTGAGAATCAGACTGGAGAACTTCTTGCTGTGAGGCAACAATGCTAACCACTACACCACTGCACCTCTTTATATTAACTTCATGTTAACTATCGCTGTAGCATATGGTCTTCCAGGTGATACAGCAGCCTATATAAATTTTATTATGAATGCAATAAAAAAAAATAAATACTGGTGAGAAATCCTTCTGTAAAGTCATTCCAGTGAACTAGAAACATCTGCCCAAAGAAATGAGATGAGACTAGCAGTACCCAGTTTTCAGGACTACTCTTAATAAACAAATTCATTTCATTCAAATAAGAGCTGTAGCTGTTTCAGAGATGCAGATTAGCAGCCTCTTCACTTTACAAGCCTAGATAGAACCATGACTAAACTAAATTCAGGTACAGGTCAGCTGTAAGATTCCCAAACAATTGTAGAGCATTCTCATCTGATACGACTCATATCACCCTTTTCCTCTCCTGTATTAAACATCTAGACTCTCCATGTTTTAATTTCAAGAATGAATTCCTCTTTTATTTAAATTATAAATTTCTAATCTTAAAAATTTTCTGCTTCTTAATTAATGCCAGACAAACTGAAGTGCAAGACATGTGAGAGTAAGTTGTCCTAAATATGTTTCTCCTAATACAACCTTCTCCAAGGTATTTTTTCTGTAATAATTGTAAATGTTGATTTTATGGTGTGGATGCATTATAAGAAACTTGAACATAGTACTATGTTATTTCAGTTGCAAGGTATGCAGCACTGGATTGAAACAGCTTTGTATCTAACCTTCTTTACAAACCTGTCCAAAATGATTTTCTCATTGTACTCTTATATATTGTATTATTTCTAGCTGTAACTGCTTTGTTATGACCATTTGTGTGTCATCTTCACTATGGATTGTCTTGTGACTGAAAAGTTTTGCTTGATGCTTCTCTGGTTAACAAATTTAAGTTAATAAAATGCAATGGTATGCACACTGAAGTGCACTGCTTCCATGTTGTGGGGGGTCTAATATTGGGGCGGGGGGTGTTATGTTGTTGGGGTAGCTCAAGCACATTTTGTGTAACTTGACTTACAGCAAAAAAATGTACTGTAACACAGAAGACATATAGATGGTATTGACTGAACCACATGCCATGGTACGAAATAATAAACATACACTCCTGTGAAACATGTTTGTATCTATCAAATTGGTATCCATTGTCCCCAAATATAATTGGTGAGCTTTACTTTCACTGACATCATTTTGGGGATAGCATGGGATTGTATTTGAAAACTTTAATGGGACGCATCCATTAAAGTCTATGGGCACATTCCACACTCCTTCCACAATGATGTCACCAAGGGGTGCAGTAATGTTTTTTTGGTACATGGATTAATAAAAACTTTTACAAAATCTTTTATTAAAGTATAGTCCAATAATGATTGCTTGGGGATAGTAAAGTACTTGTAGGAGAATAACTTAAATGCAAGATAGTGTTTGCAGTGGAAGCAGGATTAAGAAAAGGGAAAAGTGATCATATTTTGTCTGTTCTTCAGTTAGCGCTTAAAAGTTGGTATTCCACGATTCCACGGGAGTGGGCAGGGTTGCATAAGTATGTATGCAAATTTTATGTTAATCAGCATACAGATTTGTACCTATTTTTCATGGGCCTTTGTCCAGATTTTTGATGTTTCCAGGTTGAGAGGTATGGTCTAATATAATCTCTCTGTGATACTCCCATCGGTTCTTTTGCTGTGCACACTACTTTAATTAACCACACTTCCACAACCACTCAATTTCCTCCTTCCAGCCAATCCTAGCTATCCAATCACTCAAAACTACCTCTTCCACCCTATTAGTCTAATTAACTCTTAACTACCCTCACTTCTTTCACTCAACATACAATATGTTACTTATCCTACTTAATTCTCTCCTTCTATTCATTCTTTCCTACTCCACCTCCTATCACTCCCACTACCACCACTATCACTCTTCTCTTACTATCTCTCTTAATCACTACAATCCACTAACCTCTATAAACTTCTCAATAGCTCCCTCACTGTTTATTCACTTTCAAACTCTCTTACATAAATTTAAAATATTTCTCCCTCCCCACTACAAAACCTAAACCCAAACTTATCTTCTACAGCCCCCTTACCACAGCATACTAACCCTTCTTTCCAAGCCTCCTGCTGGCCAGCAATATTCATACTAACCCTGGCCCACCCTCCAACCCAACCAAAGGTACCCATACTCACCCCTCTAATACCTCCACTACATTGCCTGAACATTCTCCCTCCTCACCCCCTACACACCCTATCCAAACTCCTCAACCTTACACTCCAAAACCTTGAAAATACTCTCCCTCAATATTCAAAGCATTGCTAAAAAAGTTACTTCTTTCCATGCCCTTACCGCTCTCTACAACCATGACATTCTCCCCCTCTCAGAAACATGGGTGTAACCCCATATTATAGATTCTGAAATCCTCCCACCTGATTACAACATCCTCTGCCTTGATTGACACAAGAAGCGAGGTTGTGTTGTATCTTTCATATACTCTGACAAACTTTCTCTGCATTCTCTACCTACATCTCCTCCCAATTTCCATCCAGCTGAAATTCTTATTGATAATGGTAAATTAAATAATCACAAAAACCTAGCCATAGTAGCAATTTATATCTCATCTGGCAACAACACCCCTGCCCTTGAACACTTTCTCTCCTAGGCATCTCAAAACATCTCTTATGAGACTATCATCATAGGTGATGTCAATATTGATTGGAACTCCCTTAATTCCAACTCTCCCAATATTAGCATCAATCTCTTTGGATTCTCTCAACTCATCACCTCTCCCACCCATATCAATAAACACACAAATAACAGCACTACCCTTGACTGGATCCTCACCTCTAACCCAAATCTATATCACAATGCCACCACTCTACCTGACTCCCTCAGTGACCATCTCCCTACCCACGTGTTATGACACTCACCTTATCTGCTAAAACCTGACCAATACAAAGACAACCATAATCTTTCTAATTTCTGCCCAGATACCTTCAATAATCTTCTCTCCTCTATTAACTGGTCCTTTCTCTATGCCCTCCTTCTCAATGAGGCTGTCTCCAAATTTAACAGCACTGTCCTGAATATCCTAGACTCCTTAGCCTCCACTAGAAAAATAAGATCAAAAACAAACTTTGCTCCATGGTTAACCCAATCTACCTGTAGGTTTATGCTTAAATGAGACAGTGCCTGGAAAACTTGGAAAAAAACAAACTCCCATCACCATCTCCAAACCTTTAGAGAACTTAGGAACCTAACCAAAAATCAAGTCAATCTGGACAAAAAACAACACTATCAAAAAACACTAGATAACCCCAACTCAAACATGAAAAAGTTTTGGAATAGTATCAACAAACTTTTATATCCAGGCAACCCTTCTACCACCAGCCCCTGTCTTAATAGCTCACCAACAGACACTGCCTTCTTTCTTCATTTCTTCTTCATCAACTCTATAAAAAAGTTAACTAAACCTGACAACACCTCCCTCTCCCCTCTTGATCCCCTTTGCTCTACCAATTCCACCAAGTTTTGTCTTAAACCTGTCCCTACTGCATACATCAAATCTCTTCTTATCAAGCAGCTGAAAACCTGCTCCCCCTCTGCTGACAACTTACCTCCTCTATTCCTTAAAATTGCAGTTAACTCTGTTGCACATCCAGTCTCCATATTAGTAAAAAAAGAAGTTATGTACTTACCATAACATTCCATGTGTGTTGTCCATCTTGACCTTTGTTCTCACTGATGGGTTGGATCTGATGTGTCAGATCGGTCTCAGTTTTTACAAAAGCTCAAGGACTTCAGAAAAGTTCATGGGCTTCCTTCCCTACCCATAATGCAGTTCCCCTGCTTCCCCCAGATCTTGTTTGACACCCAAAACTTATAAGGAGAGAAATACTATTCATCTGGCCAAAAGGATCAACAGAAGTAATAATTATAAACAGCCAAGCTAGCATTGCTGAGGCTATATAGGTCCAAAAAGTAGAGTCCACTTGATCTCCCAAGAAAAGCGGAAGGGTGCATGGAGGATGGGTTGTGAGAATAAAGGTTGAGATGGACAGCACAGATGGAATGTTATGGTAAGTACATAACTTCTTTATGTGTTGTTGTCAATCTCACCTTTATTCTCACTGATGGGACCTCGTCCCACACAACCTGATTCCTGGGTGGCTCATGAGAGAATATTTCTCAGAACCATAGAACCAAAAGAGGCTCTACTCCTGGAAGCCAAATCTACTTTGTAATGAGTGATAAAAGTATGAGGTTTCACCCAAGTAGCTGCAGCACAAATGTTATCCAAAGGTAACCTCACTTGGAAAGCTGTAGATGTAGCTATTGACCTGGTGGAATGAACTTTTACTGGGAATGGAAAAGCTCTGTTGTTAGAGTTGTAGATGTAGGCTATGCAAATAGAGAGCCATTTAGATAAGGTAATCTTTGAGACTGTCTTGACTTTTTCTGGTGTTGGACTAGGACACGAAAAGTTGGTCTGATATTCTAAACCCAGATGTTCTGTGTAAGTAAAAATGTAATTGTCTATGTACATCTAAAAGATGCAACATATACTCACCTTTGTTTTGATAGTTTGGGGAAAACACAGGCAGCTCAATAGACTGATTAAGATTATTTTCTGACACAACCTTAGGAAGGATGGGTTAGTGCGCAAAGAGACTCTGTCTTTATGGGAAAACAGGTAACGGGGCATTGTGGACAAGGTTTGCAGTTTCAAGACTCTCCTGGCAGAGGTAATTGCAACTAAAAAGAGAGTCTTCCAAGGCAGAAACGTTATATCGCATGTGGCTGAAGGTTCAAAGGGGGGATAAATGATGTTTGTTAAAATGAAATTTAGGTCCCAAGGAGGAGTTGTATCATTATATGGAGGTCTAATCATAGTTGTTCCTTTCAAAAAAGATTTGTGGAGTCTGTGTGACATGATTGTAGAGCCCTTTACTCCCACATGATAATTAGAGATTACTGCCAGCTGTACTTTAACAGTAGAAACAGCTGCACCTTCATGAAAATGTTTTGCTAGAAATTCCAGGATAGAATGTATGGGAGCAGAAAAGGGGTCTATTTGTTTGTAGGTTGTCCATGTAACAAACCTGTTCCATTTACTCTTGTATAATTTTCTTTTGATGTCTTATGGGAGGACAACAAGATATGTTTTACTGGAGAGGAAAGAAGAGGAAACCTGGCAATCAAGGGAACTGGAGCACCCAAGCTGTCAACTTGAAGTTTTGGGCCAGAATCCATGAATTGTCCAGAAGATGAGGCTGTAGAAAGGGGAACCAGATTTGATGTGGTCAATAGGGAGCAATCAGGATTATCGTGGTCTCCAACAGACTGACTTTCTGCAAAAACCTGAGAATTAGAGGAATCAGGGGAAAGGCATATAGGAGTACCGGAGGCCAATCATGAACAAGTACATCCCTTGGAGACTCCCCCATAGGAGGGATCAGGAAAAAGTAGTTGCTGCATTTGGTATTGCTGGGCAAAGCAAAGCAAAGAGATTGCAGCAAGGCTCGCTCCATTTGCAGAAAATGCTTTCTACTACATTCTGATTGAGGGACCACTTGTGAGGCCACAAAATGGCCCTGCTCAATTTGTCCACAATCACGTTGGATTTCCCTGGGATGTGCATTGCAATCAGAAAATGGTTGGAAGATGTTGACCGAGCTTCTTGACAAAGGGGTAAGATATGGTTCCTCCTTGTTTGTTTATGTACCAGACTAATGAGATATTGTCTGACTGAATCGCAATTGTTCCTTGAGGGAGAGTGTTTTGAAATGCTTGCAATGCCAACAGCACTGCTCTCATCTTTAGAACACTGATGTGCAGCTGAGCCTCATGTTCCTGCCAGGTGCCTTGGACTGTCTTCCCCAGATAATGTCCCCTCACCTTATCTGGGAAGCGTCCAAAGTCACTGTGGCCTGGGCTGGAGGAGGGATGAATGGATGGCCCTGAGACACTGAGGGAAAGTGAATCCACCATTCGAGATCCTTTTTGCAGAAGTTTGTTATGAGAATCTTGTGTGACATTAGCAAATTCAGAATTGACCATTGAGTTGAAAGTAACCACTGAAATATTTGCATGTGTAGGCAAGCTAAAGGGATAAGTACAATGGAAGCTGCCATTTTTCCCAGAACTTGCAGTACTTGTCTCACACTAGCTCAAGTTTTCTTGAGTGATATTTTCACATGTAAACATAGATCTTGCACTCTTTCTGGGGGAAGTCTTGTTATCAGTATGGTTGTATTTATCTCTGCTCATATAAAATTTAAACTTTGAGATGGCTCTAGAACAGATTTGTCGTAATTGGCAGAAATGCCTAGAAAAGAGCAAAGTTGTAGTGTATAGTCTCTGACTTGTAGCAGAAGATGCCTGGTTGGGGCTGTAATGAGGCAATCATCCAGATATGGAAACACCCAGAATCCTCTGTGTCTCAAGTGAGCTACTACTACTGACATGCATTTGGTGAACACCCTGGTTGCTGTAGTGACCGCAAAGGGCAGAGTTAGAAACAGGAAGTGACTGGCTCCTAGCCGGAAGTGCAAAAACCTTCTGGATCATCTTTCCATTAGTGTGTGGTAGTATGCATCCTGAAGGTCTATAGAGCACATCCAAAACTTGGTTTTCTTCACCGACTTTTTTAGTTTGCTGAGATCCAATATCGGTCTGCAGTCCCCTGTTTTCTTTAGAACTAAAAATAATCTTGAGTAAGTTCTGGATCCTCTCTGGTTTGCAGGGACTTCTTGGATGACTCTTTTTTTGAGCAACTTTTGAATTTCTAATGTTGCTTGTTCCCTCTAACTGGGTGGAACGTCTGGAACAGATTTTTTTATGGGGGTGGGGAAAGAAAAAGGAATAATATATCCCATGGATATTATGTCCTGCACCTATTTGTCATTGGTTATCTTTTGCCAGGCTTCAAGGTGCAGTGACATTCATCCCCCGACTGCCTCCAGAGGCGAGGAGTGTTGAAAGGGTCTGCCAAAGAAAGATTCTCTGGAGCCCTGATTTTGCGGGCCTCCTCTGCCATGCAGGCAGTGTCTTCCATTATTGTTCCCCCCTCTGTCCCTGGGGGAACTTCCACCCTGAGTATCCTGGTAAGACCTTTTGAGATTTTTTTGAACTACATCTTCCCACAGCCCCTCTGACCCTTTGGAAATGGTCTGGTGGGTGTGGAAGAATGCATTCCAGTGGCAGACAAGGTCTTATCCTCCTGTTCACACAGGGTTAAAGTTTATTTTACCTTGGACCCAAACAGAGATGAGCTATCAATGGGAGCATTAACAAAGGAAGACTTAAAGGGCTCCGCAAAGTCGCAAAGGCGCATCCAGGCCTGCCTGCTAATGGAGATGCCTGAACCCTCCACCCTACTCGCTCCATTGGTTGCATACAAGATGAGTCTCATGGAGGAGTTTACTACAGAGTTGAGGGTAGTGAGCTGAGCTTTGAGCTTATCTGCCGCCACATCAACTACAGCTGCCTGCCTTCTGCCTTGCCCTTAACCCATTAAGCTGTCTACTTAACAGCTTAGGCCATGGCTATAATTTGGCTCCTAGAAAACAACAAAGTATAAAGACTTCTCATCTTCTCTTTGTTGATGATTTGAAACTGTGTAGCTCATCAGATGAACTGAAAGTACAACTGCAAGTTGTCAAAACTTTTTCAGATGATATAAGAATGTCATTTGGTCTTGATAAATGTGCAAAAGCAACCTTTAAAGCAGGAAAACTGCAGCACAAAGAAAACATCAGTTTGGGACAAGAATGTGATATAAAAGAACTTGAGCAAGAGGGAATGTATAAATATTTGGAATTGATGAAGGATCAGCAATAAAACATGAACAAATGTGAATAAAACCTAATACGGAGTACTTTAGAAGACTTAAATTAATCCTGAAAACAGCGTTGACATCTAGGAACAAAATCCAAGCTATAAAACAATTTGCTCTTCCTGTCCTAACTTACAGTTTTGGAGTGATTGACTGGCCCCAAAACATGTTGGATAAATTAGATAGAAAACAAGAAGGATGCTTCATACTCACCAAATGATTTATAAAAATCAGTGCATACCAAGATTATATATTCCCTGTTCCGAAGGAGGGATGGGACTCCTTGAAATTGATTATATGTACAGATCTACAATTGTGGGACTCCACACATATATGCTGACCTCACAAGACCCAAATATAGTGAAAGTTTTGAAACATGAGGACAATAAATCTAAGATGACTTCCCTGCTTAGGCTAGCAGAAGCATATCGGTGTCAAGCAGGAATGGAAATCAAACTACAAGTGGATAAAAAAATGGCAGCAACTGAATCTTCCAAAAAAAAAAACAAAAGAAAAAATATAAGGTGAAGGACCAGATGAGAAGACAAGAAATTTGGAAATGCATAAATATATTTGCAAGTATAGAAAACTTCTGGAAGAACTTCATGTTGATCAGGAACGAACACAGGAATGGTTAAGGAAACCAAGAGATGAAAGGTTAATATTGATGGCACAAGATAGTGGGCTACGTACACATTGGCTTACAATGTTCACTGAATATGTGGGAGAAACAGACAAATGTAAGTTTTGTAAAACAGAATTGTAAACAGTCACGCACCTCATTGCTGGTTGCGACATACTAATGGCAGAAGGACTGTATACTGAAAGGCATAATAATGTGGCGAGACTGTTGTACTGAGGTTGTGCAAACATTAAGGTATTGAAGTGGCTGAAAAAAATGCTGGAAACATGCGCCACAAAGCATCATAGAAAATGATGAAGTCTACATCACATGGGATCATCCACTGCCAACAGTTCAAAAGATAGATGCTAGAAAATTGGTCCAAGAAAAGAAGATAAAAGTAGCATTGATCATTGAAATTGCCACACCCATTGACTACAGTATGCTGCGTACAGAGAGACACAAAGTCAAAAAATATCAGGATTTGCAAGCAGAAATGAGAGCAATGTGGAAGAAAGATACCCAGATAGTTCCAATAGTAGTAGGAGGAGCAACAGGTCTTATAAAAAAGAGTTTACAATCATATTTAGATATGCTACCAATACATGTAACTCCTTACAAATTGCAGAAGGAGTCATTACTGGGCACATTGTGGGTGCTGCGAAGAGCACTTTTGGCTGACATCAAAGAATGAAACAATACTAATTTCATGAACTTTAATCATACTTTGACATAGGAATGGGGTCCATTCCCTGGGGAAGTGGGTGAGATAGTTCAGCAATTGTAAAGTAAAAGCCACTGAAGAGAAGATGAGCTTCCCGTACCTATCCATGGTCCTAGAATCCTTATTAGGAGGATGGATAGAGGAACTGGTCTCAGAAGGTTCCTTTTTCATGGCAGCCGCCAGGACCATGGCATCCACTGGTGCACCTTTGGTAAGAAAAGCTTGGTCCTTAGGGGCTGTGATGTACTTATTTGGCCTTCTAGGAGTGGGCTGTATGGAGTCTGGGTTCTCCCAGCCCATCCGAGAGATTAACT
The DNA here is from genome assembly GCF_019279795.1 of Protopterus annectens. Classification (NCBI taxonomy): domain Eukaryota; kingdom Metazoa; phylum Chordata; order Ceratodontiformes; family Protopteridae; genus Protopterus; species Protopterus annectens. Next base: position 893,533,091 of record NC_056747.1, on the reverse strand, counting down.
GAATAAGCTTGTCGGAAGGCAGTGTCACCTAGGAGGTTGAAGGGTGAAATGCAAAAGCCTTCAGGTATACCGACTCTTTGGCCAAAGGGGAAGAGGACTGCCAGTCACCTGTCTGTTTCAGTGACTGTGGAGACCCTTCTGCATCATTGAGATCAGTATCTGAAGTGACAGACTCCTCTGGGGAGTCCAGATGCTTCCTCTTGCATGATCTTTTTTGAGGGACTTCCTCAGTGGGATATTCTGGGGAAGTGTCGGAAGAGGGGGGGAGTCCCCTGGGGAATATCCCGAGGTCTTGGAACTCTGTGGGACTGTGGAAGGAAGTGATGAGGTGAAGACATCTGCACCAACAAGGGAGGAAGCTCCGAGGAGGACTCTGTCTGGGACTGAGAAGCAGTCATCCCCCCCTCATAACTTCAAAAGCAGTCTGCCCCTGCTCCAAAGAACTCCCTGGACCCGATGAAAAGGATGTTGGAGCCGATAGCGCCCCTGGAGCAGGAGACAGAAGCTATGAAGATGAGGTGGGAGCTGAACCCATCCACGCTGAGGCCTCAAGAGACACAGTCAGATCCGAGGGGATGCAAGTCTGCTCCAAGGACCTGACTGGCAAGTGTCATTTCTCACAGGTCTCCTGCTCCATCTGGGTGGAAACACTCGGGGCGGAACCAGGATCTGAGGAGCCGAGAAGCCCTGGACCCAAAACAGACACTAGTTGGATATTGGAGTCTTCTGGCTCAGAGACTGAAGGACGGATCGGAGGAGGAATAGGCACCAAAGGGATAAGATGTGTCTGATCCAACTCATTTGGGTTTGAATCCAAAAGAAGCTTGGCCAAGGCAGGTGTCTTGAAGAGCCTCTGCACCACCCTATCTGCATCTTTGTTGGAGAGGCTCTTAGTAGACCTAGTGGACAATGTGGGAGATCAGGACCTAGCCAAGAAAGAAGGGCGAGCTGGCAAGTTACCGGCTGCAAGGATGGAGATCGGCTCCAATAATGATATTCAGTTGGCTTGGGTTCTTTTGGAGCTGATGAGTCTGTAGTGGATTTTGGAGTCAAAAATATTGACGGCTCCAATTAAGTTCCTGCTCCAGGGGATGCCATCTGCTCTAAGGATACCATTGGAGTGGATGCCTTAGGATATTTGGCTTTCAGTTCTGACAATGATTTTGGAACCGGAGAAGGTCTCTTTCCCATCTTCTCAGACTTGTCAAATTTAGGAGAAGCGGGTTCAGAAGAAATAGCCTTAGCAAATGGGGTTTTTAATAACCCCTTCAAAATCAGTTTATTTTGCATTCCATTAATGCCCTCTAGTTAAAAGACTGACATATGTAACAAGATTCCTGCAAATGAAGAGGCCCCAAACAGTAGACACATAATGTATGGTAATCACTGAGGGGCATTTTTTTGCTACATTTCTCACATTTTTTAATGCCTAAAGACAAAGTAAGACAGACGTTTTTTTTTTTGTTTTGTTTTTTTAACAACCAGAGGGACAGTAAAAGGATGGAGAAGTCTTCTAACTCAAATGGATTTCTCTCAACCTTTCTCTAACTTAAATGAACAGTTAACTAGAGAAAAGCATAAATATTAATACAACTAGCAAAGGTAGGGAAAGTCCTCTAACTTAAGCGGACTTTGACAACCATTCTCTAAAATGAACAGTTAATCAGAAGGAGATAAAGAAATGAACACCCTCTAACTTAAATAGGTGGAGCTGGACATCCTGTAAGTTAAATGGACACTAATGGATGCTAACAGAAAGGGAACAGTAAATCTACAAAGCTATAAAACTATAACTACTCTGAACTAAATAGGGAAGGCACAAAACTGCTACTAACAGTACAGATAACAATTTTTAAGAGAAAGAATACGATAAAGGAATAAAGTATTAAACAAAACTTAACCCAGAGTTGCTTGAAGGTCCTTCTAGCAGCGTGGCAAACAAGATCTGGGGAAAGTAGCGGAACTGCATTGTGGGTAGGGCAGGAGGCCCAGGAGCTTTTCTGAAGTCCTCAAGCTTTTGTAAAGACCGAGACTGATCCGACACATCGGATCAGACCCATCAGTGAGAATAAAGGTGGGATTGACAACAACACATCAGGTCAATTCAAGGGAACACAGTCCCTGACATCTGGAAAAAATCCTATGTCATACCTCTTCACAAAGGTGTCAATTCAATTGAACCAACCATCTACAGATCTATTGCAATACTATCCCCTTATCCAAAATTCTAGAAAAGTGTATTCATAACCAGCTTCTCAAACACATCATGCAAGATAGCCTGTTAACTCCCAGCCAACACAGTTTCCATCCTCACCACAGCACCTCTACAGCTCTCATTTCATTTAAAAAGAATATCGCCAAAGCACATGACAATAACAAACTAGTTTCATGCCTCTTCCTTGACCTATCTAAAGCCTTTGACACCATTTCCCAATACCCTACTGCTCTCAAAACTTTCTTCCCTTAACCTCTCCTCTTATACTATATTATGGTTCTCCAGTTACCTCTCCAGCAGATTCTCATCTGTCAAATGGCTGTCCACCTCCTCCCCCTTCCTCCCAATCCAAACAGGTGTCCCCCAAGGGTCAATCCTTGGACCTCTCTTTTTTAATAGTTTTACAAATAACCTATATACTTCCTGTCCAAACTCCTAACTAATACAATATGCAGACAACTCCACTGTTACCTTGTGCTCTGATATCCTTCCCCACATCCTTGCTCTTACTCAGGATTCCTTCCTTTCAGTCAAAAAATGGCTGACCAATAATCAACTACTTCTCAATCCTAAAAAAAAAAAAAAAAACTTCTACTCTTCATCCGCAAATCACTACAGCAACACAAAAATACCTTCACAATATCTTCTCTTAATAATGCACTTATCTCTGTTGAACCACATACTAAACTTCTGGGTGTAACCATAGATGACCAACTAAAGATTGACATACATATTCAGCAAGCCATCAAAAAAAAACACCAAAAACCTGGTCTCATGCAGACATAAAAATACCTCACTATTAACGCCAAACGTTCTCTAGCACAGACTTTACTTCTCCCAACTAGACTTTATGTAGCCCCTATTCTCACCAATATTCAATCCAGTTTATTAGCTAAACTTGACACCACCTACAACAAAATATCCGGATTCACTGCCAACCTTCCCTATCACTCTCACCACTGCATAGCTTTAAAAAACCTGCAATGGCTTCAGCTGCATAACCAACTCCTTCTTCCCCAACTCCACCTCACACACACTGTCTTAAATCAATCCTCCCGCTGTCCTGCCCTCACGGACCTCATCACTCCCTACTCTCCTAGGCATAACCTATGCAGCACAGACCTACACCTCTTAGATATCTACAAACCCAGTAAAAATACTGGCAAACTTTTATACAGGCACTCCATTGCCAATACCTGAAACAAATGCCCCCTTTCTCTAAGAACAAACAGCAAATTCCTTAATTTCAAAAAACTTCTAAAGGACTTATTTACTAATTTCCTGGACCTGTCCTTGTCCCACTCCCACCTGAATTACGCCCTTTCCACTTCCCCCTCCCCTTTCAGCTCTCACACTTTATCACAACTACTCATTTAAGGTCTTTATGATCCTCTACCAACCTTGAATTTCTTTCTGATAGTAATTATTAGAATCTAACTTTTTATATTTTATGTACTTAGTATGCACCATGGCTGTTGAAACCCTCAGTATTGCTCTTGTACTCTAACATGTTCATTTATAAGTTGTATTCTGTTTCTACTGTGTATATACACTTGTATGTTAATATTGTATGATGTTTTGATTTTGTATTTGTTTATCTGTGGAGCTTTTCTCTTCGGGTCTCTGCTGAAAAAGGGCTCTGCTGCCCATTCGGACTAACCCAGTTAACAAATGTCAGATAAATAAATAAATACAGCCTGGAGTTCCAATATTCTCCTAGCTGAAGTAACAGCAGTAAGGAATGCAATTTTCCAGGTTAGACATTTTATAGATATTCTAAATGCTGGTTTAAAGTGGATGGGAACAAGATTTATAGGGTTCATACGAATTTCAAGGCAACTAAGCCTTGTGACTATTGTTTCCTTATCAGTATTGACTCTTGAACCATATCCTTTTTTTTTTTTCTAGAAGGACTAGGCTAGTCAAGTCCGGGGTGAATCAGCTACATTCCACTTGAAGGATGATAGTGTATCAAACTATTAAATCTGCAGGAGCAGTCTGTTCCAGAGGTGGTGGAGGCTTTGCATGATTAATCTATTGTGTCTTATCTATCTGCTGATGAAGATTTAGGTCCTTGGTTCTGGTATTTGGGGACCTATTAGACTTGTAGAGATGCAAGAGATCCAGGACAACTGGGTCCCTAAATGGCATGGCAGGCAAGGCACAGATAGCCCCTTGAGTCTATAAAATACTGAATATAGGGGCAGTAATTCCAGTCTCTCATGGTAACTCAGGGTCCTTAAGTCCATGATTTTCTTAGTTAGGAATCTCTGGGTATTTCAAATCATTTCAAGTTTTTCCTGAATGGATAGGGTGTCAGAGAAGGACTTGCCAGTAGCTCCCCAGGTTACAGTCATCTGCAAACTTGGGGTATGGCATCAAACATCTTGCTCAAATCAGGATAGTGTGCGTGAAGAGTATGACCACTGTGGATAGCCTGTGTAACCCTCTCAAAGAAGACTTTAATTAAATTCATCAGGATCATATCTTGATGAGATGAAACTGCAACAGGTCAAGCCTAACAAAAATTTTTATATCAAAGTTTATAAGGTCAGTTATAATATGTTCCATGGTTTTGCAAATGAGTCTTGCTCAACTGATGGGTTTATGATTCCTGGGGTCGGTGACAGATCCTCCCTTGTGGAGTGACATCACAACTGCAGTGTGCCAAACTTCAGGGACAAAACATGCAGCTAAACTAACTCAGGTTAAGCAGTTTGAGGAGTGCATCTGCCAGGCATGCTTGACATGGAAGAAATCTTTTTGGTCTTAGAAAGTGCCTTCAGTACATATTTGTGTGATAACGAAGGGTTTAAGTCAAATATGTCTGTACTTAAGAAGTCTCTGAGGTAAAAAATTAGCACTGAATTTATTTGCTAGCATACTTGGGAAGTCAGCATAGGTGGTACCATTTTGAATAAGCTCATAGCAGCAATGCTGTGTATTATTCTCTAGTTTCCCTAGCATAGCTGAAGAAGGATTTAATTGTCCTCAGCTTCAGATGCTACACTCACTGGCTGCCTTAGTAGACCAAATAGTGCTTTTTAACTTTTTAGTAATCTTTCTGAAAATATCATTGATATGAGGTTTTTGGGCATGCTGTATAATTTCACGTTTTTTTAATGTTATTTTAAAGTTTATTTATGTTGGAAGATCACAGAGGTTTGTTGTTCAATTTCCCATATTTGGTTCTGGTTGGGACTAACAACTCTATACATTTATCTAAATGGGCATAGAACTCCTTCATGAAGTTGCCTGCTGTATAACTATCAAAGCTGATGCTGTCATGAGTGAATTTTGAATCCTCATCATAGAATATAATGAGGTTAGTATGTTTGAAAACCTTGTATTCAAAGATACTGCATGCAGAGTGTTTGGATATGTTGAAGGTTAATGTCACTAAGTTTATGGTCTGATTTTACCAGGGAAGGACACACCAATGAAATATTGCATGAAGAGGCTATATCTGTAAGGACAAGATTAAGAATATTATAGCCTCTAGGGGGTTGGCAAGTGCCAAGTTTTTCCTTAGTGGCCCAAGGTCGAGAATGCCCCTTTGGGAATTGATTCCTGGTCTGGATGCCAGTGGGGGCTCTAAAGGTAAGCAGGTAGAGATGCCTGAAAGATAACCTTTTGCAGATGCATAATTTAAGCCAGTAGAAAAAGGTACAAGTGAACTTCAGCCACTTCCACTTGTTTTTGTGTTAGCTTCTCCTTTGGTCCTGGAGGCAGAATAATTTTCCATTTAGCTAAATATGATATTTTCATACTTCTAGCTTCCCTCAGTTTTTATTCTGTCCTGAGAATAAAAATGCTCAAAGACTAAGAAGGCTATGTTGTTTCAGTTGTACTAAGGGACCCCACTGCACTGTGACAGTAGGTTGACATGCTATGGCAACAGTCCAGGCTTCTCTCTTGTAATCTAGGGAAGGTGGCCAGAATGCATTCTTGGCCAGAAAGGTGTAATCAAAAAATTTCGGTCCTCTTCTTCTGTAGCTTTTGAACTACCCCCAGGAACAAATGTATTGGAGGAAAAGCATAAAGAAATACTCACCCACTTCAAATAGAAGGCACCCATAGCCCCAGCTAAATTGTTTCATGACAATTGGCAAGACACCCACCCAAGTTATAGCCAGTATAGACCTCCCTCCATGACTCAGAACACCCACTCCTCCTATCTGGACCGACATGACTCCATCAAGGTACCCCCTAACATCCTGAACTTTGGTGACTTCAACTACCCCACCATAGACTGGGTGAACTATTCCTGCTCTAATGCACTCGCCTAACAATTCCTTGACTTCATCAATTCTAGCACACTAGACCAGCTTGTCTCATCCCCCACAAGGGGAGATAACATTCTAGACTTGGCTGTCACCAGCATGAGCGACCACTGCACCACCCCCATAGTAAGTTCTTTCCTGGTGAGATCAGACCATCGGTCTGTCTCATTCGAAGTTTCTATCCCATCCACCACCACCCCAGACGTAAGCAAGCTAAAAAAACTTCTCAACAACTGACTACAACCTTCTAAGGGAGGATATCAGTAGCTTCACACCACCGCCACCCCCCCTCAGAGGATGCAGACAACTATGCTGAACAGTACACCAGTGCAGTATACAAGCACCTGTACAAATGCATGGAATCAGCCATACCCAACAGAACTAAAACCTGCTCCTCAAGAAAACACAAACTTATCTGGTGGAATCCTCTATCAACAGGCTTTACAACAAAAGGAAGAAACTGTTGTCCAAGGGTAAAAAGGCACAAATTCCCAATTGGAAAAACTCCCTCCTTAGCCTCAACAAGCAAATTAGATCACTAGTGAAAACCTTCAAAGCCAATTATGAATCGAAACTAGCCTCTGAAACAAAGGGTAACCACAAAGCATTTTTCAGTTACGTCAGAAACCTCCATGGCAAAGCCCAGGTTTGTTCCGAATTAGTTTTAATGGTACCACTTACACTGATCTTGTTGACTTAGCCAACCTTCTAGCAGACAGGTTCAGTGCAAACTTCACTTCCCTGACCCACTCCCCCAAAGGCTCATTCGACATTCTCTTGTCCTGCACCTCACATCTCTGTAGATCAAGTGTTAAAGGCCCTATCCAAGGCAAACATAGCTTCCCTGGGACCTGATAGTATCTCAGGCTGTATTCTGCACCATCTCCAGCAAGAACTAACCTTGCCATTGAGTACCCTATTCAACCACAGCTTAAGTACAGGCTTCATTCCAGCAGAGTGGAGAACTGCCATTGTCATCCTCTTGCACAAAAGTGTTGCCACTACTGACCCTGGAAACTCCCCATTAGCTTGATAAGTCTGATCTGAAAGGCCATGGAGCATATTATTATGGACCTCATAAACAAAGACATAGGCAATGTCTAAGCACTTGACCCCACCCAGTTTGAATTCGTCAAGGGCAGATCTTCCCTGTTGAACCTGGATGACTTTTTTGAGACTGTCACCAAGGCCCTAGATGAGGGAAAGTCAGTACATACAGCTTACCTTGACATGGCCAAAGCCTCTGACACAATCCCCCACTCAGGCATCATTGAAAAGCTAACACAACTTGGCATAAATCCCTATCTCATCAGGTGGGCAGCCAACTGGCTCACCAAAAGGACCCACAAGGTGAAAATAGGTGCCTCTACCACCGACAGCAGACCTGCCACTAGTGGTGTTCCCCAGGGATATGTCCTCAAATCTCTGCTCTTTGGCATCTCCTGCTCATAGGTCCAGGCAAAGACAAAAGGCCTGAAGCTGACCAAGTTTGTGGATGACTGTAAGTTGAGTGATGTCACTGACTCGCCAAATGATGTTAACATACTACAAGAGGGTCTCACAGCAACAAATGACTGGTAAAAACCAATTCCAGGCAAGAACCAGCAGAAATCCAAGATAAAAATGAATGGGTTTTTAATCCAAGATAAACGTAGATAGCACAAAAAGACCAACTAATAATCCAAGGTACAACACACAATCTAGTTAAGCGCGCTTTCACTTTGCTAATGCAAAGCTTCTTCAGAACTAAAAAAAAACAATTGTATCAAGACCTTTAAATACATATTACATAATTGAATAATTGACTTTCTTAAAGAGATATGTTGTTATATAATGATGTTAAAATATTGTTAAAAAACATATTAAAAAACTCGTACCAGCTTATAAATATAACTTATGTCATAAGTACAACTTGTGTATATGTAAAACATAAATCCCCTTACAAATTCTTCCTACAAGTACAAAAATAATAATATAATAATAAATCCTGTAAAAACGGAGAACCCTAAATTCATATCCGTCCATATAAACATGTCAAAAAGAACTGTATATTGTATAAAGCACAATGGGAATCACAAAAGGTGAAATTTAGTCTTCACAAAATCAGAAACATACTCCACGGGACTTATTTGTTGCATAATTCACTAATGGACAATAAAGAGTAATGAATTCAAAAAAATCTACCACTAAACCAACACTATAAAATGACTCTTTTTGTTTAAATAATATTTTCCATAAAGATAAAAACTACCTTAATGCTACGTTACCCCTTAATAATAAAATCACAACTTAGCCCTCCTTAATTTCAAAACACTTGTGATACTGATGTAATCATTTAAGCCTGGTGGCCTCCTGGCATCAGATTTTATCTGCAAAAACAATTCTCTAAATTAGACCCTGGACTCCCAATTACCATCTCTTGGATCCGTGGCCACTTGCTCTACCACAGCAAATTTCAAACTAAAGAGTGTTTGTAAAAGGCATTGGACTCCTTTTTCTTATTAACTTAAAAAAAATGTTCATAAATCCTTTTTCTAAGGGTGCGTGTAATTTTACCTATATAAAAATGGTTGCAACTAACACATACACCAATATAAACTATTCCCTTCGTAGCACAGTTGTAATAGTGGGAAGCCCAAAATTTAATACCTCTAGATGGAATATATATTTCCTTCTCCTGTAAAATATGTTCACATTGACGACAAGCACCACATTTAAATGTACCCCTTTTCATTCTGTTTGTCACAGCCTAACGAAGACCTTTCCTCTCAAATATATCTTTTAAATTCATACCTCTCCTTCTAATGAAGGAAAGTTGTGTGGGAATATGCCTCCCTATTTCATCATTTACTTTCAAGAGTGGCCAGTATTTTTTGATGGTTTCTTCTACTTCGTCAGATATAGCCGAAAAGGTATGAATAAATGCCTGGTTATAAGAAACTCCTTTACTTTCCAAAACCTCATCAGACAAACCCAAACCTAATAGTGGAAAAAACTTTCTTTCCCTGTTATCAACCACTTCTTTAACTAAACCACATAGTAGAGACTCAGGGTAACTCCTTCTAAAAATAGAGAACAAATATAGTTAACTTCCTGAAGAAATACAGAATTGCCACTCGTCATTCTCGACGCCCTAATTAATTGACCTTTCACAATCCCCTTTTTCTGATAGTGTGGATGTGCACTGTCGAAGTGCAAATGCATATTAGAAAAGGTGGATTTCCTATATAACTTAGATTGAAAACAATAATTCAAGCAGGGGCGGCTCGTGGCATCGGGCTGCCGGACTGCAGCCCCCTCAAACTAAAAATTAAAAAAGAAAACAAAACAAAATTATTTTTTTAAATTTCACGCATGCTATGCGCATGCTCAAGGCAGTCTGGCACAAGGAGACGTCTGTGCACTTTTAAAGTGCACAGACACGCTGGGAGTATATATCGCGTCCGGAGGTGTGTGTGTTAGCTGGTGCTTTTAACTGGATAGAGGTGTGTGTGTTAGCTGGTGCTTTTAACTGGATAGAGGTGTGTGTGTGTGAAAATGCCCCAGGTGCTCATGGTGGTGTGGTAGGGAATACCTCAGGCTTGAACCCTGTACCCTGTATGCAGGTGTTAAAGACTTGAGTTCCCTACCCACCACCATTTGCAAAAAAATTGCAGATTTTTGCCTCATATTTGATCTGATCTGTTCCTCATAATATCTGTGGTTTGTAAATATTGCAATGCTTGATATTTGATGGTGTAGTAGTAGCATTGTTGCCTCACAGCTGCAGGTACTCAGGTTTGATTCTTGGCTGGGGTTCCTTCTTTGTGGGGTCCGTATCTTCTCCCTGTGTTTGTGTGGGTTTGCTTTTGTGTCCTCCCATGTTACAAAGACATGTCTGCATTATTTCTTCCTGGGCCTCTGCTGAAAATAGTTTTTTTGTTCCAAGTCAGACTGTCCTGATTAACAAATGTTAAATAAAATTGACCAGCATTTGAATTTCAGACTTCAGGTTTCTGAATGTGCTTAATTCCTTGTAGAATTGATGGTGCAGTGGTAGTATTGTTGCCTCACAGCTATAGGTTTTCTGGTTTGATTCTTGGTTGGGGTGGCTTCTGTGTGGAGTCTGCATCTCCTCCCTGTGTTTGTGTGGATTTGCTCTGGTGCCCTGCCATTTTACAAAGATGTGTCTGCAGTATTAATCCCTGCGTCTCTGCTGAAAATTGTTTTTGTTCTGTCCGCAGTAAAATTGACCGGCATTTGAATTTCAGACTTCAGGTTTCTGAATGTTTAACTCTTTACAGATTTGATGGTGCAGTGGTAGTATTGTTGCCTCACAGCTATAGGTTTTCTGGTTTGATTCTTGGTTGGGGTGGCTTCTGTGTGGAGTCTGCATCTCCTCCCTGTGTTTGTGTGGATTTGCTCTGGTGCCCTGCCATTTTACAAAGACGTGTCTGCAGTATTAATCCCTGCGTCTCTGCTGAAAATTGTTTTTGTTCTGTCCGCAGTAAAATTGACCGGCATTTGAATTTCAGACTTCAGGTTTCTGAATGTTTAATTCCTTGCAGATTTGATGGTGCAGTGGTAGTATTGTTGCCTCACAGCTATAGGTTTTTCTGGTTTGATTCTTGGTTGGGGTGGTTTCTGTGTGGAGTCTGCATCTCCTCCCTGTGTTTGTGTGGATTTGCTCTGGTGCCCTGCCATTTTACAAAGACGTATCTGCAGTATTAATCCCTGTGTCTCTGCTGAAAATTGTTTTTGTTCTGTCCGCAGTAAAATTGACCGGCATTTGAATTTCAGACTTCAGGTTTCTGAATGTTTAAATCCTTGCAGATTTGATGGTGCAGTGGTAGTATTGTTGCCTCACAGCTATAGGTTTTCTAGTTTGATTCTTGGTTGGGGTGGCTTCTGTGTGGAGTCTGCATCTCCTCCCTGTGTTTGTGTGGATTTGCTCTGGTGCCCTGACATCTTACAAAGATGTGTCTGCAGTATTAATCCCTGCGTCTCTGCTGAAAATTGTTTTTGCTCTGTCCGCAGTAAAATTGACCGGCATTTGAATTTCAAACTTCATGTTCTTCAGAATACATAGTAGCACAACCTTTTTTTCTAGCAATTTTCTAAGTTTATAAGATGAATATTTTAAATTTGTCCCTATTTTTGGGACTGTATTCCCCCATTATTGGCTCCGTCCAGGTTTTTGTGCTAAGGTTGACAGCTATGGCAAGAACTGAATTCACTGAATATGTTTGAGGGCTGTATTCCCTCATTACTGGGTTTGTCCAGGTGTTTTGTACTAAGAGGTTGACAGCTATGGTGAGAACTGAATTCACTAAATGATAGCCATTTAAGTTTCAGTCTTCCTCTCTTTTACAAAGCAGCTGATGTGGCGTAGTGGTATGTTACTCTGTTTTTTGCTCAGGGACCTTGGCAGTAAAATATATGGTGGCAACACAACATTTTATTCTAGCAACTTTCCAAGATTATACAAGCAATGTTTAATGTGTCCCTGGTTTTTGGGCTTTTGACCCCCAACACATTTTGGCTTTTTCCAGTTTTCTTGAGCTGCAAAGTTGAGATGCAGTTGAGTATTGAGTAGATTTTACAAGGAGCTGAGAGCTGCAGGGGAATAGAAGTTTAGTGCTTTGCCTAGTTAATACTATAGCACAACAGGTTGTGTACTTGCTTTTGATGCAGAAGGCTGCGGGTTCTACTCCCACAAGGGGTGGATGCTGCCGTACTGAGAATGTTCTCCTTGGTGAAGATACTAACTATGAGTTTGTTATCAGTTTGCCATCCAGTTCCTCTTGCAATATTATTACTAGCTTATCATTTTTTAATGTTATATATAGGCAATTTATTCCTGAGGGGCAACAGACACTTTATTTTTCGATGAAACCATGAAATATAAAGGTGATTGCTAGCAGCAACTGCTTCATTAGTTACAGATTTCCTTAATGTGGAATTATTTAGATGACTTACTTCAGAGATTGTGCATATTTACTGATAATGGACTGTAGAATTGTGCATATTTACTGATAAAGGTGCACTGTAGAATTGTGCATATTTACTGATAATGGTGGACTGTAGAATTGTGCATATTTACTAATAATGGTGGATTGTGGAATTGTGCATATTTACTAATAATGGTGGACTGTAGAATTGTGTATATTTACTAATAATGGTGGACTGTGGAAGTCTGAGTAGACTTTTTTATGATAAATGTTCTCAACTGGGCAGTTTTGCCATTATGGGTGCATATGGTTTGTTTCATTGCTTACTGGAAAAATGTTCAAAACAAATTTAAAACACCCTCGAACAAGTGTACTGTATTGTACAAGGAATATAATTTTAGTACAATGAGGAAGGTGTATCACAGAGCACATGTATGTTTCATATGCAAGGGGCCTATGATTCGAAAACAGCCCAAAATTAATCTTTATCTGCCACTGGCAAAATGTATTTTCTTTGAATGTGGGTTTCAATGCTGTTTCAATGAATGTGAGTTTCAAGGGCAGAGAAGTTTTAATGCTAAGTTTTCATTGTGAGACTGCATTGCTTTGTTTAACAGATGACTTAATGTTTGTGCTGTAAAATACAAAATAAAACTTTCAAATGAAGTCCAACTCATCATTGAAGTAAAGCAGTATGCACATTAGTGTTTATGGTAAATGGAGTGAAATAGCCAAGTAATGGTTCACTGGAATGGCTGCAGAGGCTCCATTCAACCATTATTTTGTCAGGGGGGGGGGGAGGGCAGCAAACTCAGACAGGCCCAGCTGAACTATACCTCCCAACTGTCCAGATTTTCAAAGAATGAATAGATTTTTGCTTCTTATTTTTGGTTTGTTGTTCATAAAATTTGTAGTTTTAATTCCTAAATGATTTGCCAGAAGTCACTAAATAATAAGTTTCAGACTTCATAACCTTCATAAAAATGCATGTTAAAGTAAGAGCCGTTGTATCAACTGTCTCAATTTATACAAGAGCAATTTTTAGTACTGTTTATATGTCCCCCAATATATTTGGCCTTGTTCAGATTTACTGCATTAACAGGTTGAGAGGTACATGCAAATAAATTGCTTTATAGAATTAGGCATAGCCAACCTCTCAACTGTCCCCAATTTTTGGCTCAAAATGTTGCTCTTCCCCCTAATAATCCCTCCGCAAAATAGCAATTTTGGAAGAAAACATGGAGGGTTTACAATTAAGAAATAACTGTAATAATCAAAGTTATAGATTACTTGAAATGCATGTAGAGTCTTTTATTTTGTCAGCTGCTCAAGGTAGCAGTACTAATATTAAAGTGTTCCTTCTTTGACAGGTAGCAGCTGTATTGTGTGTCTATTTTATATTTTTGCATCACATTTTTGGTCCATTTTTCATAAAATTGTGTTTTTTGGCAAATTAGTGACAAATCACTAAAGACTGAAGTTAGAAAATGACAGACATTTGAGTTTCAGATTTTATACCCTTCAGAAAATTCATACTAATGCAAGACCTATTCTATTATCTTTCTAAGTTTATTATAGCAATATTTAAAAATTGTCCTTATTGTTGGGCCTTTGTCCCACTTCTGTGTATGGCTTTGTCCAGATTTCTTGCTCTTGAGGTTGAGAGGTATGACAAATGTGTCAGGGCCATCACAGTCAGCCAGAGAGATTTCAAATTGTGACATGCTTGTTGCACCCCACTCCCCCATGTAGTGACTCTGGATGTGTCCAAGTAAGGCAAGGAGTAGTTGTATCTACCTTGGATGGGGAGGACACACTGCATAAGTACTACAGTGGCTTTTCATCTGTCCTTGATTTTGCAGAATGGTCTGGTTTCTGTCATATTTTTGTACTGTTGATTTATGCTTATTACTCAGATTTATGCTTATTACTCAAAGTGCCTGTTGCTCTGTGTTTAAGTAGCAATGCTTTAATGACCATAAGGTAAGCTTGTCTGACATCGTAAGATGCAAGTAAGCTTTAATAAGCATACTGTTAAAGATTTGCCAACATTGAAAGCCTTTCTGTTGTTGCCATGCAGAGAATACTTGACTAGATAATGTATAAGCCTTGGGTATTAAAGGACAGGATTCCATTATTTTAAAAAGCTCATTACACTTGTTGGAGACTTCCAGTCATCTCTACAGACTTTACCCGTAAACTAAACAGAATGCCAGTCATGTGTGGTCTATAACCTGTACAGTAATCCTTTAAGCAATGTATCTTGAGCTTGTTTCTTGTTTGCTTTTCATTTTTTACTTTTATCATGTTTTCCCCATGAAACAAGTTGTCAGACAGCAGGTCTTTTTTGGATAAGAAACATTTTTACAAGTGGGGGCATCACATAGATTTCTACTTTCAGCATGTTGCTTGGTACTTTAATAAAGCTGAATATATTATAATTAGAACTGCAGTGCAAGGAGAAGTGGTTTGAGTTGAGTGCTTCTGGTTTTTCTTATACTTGATTTTGACTGGCATTCCAGTAATGTATTTAAAAAGTAATTTATTTTTTCATGCCTCACAACCTTTTGTTTCCATCTAGATATTAAGTAAGCTGTCATGCAGCCAATGCATTGAAATATTTTTATTCTTCTACACTTATTTTTGTCTTGATTGGACTTTCATAATGATGGTTTGCCACCCAGGGCAGCGTATTTAATTAAAGTTAGTTTTTTGTGGTTTTGTGCATAGCTCCCCCCTTTATGGTTGACCACACCACTTCCCTTTGACCCCACCCATTCAGCGTCTCCTGCAGCCCCCTTGTGATTTGAAGTCACCAGCCGCCACTGAATTCAAGTAATCCTTATATATAGTCACATCTAAATAATTGATACTAGATTCATCAATTGTGTAAGCGAATTTTAAAAATCCAGTACAATTATTCAAATAGGACATAAATTCCACAAATAATTCTTTAGTACCACTTCAAAATATACAAATATCGTCTAGGTACCAGGTATAGAAGGCAATATATTTGTACCAACAGGTATTAAACACACATTTTTTCTCCCAGAAATAGAGCACACAATTAGCATATAAGGGGGCACATGGTGCCCCCATAGCCACTCCTTTTCTCTGTTGGTATAAATCACCATTAAAATAAACAAAATTGTTTTTAAGAATTGTGTCAGTAAAATCCAAGATCACATTCGTTATATTACCCCCCAACCCAGCTTCTGAACTTAAAATTTCATGAAACTATTCCAAACTAATATTGCGAGGAATACTTGGAAATAACTCTACCACATCAATTGTGGCAGGCAAAGTATTGACTTCAAATTTGTCATCAGAAATCCTTCTCAGAAAATTCCATGAATCCTTTGTAATATGTGGTACAGAGTTAACGAACTTCTTTAATTAGGAATCCACAAAAATAGCCAAGGGCTCGGTAATACTCCCTGTCCCAGCCACTATAGGTCTAAATTTGAGTTTATCAATTCCTTTATGTACTTTAGGACTTCCGAATATAGCCGGAATTCTCAGATTGTCCACTTGCAAAAAATTAAAAAGTTTTTCATTAATACTTCCTTGAAGCAAATTGTCTGTTAAATAATATTTTATCTTGGAATAAGCAATGTTTATTTCATTCCATGAGACAAAGGTATAACAATCGGAATCCTGTAAAATATTATGAGGGTAAGTGTCATACTCGTCATTGTACATTAAAACTACCCCTCCCCCTTTGTCAGGTTTCATTATTCTAATTTTATCATTTTTTAAAGTTGTCAGTAATTTTTCTTCTTCTTCAGACAAATTGTTTTTAGGGGGGTTGTTGTAATAATACATATGTCTTACTTCTTGTTCAACCATTTCTTCAAAAAGTTTTAAAAAGGAATTGGTAGGTGGATTAAATGTACTTCTCCTAGATAAATCATTATTATTCAACTGTGTACCTTTAAAATAGATTTGTAAGTTTAACTGCCTAATAAATAGTTTGATATCTATTAGAGTATTAACTATAGATCCAACCTTGATAGGTACAAAATGAAAACCTTTAGAAAAAAAATTAAAGTACTTATCATCAATAATTAGATCTGTAAAGTCGTAAATTGTGAAATTGTCCTTTTTACATATCCTCGAATCAATATTATTAATCTCAAGATTTTGAAGCGTAATACCTATGTTGTCTAAAAATGATGAATAACAGTCCTGCAAATCTAATAGTTCTGTGTTCTCCTTTGGTATCTGTTCCCCCTCCCCCCTCTGAATGTCTGTGTGTTCTGGTAAGAGTAATTCCTTTGCTTCTCGGCTAATCTCTCGCTTCTCCTCACTGTGTCTTCTCCTAAAGGGAAAATGTGTCGCTCAGTGTTAGTTTCAACTTGACCCACAGCACCAGGATTATCAACCCCTATGTTTTTTAACTCTCTAGGGTTGTTAAATACAGGGTAAGCCCTACCATATTTGTAGTCATTTAAGTCGCGATCAAGTTTTTTCACCTTTCTAAAAATTACTTTATCACAATAATTGTCGACCTCTGTAAACAAATTGTCATATTTCCTAGCATCAAAATTTCCTTTATGGAACTCAAAAAATTTTTTATGTAAACCATTTGTTTCAGCCAGTAATATTTCATTATGGGATTGATAGTCGTTAACCATTAATTTCAGCATTTCAATCCCTGTGGTGATAAATAAATCAGTAAGCTGTTGGTATAATACAGAGTTGTTCCTAACATTATTCGCATACTTAAACAATCTTAACCCCTTAGGAACTCTTTCAGTTAAAATACATCCGTTAAGATAATCAATTTCAAGTTGGTTAGTTTTTAGCACATATAACCTGTCCCTAAATTTATTAAAGGTCTCATTAAAAGTCTCAAAGTCTTTGTCAAAGTTCAATTCATTGAAGTTAAAACGTCGGTTTGACCAAGTGTCAAAATTGAAATTGACAGTACCTGTGTTTGTTTTACCCCCTTGCGAGGGTGCTACCCTATTAATTCCATCTCTTTTAGTGTTCACTTCGTTGTCACCACCATAACCACCACGTGTATCTCCGTCTCTTTGAACACCACTCTTTAGCCCTTGCCGATTCTCCTGCTGCTCACGAAAATACATTTGATTACCAGGTATCTCCGAATGACCTGGTAAAGTTGTTTTTGTACTTTCTAAAATCTGGGACAAAAGCACCATAACCTGATGAAACTCCTTCCTAGTAACAGGCGTGCTCTCGTCAACTGATAAATCTTTAAGAACTTCCGGTGTTTCCACAAATACCTCCGATTCTGCCCGTTCTGCCATGGATCTAAAACCCGAAAAACACAAGAAAAAGAACAGTAACCAATAAAAAACAATTCCAGGCAAGAACCAGCAGAATTCCAAGATAAAAATGAATGGGTTTTTAATCCAAGAGAAACGTAGATAGCACAAAAAGACCAACTAATAATCCAAGGTACAACACACAATGCAGTTAAGTGCGCTTTCACTCTGCTAATGCAAAGCTTCTTCAGAACTAAAAAAAAATTGTATCAAGACCTTTAAATACATATTAGATAATTGAATAATTACTTTCTTAAAGAGATATGTTGTTATATAATGATGTTAAAATATTGTTAAAAAACATATTAAAAAACTTGTACCAGCTTATAAATATAACTTATGTCATAAGTACAACTTGTGTGTATGTAAAACTTAAATCCCCTTACAAATTCTTCCTACAAGTACAAAAATAATAAGATAATAATAAATCCTGTAAAAACGGAGAACCAGATGAGGCAACAGCCTTGATGGAGTGAGCCCTAACAGAGGAAAGGAGAATCTTCCTATGGTGGGTGTAGCAAAAGGTAATGATCTTGGAACAGGACACAGCCCACCTCAGGGCCCTGTGGAGGTAGAAACAAAAAGCTGATCTGACTTTCTAACAGCTTTGGTTTTGTCTAAGTAAAATCTATTGTCTTTGGACATCCAAAGTATGGAGCACCCTCTCGATAGGGTTCTATGGGGAAGTGGAAAAGGTAGGTAAGTAGATGGACTGATTTAAAGACAGGTCATTGACTACCTTAGGCATAAATGAGGGGTTTCAGTGCAGGGAAACCCTGTCCTTGTGGAAGAGCAGAAAAGGTGGAGATACCATAAGGGCCTGTAGCTCAGACACTCATCTGGCTGAATTTAAAGTAGGGGTAACACAGTTTTCCAGGAGCACAACTGTATAGAAGCTGATGAAGCTGGCTCAAATGGTTGGAGAATCAGCATTTCCAAGGCAAATTTAAAGTCCCTGGGAGGTGGAATAGGTTTCCTGGGAGGTCTAATGTGTATGATGCCTTTAAGAAATTGTTTAGCCTCAAATCTGCTAGCTAAGGGATAGGGGGATAGAGGCAGACAAGCAGATATGGCTGACATATGGGCTTTCACTGAAGAGTAAACTAAGCTAGCTTTGAGTAATTCGCACAAATAAGATAAGACCAGGGAAATTTCCATTGTCAGACACCAGAATGAAAATTTCTTCCATTTAGTTCAATAGGATTTTCTAGTATTTGGTTTCCTATCCTCCTACAGGACTGTAAGCATGCCGTCAGAGAAAAGGTGTCTGAAAGGAATTAGTACCCTATCACCCACAGGGTCAATTGGAAAGTCAGCAAGTGGGGATGGATGAGGGTCCCTTTGCATTGTGTGAGAAGGTCCACTCTGTGAGGTAAGAAAGAAAGGGCATCCCTTTCCAGACCAGAGGATGTGACTCTCTGGCACAAAACTGTGAAAGTTGTCTGTTGATGGGGGAGGCAAATAGGTCTGTTTGAGGAATACCCCACTGGCGTACAATGTCCAGAAACACATCCCTTTGAAGCATCCATTCATGGAACTGCATTTGGGTCCTGCTCAGGTAATCTGCCAGACAATTCTGTGAAGATGGGATGTACACTGCCTGAAGAGTCACTTGGAATTTTACTGCCAGCTCCCAAGCATGAAGAGCTAGCTTGCATAATAGATAGGATTTGGATCCCCCCTCCTGTTTGTTCACATACCATAGTATTGTCATATTGTCTGTGAACAGCTTTAAAAGTCCTCGTTGGAAGAGGGGATGGAAAGCTTGCATGGCCGGTAGCAGTGCCCTCATCTCCCTTACATTGGTGTGTTCCTTCAGTTGAGAGGGAGACCAGACCCCTTGTGACTTCAGGTGCCCAAAGGTTGCTCCCCAGCCTACGTCTGAGGCATCTGTAAAAATCTGTTGACATGGAGCAAGTGAGTGTAAGGGGAGTCCTGGATTGAGTGACACTTGATGCATCCACCACTGAAGTTCTCTCCTCAGACAGAGGATGAGAGAAATAGAGAATTTGAGGGGGTGCTGGTGTTGCATCCAAACTGACTTTAGATACCATTGCCATTTTCTCATGTGGAGTTTAGCAAAGTTGTGCATGGGAATGGTGAGTGCCATGAGGCCCAAGACCCTGAGGAACTCCCTGGTTGTAATATGGTGAACCAGTAGAAGATTTTTGAAGTAAAGTGTGAGGACCTGTACCTTTAGTGGAGCTAGTGAGACCTTCATAAGATGTTTGTATCCTGCACCCCAGGAACTCTGATTCTATGAACGGGTAAGAACTGATTTCTTTTAAGTTTATGGTGAACCACAGACCTTGTAGAAGATTGAAGGTAAGGGCAATAGTTCCTTTCAACTTCTTGATGGAGGGCGCTAGAAGGAGGAGGTCATCCAGATAAGGAAAAATGTAGATGCTCTGAAGTCTGCAGTGGGCAATCACAGGAGCTAGGCATTTGGTGAAGACCCCTGGTGCAGTAGAAAGTCCAAAGGGCAAGACACAGAACTGAAAATGCCATAATGATACAGAGAAGCAGAGAAACGTCCTATAGCTGGATGAACGGGGATGTGCAGCTATGCATCTCTGATACCCAGGGTAATCATGAATACTTGAGGCAGAGTAAGTGGGAACAAAGTCTGGAGGGTCAGCATGCAGAAAGTGGGTTCCCTTAGAAAGGTATTGAGATGGGACAGGTCGAGGCTGGGTCTCCAGGGACCTTCCTTCCTGGGCCTCAGGAATAACCTGGAATAAAATCCTATTCCTATTTGTTGTTTGTAAACACTCTTAATAGTCCCTTGGTCCATTAATTCTAACCCACTGGAGAAAAAAGGTAGTTGTTCCCTGGGAGGTTAAGGGATGCCCCAGAAAGAGGGTAGGTGGTCACATACCATAAAGTACCCTTTTTTTAACAATGGGGAGGACCCAGGAGTCTTGAGTTATGCTTTCTCAGGCTGGAAGCGACATGGGAAGGAGCTGGGATAGTGGAATGTGAGTGAGGGGGGGAACAATCATAGGACGGTTTCTCTGGAAAGGGCCCCTTCTATGTCAGAGTTGCCAGGGGGCCCCTAGCTGTTGTGGCCTCCTACCACTCTTTTTACTTCTAGGTTATGGGTGACATGAATGCCTACACACAAACATAGGTTGTGTAGGATAATTTATTTGGAAACTGGGTCAAGGACTGGTTGGGGAGTAGGCTGTCTGAAGGGCAAAAATGTGTTTCTGTTCTTGCAATTTCTTACCCTTTTCCTGCAATGGTTTGAACAAGTTAGCAGCTGCAGGGCCAAACAAGGCAGAGTCGTCCAAAGGAGCATCCATAAGTTTGGCTTTTATGTCCTCAGGGCTGAAGTCTTAGTCAAGAAAATCTTATTTGTACTGATCCAGAGGCAGCTGCTCTGGCAGAAGCTTCTGTAGCATCATAGCTACACTTTATAGAGTGGTGTGCCACTTGAAAAGATGCAAGGAAGTAGCCAACATTTTATTTTCTAAGTCAGATAAGTCTGCAATTACCTGTGTAAGTTGGGACATAAGCTCTAAAGAAAATTTGGTTGTTTGTGTTTGATAATTTATGGCTCTAAATGCTACAGTGACAGACATATACATTTTTTTTGCCTACTCTATCAAGGATTCTGCTATCCTTATCTGATGGGAGGAGAGTAGTGGACAGCAGTAATCTGGATGGCTTGTCAGAAGCCACAGAAATAATAGAAGGATCCCTGCAGAAGGGCATCTAAAGAGGAACTTGACCTTACAGAAGCAGTCTGGCTTCTTGGGGGCGGGTGTTTGGGAATCTGGTGCCTGTGAAGCTGAGGCAAAAGCATCAAGAAAGGCAGGCAGAACAGGAAGAATAGCAGATGGGCTAGGTGATTCCACCTGTAGTAGCTCACAGTATCTTTTTTGTACTTCAGATACTTGGGCACTATCCCACTTAAAATGATCTCTCATTTTAGCTAGTTTCTCCAAAGGAAAAGTCTTCCATAGGTGAATCTGTTGCATTGTATTCCTCTTCTGGGGAGGCATAATCCAGGGGGAAGAGATCTGTGAAGAGTAGGCCACAAATTCCTCCCCTGAAGATCCCTCTACTTCTGAAGAATCCTCTTCCCTAGTCCTTTTAAATAGACACAGCAATGGGAGGGGGAGCTGTAAAATATGGAGGAGAACTAAGGGACTTAAGGGCATTGAAAATGGCCCTGAGTGAATTCTTGCCAGTCGCTAACAGGTTCTTTTGGTGGGGACAAATGTTTGATTTTCTATTTTGCATGCAAGTCTATCCTATGCAGGGTAGCAGGCCCCAATGAAGGCCTAAATTCTATTAGATCAGATTCCACCTCTTCCCTAACAAGGATCTGAGGAATCCCTTAAGGGGCTTCCGTTATCATGAGCTATGGTTCCCCTAGGACATCTGACACAGAAGCCACCTGCTTGGTTTCTGTGGATGTACTTATGCCTGGATCCAAGGTGGCCTGGATGTTAGGCTCAGCCTGTGGACCTGAGCTGTGAACTGGAAGGGTCTCCAGGCTCTCCTTCATCTCGAGACACATCAGTATCCAGAGGTGCAGCAGAAGGTTCAGGCCTTTGCCTTTTGGCCTTCTGCTTCAAAGTCAACTAGCCCATGGGGCCTAACAGCTTTAAACACTGATTCTCTAGGTAGATGGCTAAAGAGAATAATCTACTCCATGCCTTTGGCACAAACACCTGACAAATAGGGCAGTTTCTGTGGTCATGGTTTGGGCCTAGGCAGAACAAACACTTGAGATGGCTATCCTTGAGAGGAATTAGTCTCCACACTGGCACTTGTCCCTCCTGGATGACATGACCCCTAAGCAAAGATAGTAGCAAGTAGTCAAGAATTATCCAACGAGGCACTTATCAGAAATTTGAGGAATTGCAAACAACTCAGGAGTCAGATCATACACTGGAATCTGGCTTTTGGATCTGGCAGCAGAGAAATTTTAAGGATGGTGCGTGCGTACGTCACTTTTATAGCTGATGTTTAATCTCAACCTACTTGCGACGTACCATGCACCCTAAAGTAGTAGAAATCTTTTGTATACTGGGCTGATGTCAGGTCACCTTTGGTGGGGAACTCCCTCTCCCTTATGTACTACACCAGCAATCTTCCCAATCTCCTCCTGCCCCTGTATCCCTAAATGTCCTTCTGTTCATCTGTTACAGTATTCTTTACATGAGGGAGAGTACCAAAGCTCCTGCTGAGTTAGCAGATGAATTTTCCAGGAAGCCATAGAGAATGGCAGATGTGACTACAGACCCTGGGAATTATCGCTCCATTAGCCTGATGAGTCTGATATGTAAGGCTATGGAGCACATCATCATGGACCTAATTAACAAGGATATAGGGAATCTCCAAACTTTGGAACCCACGCAATTTGGTTTTGTGAAGGGTAGATCATGCCTGCTCAACCTGGTTGACTTCTTTGAGTCAGTCACCAGAGCTGTGGATGAGGGCAAGGCAGTTCATACATACAGCCTACCTCGATCTGGCCAAGGCCTTTGATACCATTCCCCACTCAGGAATTATTGATAGACTCACCAAACTAGGCATCAACCCCTATATCACTAGGTGGGTTGCAAATTGGCTCACAGATAGAACCCACAGTGTGAAAGTGGAAGACTCAGAGTCAGACTTCTGACCAATCATGAGTGGAGTCCCACAGGGATCGGTCTTGGATCCTCTCCTGTTTGGCATCTATTTCTCAGAAGTCCAGGCCAACACGGAGGGACTCTGGCTGACCAAGTTCACCAACAATTGCAAGCTGGGAGCCATTATTAACACCCCAAGTGATGCTGACATCCTACAGAAAGGCCTCACTGAAACCAACGACTGGTGTTGAAACTATGGGTTTACACTTAATCCCAAAAAAATGCATTGTCATTCCCTTTGGGAAAAATTCAGTTGCCACTAATTACCATATTGATGGTAGCCCACTGAACACTGAAAGTGTTATAAGAGATCTGGGGAAACAGGTTGACCGCAACCTCTCCTTCAACCACCAAATTGCCACTGTGGTCAGAAAGTACTTCTATGTGGCACATCTCATTACCGAGGGTTTTGCATCCAAGAAGAAAGAAGTCATCGTCTCACTCTACTCTTCCCTCATTCGACCTGTCATTTGAGTATAATGCCCCATTTGGTATGTATATCACTCAACTCCTGAAACAGCTGGAAGGGCCACAAAACTACCTCATGAAGAAGATCCTAGGCCTTAAACACATGCCCTACATGGACAGACTCAAAAAACTTCACTTTTCTCTGTCTCATATCATCTATTAAGACGCGTTATCTGCTTGACTTACAAAGCCATGTCTGACCCAGCCCTGTTAGAAATGTTACACCTAAAGAAATCCCAGTCCCTCTACACCACACGCTCCAGGGACCTCAACCTCATTACCACAATCAACAGAACATGCTGGAGGGACAGGTTCATAACCCAGAGACTACCCATGCTCTGAAATAGACTTCCCATACATGTCAAGCAGAGCACCTCACTGGCCCTTTTCAAGAGAAATCTTGAGGAGTGGATGGGAAATAGAAAGTTCACCCCGGGGATCACTCCAGTGGCTCTACTTGATAGAGGTACTGGGAACTAATGGCGACATGATCCCAGGGCACTTCTATGGGCTAGGCTTGTAAAGGCTCCAGGGCCATTGGCCTAGTACACACCTATGAACCTATGGCTCTGGCAAACCCAGCCCTAGATGTGGAGATGGAATCTAGTTTGTAATGTGTGGTAAAGGTGTGGAAAGAGGTCCAGGCAGCCATCTCTGAGATAGAATTGGTGTCTAGCCCTTTGAGAAAGGCACCAGAGGAAGCCACTGCTCTGGCAGAGTGAGCTTTGACCGAGCAGGGAGGGGGTTTCCCATGGTAGGCATAGGAAAAAGGTAATGGTTTTGGAAAATCCAGTTAGAAATGGTTTGGGCACAGGTAGTCCCAGAACACTGGGATGGAATGACACAAACAGCTGGTCTGAATTCCTAATAGATTTAGTTTTGTGAAGGTGAAATCTGAGTTGTCTGTGCACATCAAGTATGTGCAAAATCTTCCCACTAGTGTTTTGGGGAGAAGGGAAAAGTGTTGGTAGGCAGATAGCCTGGTTTAAGGACAACTCATTGACCACTTTGGGCATAAAGGTTGGGTTGGTGCGAAGGAAGACCTTGTTTTTGTGGAAGATCAAAAAGGGAGGAGAAGCCATCAGGGCCTGGAGTTCAGAGTCTCTTCTGGCAGAAGTTAGGGCTAGGAGCAAGGCAGTTTTCCAGGTGCAGTGTTTTAAGGAGCTAGAGGAAGATGGCTCAAAGGGTGTGACGGTTAGCTTCTCTAGCACAATGTGTAGGTCCCAGGGAGGTGGCACTAGCCTTCTGTGAGGTCTAATGTGGAGGATACCTTTGAGAAACTGTATGGCCTCAAATCTACAAGCTAAAGGGGAGAAAGAAGCAGACATGGCTGATAGATGTGCTTTTACAGATTAATAAGCTAGGCCAGAATTAAGAAACTCACACAGGTATAAAAGAACCTGAGAGTGATTCACCATTAGTGGGTCCAGGTCATGAGAAAGACACCAAATTGAGAGTCTTTTCCACTTGGATAGGTAAGATTTCTTGGTATTGGGTTTCCTGGCCTCCTGCAAAACTTGAAGCACATCCTCTGAGAATAGGTGTCTAAAAGGCATCAGCATTCTATCACCCACAGAGTCAGTTGTAGAGTTGCCAAGTGTGGGTGAATGAGCGTGCCCTTGTGTTGTGTGAATAAGTCTTCTCTGTGAGGTAACTTGTGGTGACTGCTCTTGGCTAGGTGTAGGAGAAGGGGGAACCAATGTTGTCTTGGCCAATAGGGAGTCACCAGCAAGATTTTTGGTTTGTTGTGCTGAATCTTCAGCAGGACTTTCAGGATGAGTGGAAGGGGAGGGAATGCATACAGAAACTTCTCCTTCCAGGATACTGATGGGGCATCCACTTTCCATGCCAGGGGGGTGAGGTTCCCTGGCACAAAATCTTGGAAGTTGTCTGTTCAGAAGGGAGGCAAACAAGTCTATTTGAGGAATACCCCACTAGAGGACTATGTCCAGAAACATATCCCTGGGTTGCATCTATTCATGGGCCTATGTTGTGGATCTGCTCAAGGTATCTGCCACAGAATTCTGAATGGAGGGGATGTAGACCACCTGCAGAGAAATCTGAAGTCGAAGAGCTAGCTCCCAAACCTGTAAATCTAAGCTGCACAGGAGGTAGGATTTGGTCCTGCCTACTTGTTCACATACCAGAAAACAGTCATATTGTCTGTGTAGATCCTCAACCAGCCTGGGATGAGAAGGGACTGAAAGGACAGAAGAGCTAGAATCAATGCCTTCATCTCTTTTACATTTATGTGATCCTCTTTCTGAGAGGGAGACCATTGCCCTTGTACAGTATGATGGCCCAACGCAGCCCCCAAACCTGTATCCAAAGCATTTGTGTACAGGTCTTGACTTGGGGGCACTGGGTGGATGGGAAGTCACACTTTGAGGGACATTTGTTGGATCAACCATAGAAGCTCCTTCTATAAGCAAGGTAGGAGCGGAATTTGAAATTCCAGAGGATGGACATGTTGTGTCCACACCAACTTCAGCAACCACTGAAATTTCATAATATGAAGCCTTGTCAGATGCAGCATAGGTATGGTGGAAGCCATCGGTCCAAGGATGCTGAGAAATCGCCTTGCTGGCAAGAGGTGCAGGGGAAGGATGTCTGAAAAGGTCTGGCAGAGCTCCTGTGCCTTTTCAGGTGGAAGGGACACTATCATTCTGTTTTGAATCTTCACCCCAGAAAGACATAATTTGGGGATGCGGTGAGAGCAGATTTTTTTAAGTTAATTGTGAATCCTAGTTGTTGTAGGATGACAACGGCTGAGTGGAGGTTCCTCTGCAGTTCCTCTGGGGTGTTTGCCTGGAAGAGGAGATCATCCAGGTAGGGGAATATTTGAATGTCTTGGAGTCTGTAGAATGTGACTACTGGGGCTACGCATTTTGTAAAAACTCTTGGTGCTGTAGAAAGACCAAAAGGCAAGTCCGATAGTAGAAAGCACTAGGATACCACAGAGAAATACAGAAATTTCCTGAACTTGAGATGAATGAGAATATGCAGGTAGGCATCCTTGATGTCTGTGGATGCCAGAAAGGCCTGTCGGAGGATCAGGGGAAACAGGGTCTGAAGGGTGAGCATTATGAGGGGGGCACCCTTAAGATGGTGCTGAGGAAGGAGAGATCTAGGATGGGTCTCCAGGAGACTTCCTTTCTGGGAACTAGGAACATGAGGGAGTAGACGCCTGTTCCTTTTGGGTGTCTGGGCACTGGCTGGATTGTTCCCTGTTCTAGTAGATCTGCCAACACTTGGGGAAGAAGAGTACCTGTTCTGTGGGTGGTTGTGGGATCCCCCTGAAGGGAGGCATAGTGTGCCATACCATGAAATATCCATGTTTTATGATGTTCAAGACCTAGGCATCTTTGTGTGATGGATTCCCAGGCTGGAAGGGAGAGGCAGTGGGAAAGAGGGGTAGTGCAAGGAAGTCCTGAAGAGTCAGGAAGAACCTGCTCTGTCAGGAAAAGGCTGCTTATGTTGGTAGGAAGAGGAGGGAGCTGAAAGGTGATGAGATTTCTTGCTCCCCTTGGAGGACTTGGCTTGGGAGGGCCGGGTTTGCCTGCAAATGAATACCTGTTTGGAAGGGTAGTTCCTGTGGAACTTGGAGACTGATAAGACCAGGATATGGTTGAATTCTTTTAACTCTTTGCTTTTTTCCTGCAGTGATTTGAAAAGATATGCTGAAGCCTTACCAAATAGTGCAGAATTGTCAAGGGGAGCATCCATGAGCTTTGCCTTGATGTCCTCAGGGAGGGGCAAAGCTCATGGATGCAAATCTTCTCAAGACTGAGGCAGAGGCCACAGCCCTAGAGGTAGCCTCAACAGCATTACAGGTGCATTTTATTGAGTGAAAGGCCACCTGGGAGGATGCATCAATTAAGGATGAGGCCAAGGCCTTGTTTTCTGAATAATTTAGTGATGGGCCACCTGGGAGGATGCATCAATTATGGATGAAACCAAGCCCTTGTTTTCTGAATCAGGTAGGTCAGAAAATTTTAGATAGTTGTGACATAATTTCCGGGGAATACTTGGATACTGAGAAATTGCCTTGCTGACAAGAGGTGCAGGGGAAGGATGTCTGAAAAGGTCTGGCAGAGCTCCTCTGCCTTTTGGGGTGGAAGGGACACTATCATTCTGTTTTGAATCTTCATCCCAGAAAGACATGATTTTGGGATGGGGTGAGAGCAGATTTTTTTAAGTTGATTGTGAATCATAGTTGCTGTAGAATGACAATGGCTGAATGGAGGTTCCTCTGCAGTTCCTCTGTGGTGTTTGCCTGGAAGAGGAGATCATCCAGTTAGGGGAATATTTGAATGCCTTGGAGTCTACAGAATGTGACTACCGGGGATACGCATTTTGTGAAAACTCTTGGGGCTGTAGAAAGACCAAAAGGCAAGCCCAAGAATAGAAAGTAACAGGATACCACAGAGAAATTTATTTATTTTATTTATTTATTTTTATTTATTTTACATTTGTTGACCGGGCTAGTCTGGCTGGATACATGTCCATTTTCAGCAGAGGCCCGAGGAGAAAAGCTCCACTAAAATACTAAGTACATTACATAAAAAATCATTACTCTTTAGAAATAGCAAAATTGGAAGTCATAAGAAACACACAGAGCGAAAGATAATTTCAAAGAGAAACAAATTTATAATATGCAGTTCATTACCTATCAGCAATTTTACTTAACATATACTTAGTTAGATTAGATGAGTAAAAGGAGGAGGAATGAGACAGGTAGTGTATAAGAAGAGTGAAGGGGAAAATAGAGTATGAGAAAAAGGTTAGTCAGGTGTATTGCAGGAACAAAGCCAATGATTTAGATAGTAAAGTTTAATTTTCTGTTTGAATTGTGGCAGGGATTGAGTCAAAGTTATGTCACTAGGTAAGAGATTCCAAGTTTTACCTATAGTGTTAGTGAATAGGGAAACACCTGCTGCATTGTTTACCTTTATTGATTTTGTCATGAGTTTACTAGAGGAGCGAAGTGAGTTCAGATTGTTGTAAGGGATTAGAAGTTGAGAGAGTATTGGGGTGTTATCAGGTAGGTGTAATATGTTGTGGGCTATAGTGAGTTGAGGAATTATTAGGTAGTTTTGAAATTCGAGCCAGCCGAGTTGTTTTAGGTTTATACAATGGTGGGTCCTGAAGGGGTTACTAGTGGGGTAGCGAGCTATGTTGTTATAGCAAGTTACAAGTTTGTTTAGATTGATTTTCTTAAGGTTTGTGTAAATGGGGGAAGCATATAGGAGAGTAGATAGGAGATGAGATTGTGCAATTTTGATTCTGGTTGCTGGGGTTAGAAAAAGTTTGACACGATATAGGGATCCAATTTTTCTGTTTACAATCTTGATGGTGTTGTTAATGTGCTGATCGAAGGAAAGATTGTTGTCAATGGTTATTCCTAAGAGTTTAGTAGTTGGATCAGGTGAGATGATAGTGCCATTATTTGAAGAAATGGTAAAGTTTAAAGGGGGGGACCGAGTGGTGGGGGAGAAGAGGAGGAGTTTAGTTTTTTTGGCATTTAGTAGGAGAAACCGTCTCGAAAACCAAGTTTCTACTGTGTTAAAGGTATTTTGGGTCACTGAGCTCAGTTCAGTAGAGGAGGGTGCTGAGCAGATAAGGGTAGAATCATCTGCGTATTGTATGCAGGTAGCTTGTGGGATAGTAGTCTGAAGATCGTTAATAAAGAGGGAGAACAGAAGTGGACCCAGAATGGAGCCCTGGGGAACTCCGATGGTAATAGGTAGGAGTGATGAGATATGGTTTTCCCATATTACTGCTTGTTGTCTGTTGTTAAGATAAGATTTAAACCAGTCAGTGGCTAGTTTATCACAAGATAGAGATTCAAGAATGTTAATTAAGAGGGAGTGGTTGATCATGTCGAAAGCTTTAGAGAGATCAATGAAAAGAGCGGAAGAGAGAGTATTGTTGTTTCGATTTTTGTTGATAGTATCTACAAAGGATAGAAGGGCAGTGGTGGTACTGTGGTGGGGTCTGAAACCATGCTGGCAGTTTGCTATTATGCTGTGAAGAGAGAGATAGTGTACAAGTTGCTGATGAATACATTTTTCCATAATTTTTGCTAGGGGTGAGAGAAGGGCAATTGGTCTAAAGTTTGAAAGGTCATGGGAGTTACCACCTTTGTGCAGTGGGATAATATAGGAGACTTTCCAGATATCAGGGATGGTTCCTGCTTGGATAGTTCTATTGATAAGTAAGGATATAGGATATGCAATTTCTTTGGCAGCTTTCTGAAGGAAAAGAGAAGGGAGTTTATCAGCAGAAGGGGTGCAGGGTTTCAGTTTATGAATGAGTTTGTAGATGAAAGAGGTAGATATAGGTTTTAGAGAGAAGTTGAAAGAGGAGCTAGTTATGTTAGTTGGTATATGAGAGTTATTAGGGTTCATTTGTTTGGCTAGGGATTGAATAGTTTCAGAGAAAAAAGAGTTGAAGGCATTAGCAGTCTGGAGAGGGGTGTCTGGGTCAGAATTTAGAGGGGAAGGAGTTTTAGCAGTTCCTGGGGAAAGAAGTCTATTTACTGATGACCAGAAGTATTTAGAGTTGTTAATATGAGTTTCCTGAAGTTTACAGTAGAAGTTTTTCTTGTCAGAGAGTATTGATTTTTTTGCTAGATTTCTAAGCTGGCGGAAATTAATTAAATCAGGGTTTAGTCTATCGCATCTCCATTTTGCCCATGCTGAGTTTCTAGCATGCATAAGTTTTTTAGTATTGGTGGTCAGCCATGGGGCAGATTTGGTCTTTACTCTAATAGAGCGTTCTGGAGCATGTTTATCAAGTATTGATAAGAATGTAGTATTAAAGAATAGTACTGCTTCCTCCAGGGGAAGTGATTTTAAGCAATTCCAATTACATGCTCTCAGTTCAGCTTTAAAAAGGTCTATGTTAAAGTGCTTAACAGATCGAATTAGTCTTGTATTTGGGAGGTTAACATATTCTGATTTTTGTCTAGTGATGTAGGTTAGGCAGTGGTCGCTGATGTCGTCAGGCATAGTCCCTACTTTATATTGTTTGTTAGCTTTATTTGTGAGTATCCAGTCCAGTATACTCTCTCTCTTACTGGGCTTATTGACTCTTGTAGTTGAGGTAATAGTTTGTGAGAAACCATGTAGGTTAATATGAGAGGAGGGATTGTCAGCATTAATAGTGTTCCAGTCTATGTTAACGTCACCAAGAATTATGGTTTCTTGGGGGTAGGTGGTAGAAACCCAACTTAGAAAGTCTTCTAGTATTGGAATGTTGTTACCTGGGGGAAGATACAAAGAAATAATGTAAATGGATTTTTTGTTATTAAGTTGGAGTTTAATAATGATGGCTTCTGTTTTGCTATTTTGGTTTGGGCATGTTGGTTGAGTAGAGATGTTCAGTTGGTTTTTGAACAGTATTGCTACTCCACCACCCTTGCGTTTTAAGCGGTCATGTCTTACTATGTTATAACCTTGAGGTATAATCTCTGAGTCTTTTGTGCCTGGGTTTAGCCAGGTTTCAGAGAGGCAAAGAATGTCAAATGAGTGGATATCTAAGAGGGTGTGGATTAAGGGTATTTTATTGTTTATGCTTTGGATGTTTAGGTGTCCTATAAGGAAGTTATTATTGAGGTTAGTTGAGCAGTTTTGGGGGGGTGGTGAGATAGGGCCAGGGTTGGGGTGGATGTCTCCATCTTGTAGGGTAGGATTAGCTAGTATGGTTAAGTAGTTCCTCTTTTGAGTTATTAGGGTTTTTGTTTTTTTGCTAGATAGTAGGGGGTAGGTGAGGTGATGTTGCCTGTGGAATTTAGATAGAAGATAGCTAGGGGTGGAATTCACATTAGGGTAAGAAGTGAAAGTGAGTGTAGTAGAAGTGTGTTTTTGTGAGGAGATAAGATAGTTGTTAAATGAAATTTCAAAAGATGTGAGATGGTATGTTGAGAGAAGTGTGGTCAAGATTAAGACTGAGAGTAAAGGCATAGTTAGTATGTAGGGAGACATAATTTAGTAATATGAGAAGTGAGGAAGCAGAGAGGAAAGTACAAAGGGGAGAGAAATAAGTGAGGTATGCAATAGAGGGGGTAGTAGATCTATTTAAAGCAGTTGGTGAATAAGAATGGATTCTAATAGGTAGATAGAGAATGAATGGTGGAGAGGAAAGGGGATGTGTAAAGAGAGAAGTATAAGTAGTGGAGAAAGGTAAATAGAAGTGGTATGGTCATAGGGCAGAGAAAGAGAAGGGGGGAGTGGAAGGGGTGTGTTAAGGCTATGCAACAATTTGGCGGGAAGGAGAGTAATAGGGTAGGAGGGAGTAGGGGTGTGGCTGAAGAACTATAAGTTTAGGACCCCTGGGGGTGGGTGGGAATTGGGGGTAGGATGGGGAGCGGAGTGAGCCCACAGGGCGAACGGAGCGGGAAGAGCCAAAGAAGAGTTTTATTAAGAATTTATTTAATTTAATTATTTAATTTATTAATAAATTAAGAAATTTCCTGAACTTGGAATGAATGGGAATATGCAGGTAGGCATCTTTGATGTGTATGGATGCCAGAAAGGCCTGTCGGAGGATCAGGGGAATCAGGGTCTGAAGGGTTAGCATTTTGAAGGAGGACACCTTTAAGACAGTGTTGAGGAAGGAGGGATCTAGGATGGGTCTCCAGGGGACTTCCTTTCTGGGAACTAGGAACATGAGGGAGTAGAAGCCTGTTCCTTTTTGGTGTGTGGGCACTGGTTGGATTGTTACCTGTTCTAGCAACACTTGGGGGAAGAGGGGTACCTTTTCTGTGGGTGGTTGTGAGATACCCCTGAATGGAGGCATAGTGTGCCATGCTATGAAATATCCATGTTTTATGATGTTCAAGACCCAGGCGTTTTTGTGTGATGGATTCCCAGGCTGGAAGGGACAGGGAGAGGCAGTGTGAAAGAGGGATAGTGCAAGGAAGTCCTTAAGAGTCAGGAAGAGCCTGCCTCTGTCAGGAAAAGGCTGCTTATGCAGGTGGGAAGAGGAGGGGGCTGAGAAGTGATGAGCTTTCTTGCTCCCCTTGGAGGACTTGGCCTTGGAGGGCTGGGTTTGCTGGCAAATGAATACCTGTTTGGAAGGGTAGTTCCTGTGGAACTTGGAGACTGATAAGACCAGGATTTGATTGAATTTTTTTAACTCTTTGCATTTTTCCTGCAGTGATTTGAAGAGATCAGCTGAAGCCTTAATAAATAATGCAGAATTGTCAAGGGGAGCATCCATGAGCTTTGCCTTGATGTCCTCAGGGAGGGGTTGAAGCCTTAACCATGCAATTCTTCTCAAGACTAAGGCAGAGGCTGCAGCCCTAGAGGTAGCCTCATCAGCATCACAGGTGCATTTTATTGAGTGACGGGCCACCTGGAAGGGTGCATCAATTAGGGATAAGGCCAAGGCCTTGTTTTCTGAATCAGGTAGTGATGGGCCACCTGGGAGGGTGCATCAATTAGGGATGAGGCTAAGGCCTTGTTTTCTGAATCAGGTAGGTCAGAAAATTTTAGATAGTTGTGACATAAGTTCCAGGGAATACTTGGATACTGAGAAATTGCCTTGCTGACAAGAGGTGCAGGGGAAGGATGTCTGAAAAGGTCTGCCTGAGCTCCTGTGCCTTTTGAGGTGGAAGGGACACTATCATTCTAATTTGAATCTTCATCCCAGAAAGACATGATTTTGGGGTGGGGTGAGAGCAGATTTTTTGAAGTTGATTGTGAATCCTAGTAGTTGTAGGATGACAATAGCTGAGTGGAGATTCCTCTGCAGTTCCTCTGGGGTGTTTGCCTGGAAGAGGAGATCATCCAGGTAGGGGAATATTTGCATGCCTTGGAGTCTGTAGGAGTCTACAGAAACAGATGCTTGGTGCCAGAGCCATGGGCTCAAGCTCAATGCCAAGAAATGTATAGTTATCCCCTTTGGGAAAAAACATGTACCCGTGAATTACCACATAGGTGGCAGTACACTAAACACCAAAAGTGTGATAAGACACTTAGGGACACAGGTGGACAGTGGTCTCACCTTCGATAACCACATCGCCACAACAGTCAGGAAATCCTTCTGTGTGGCACACCTCATCACTAAGGGCTTTTCATCAAAACAAAAAGAGGTCATTGTCCCACTGTACTCATCCCTCATTAGACCCATTATAGAATACAACACCCCATTTGGTATGTACCTCTCAAGACATCTGCAACAACTGGAAAGGTCGCAGAAATACCTCACTAAAACAATCACAGGCCTAAAGCAGATTCCCTATGCTGACCGCCTTAAATAACTCCAGCTATACTCTGTCGCATATCGTCTATTCCGAAGTGATCTCTGATTAATGTACAAGGCCTTGACAAACCTGTTGGACATGCTACACTTAAAGAAATCCCAATCCCTCAGAGCCACACGTTCCAGGGATATAAACCTTGTCATCACAATAAACAAAACATCCTGGAGGGATAGATTCCTGACCCAGAGACTCCCCAGAGTCTGGAATAGACTGCCCATACATGTCAAGCAGAGCACCTCTTTGGCCCTTTTCAAAAGGAACATTGATGTTTGGATGGGAGAAAGGAAATTCACCATGGGGATCATGTCAGTCGCCCTGCTAGACAGGGGTCCAGGAAAGTAAATAGTGTGGGAAGAAATAGTCAGGGAATTGTTATGGCTAGGCTTGTATAGGCCCTAGGGCTGAGAGCCTAGTACCAACCTATGAATCTATGAATGCGACTACTGGGGCTACGCATTTTGTGAAAACTCTTGGGGCTGTAGAAAGACCAAAAAGGCAAGTCCAAGAACAGAAAGTACCAGGATACCACAGAGAAATTAAGAAATGTCCTGAATGTGGGATGAATGGGAATATGCAGGCAGGCATCTTTGATGTCTATGGACGCCAGAAAGGCCTGTCAGAGGATCATGAGAAACAGGGTCTGAAGGGTGAGCATTTTGAAGGAGGACACCTTTAAGACGGTGTTGAGGAAGAAGAGATTTAGGATGGGTCTCCAGGGGACTTCCTTTCTGGGAACTAGGAACATGAGGGAGTAGAAGCCTGTTCCTTTTTGGTGTGTGGGCACTGGTTGGATTGTTCTAGTAGGTCTGCCAACACTTGGGGGAAGAGGGGTACCTGTTCTGCAGGTGGTTGTGAGATACCCTTGAAGGGAGGCATGGTGTGCCATGCTATGAAATATCCATGTTTTATGATGTTCAAAACCCAGGTGTCTTTGTGTGATGGATTCCCTGGCTGGAAGGGACAGGGAGAGGCAGTGGGCAAGAGGGGTAGTGCAAGGAAGTCCTGAAGAGTCAGGAAGAACCTGCCTCTGTCAGGAAAAGGCTCCTTAATGCTGGTGAGAAGAGGAGGGAGCTGAGAAGTGATGAGCTTTCTTGCTCCCCTTGGAGGACTTGGCTTGGGAGGGCTGGGTTTGCATGCAGATGCATACCTGTTTGGAAGGGTAGTTCCTGTGGAACTTGGAGACTGATAAGCCCAGGATGTGGTTGAATTATTTTAACTCTTTGCTTTTTTCCTGCAGTGATTTGAAGAGATCAGCTGAAGCCTTACCAAATAATGTAGAATTGTCAAGGGCAGCATCCATGAGCTTTGCTTTAATGTCCTCAGGGAGGGGTTGAAGCCTTAACCATGCAAATCTTCTCAAGACTAAGGCAGAGGCTGCAACCCTAGATGTAGCCTCAACAGCATCACAGGTGAGTGACGGGCCACCTGGGAGGATGCATCAATTAGGAATGAGGCCAAGGCCTTGTTTTCTGAATCAGGTAGGTCAGAAAATTTTAGACAGTTGTGACATAAGTTCCAGGAAATACTTGGTCATATGAGTTTTGGAAGTTTAAAGCCCTAAAGGCTGGGGTAGCTGAAGTGTAGATTTTCTTCCCCAACCTCTCTAGATGCTTACTGTCTTTGTCATAGGGTAGGAGAAAAGTGGAAGTAAGGGACCTAGAAGCTTTGCCTGAAGAAACAAAAATATGACCCCCAGAAGCATCAAAGGGTCCAATATTGTACAGAAAATACAGTCCAACAGAAAAAAAAAACAATTCAGGCCACCATGGCTAAAATGAAAAAAACTTTAATAAAAACTAACATAAATACAAGCACAGACAAGCACTTTCAGGCAGAAGTCCTTCTTCAGATCCACTGCATACAAATTCCTATTTGGTTTAAATCTAGTTAATGAACCAGTAGAATTCAATGAATTGGTCTACGCCCTTCAAAACAGATTTTAAAGGTTCCAAATGGAGAGTGTGCCAACAGTAAAACACTTACACCAAACAAAATCCAAGCACACTCGTTCCAAAACCCCAACTGAATGGAAGAACGGCTACACTATAAAGCCAGAGGAAAGCTGTTTAATAACTTTGTCGTATACAAATAGGTTTTCGTCCACACAAAGACTTCTTCAGACATAACACATAATACTCCAAATGGCTTCATTAAATACCATCCCCTAATGCTCACAGCCAATCACTTCTTTAATGTAATTAATTTATAAAACTTCTCAATGAACTTCATAAAAGCTATACTTCCTTAAAACATAAATACATATTAAAAACATAAGAAACACTCATCCTCTTAACAATACAAACATTTCATAAATATATTATATTAAAATAATAAAAACATAATCATTGTAAAGTTTAAATTTAAGCATTTAAATAGAAAGTGTGTATAATGAGATAGTAAATCAATTACTCCCTCTACTGGTCAAAATGGAAAATGTTCATAATACTGCCAAATTATAGCTATAATTATGATTATAATTTAGCAGCTCTGAGTTTCAGGGAAATTAAATCGTTTAACCCAAACTTCTTATTAGCATCAAGTTTGAGTTGCCAAAACAATTCACAGTATTCAATCGTAGTCTCCCATGGCCCCCCACATGGATCTACATCTACTTTTTCTATTACAAAAAAAAAACAAATTTTGCAGAAGGACAAGTAATAGTATGTCTAAACAAGGCATTATTATCATTCTTATTTTTCACATCATTAATATGCTCATATATACATCTTTTAAAAGTTCTAATGGTTTTTCCGACGTAAAAAGCATCACAGGAATCGCATTCAGCAATATGTATCACCCCAACACTTTCACAGTTACAAAACGTATTGCATTCTATTTTAATCCCCCTTCTTGTGAGAAATATTGATGTCCCTTGAAGGATGTAGGAACATTGGGAGCATTTCCCACATTTGAAGGTTCCAATTCTCTTCCTAACCTTCCTTTTGCCCTCCAAAACCTCTTTGACACTTCTCCCTTTCCTATTTATGGCCGATAGGAAGTGTTGACAATTCAAATGCATTTAGGAAAAGATTGACAAAATATGTGCCATTGTGTTTGGTAATGATAATAAAGCCCAGGAGTGTTATGGTATGGTGCTAGGAAGTATAACAAATTAGGAAAACGTGAATGTTACAGGTATAGATGGCTTTCAGGCATTTCCACCCATGGAACTGGTACAGTCGTGTTGCTTTGCGAAGGATTTGAGGCAGTAGTGTCATCACCTGCACAGGTTATCGTGATGTACTTGTCTCCCGATCAACACTGGGCTGATGTACTTCTGCTCTTGGGTAGTACACTGACAATGTCTGACCTCCATGTGGTGCTACCGCTGAAGGAATAGGATATGTGAGGGTGCTGACATGATTACAAATGCAGAGGTAGCATACTACTTTCCCCATGTCCATATTCATTTCCATTCTTCCTACTTTTGGGCAAGAATTGCTCCATGTAGCTGTGACATATACAGTGGTAGACCTATTACACTAACTCCATCAATTTGCAAGTACTACATAAATTTTACTTCTATTCCTTTACATTGTCATGTTCTAATGTATTTTTGGTACACCGCGGTGATGTTATTGTTTGTGTTGTGAAAGTTTACATACTTGGATACTTTCCCTGTATTTCACTTAAAATGTCTTTGGATAAGCTCAATGGTATTGATAACCTTTGCTTTCGCCTTTGCACAGGTAAATTTAAATTCTGTACTTCTTGCATATCACTAACAGTACATAATTTCTTTCCTATCCTGGCTAGTCCAATGCACCATTTGTATAGCTCTTTTCTAGCGTATGAATTTCATACGGACTACCACTCCATCCGACGATGAGGTAGGCGAAGTGGCCACCTTGACGTCAGTGAACACTAGTTTTGGAATGCTTCTGCATGTTCAGGATTCTACACAGTGATCTTTTTCCTTCCTGTAACCACTGTCCATAAGAGTATTAGGACTTTTTATCCTGGGAGTTGTGTACCCAGCTGTCCTCTTTTAAAACTGTAACCCACCTTTCTCCATGCAGAATGCTGTATAGAATACATTGTATACAACCGTGTCAAAACTAGTGAGTATGTCTTCCTAAATAAATACAGT
Source organism: Protopterus annectens (assembly GCF_019279795.1). Taxonomy (NCBI): domain Eukaryota; kingdom Metazoa; phylum Chordata; order Ceratodontiformes; family Protopteridae; genus Protopterus; species Protopterus annectens. Next base: position 893,494,893 of record NC_056747.1, on the reverse strand, counting down.
TTTCCATTGCCAAAAATGCGGACCTTCTGCTACATTCCACTATAGCTGCTTTTGTTTATTATATGTATTTATAGAGTACAGCATTTTGTTGTTACACAAAATTGTAAGGAAAACAATGTCATATCCTTGAAACCCACGAGCAGAAACCATCATTGAAGGTTACCAGTGTAATGGTCCCTAGACCCTTTTTTAAGCCTGGTCATTCATGCACCTGTTTTTGTAATTGTCAATGCCCAATAACTAGAAAGACAGTGTATGTCTGGACCTTCCAACAACTAGAATCTGCTGCTGTGCAAAAGGACAGAAGTGAGAAACATGGTTGAAGTTCTAATTTTCCATCCATTGGTGCAGTTAAACATGGGAGGGTTGAAGCCTTAACCATGCAAATCTTCTCAAGACTAAGGCAGAGGCTGCAACCCTAGATGTAGCCTCAACAGCATCACAGGTGAGTGACGGGCCACCTGGGAGGATGCATCAGTAGGAATGAGGCCAAGGCCTTGTTTTCTGAATCAGGTAGGTCAGAAAATTTTAGACAGTTGTGACATAAGTTCCAGGAAATACTTGGTCATATGAGTTTTGGAAGTTTAAAGCCCTAAAGGCTGGGGTAGCTGAAGTGTAGATTTTCTTCCCCAACCTCTCTAGATGCTTACTGTCTTTGTCATAGGGTAGGAGAAAAGTGGAAGTAAGGGACCTAGAAGCTTTGCCTGAAGAAACAAAAATATGACCCCCAGAAGCATCAAAGGGTCCAATATTGTACAGAAAATACAGTCCAACAGAAAAAAAAAACAATTCAGGCCACCATGGCTAAAATGAAAAAAACGTTAATAAAAACTAACATAAATACAAGCACAGACAAGCACTTTCAGGCAGAAGTCCTTCTTCAGATCCACTGCATACAAATTCCTATTTGGTTTAAATCTAGTTAATGAACCAGTAGAATTCAATGAATTGGTCTACGCCCTTCAAAACAGATTTTAAAGGTTCCAAACGGAGAGTGTGCCAACAGTAAAACACTTACACCAAACAAAATCCAAGCACACTCGTTCCAAAACCCCAACTGAATGGAAGAACGGCTACACTATAAAGCCAGAGGAAAGCTGTTTAATAACTTTGTCGTATACAAATAGGTTTTCGTCCACACAAAGACTTCTTCAGACATAACACATAATACTCCAAATGGCTTCATTAAATACCATCCCCTAATGCTCACAGCCAATCACTTCTTTAATGTAATTAATTTATAAAACTTCTCAATGAACTTCATAAAAGCTATACTTCCTTAAAACATAAATACATATTAAAAACATAAGAAACACTCATCCTCTTAACAATACAAACATTTCATAAATATATTATATTAAAATAATAAAACATAATCATTGTAAAGTTTAAATTTAAGCATTTAAATAGAAAGTGTGTATAATGAGATAGTAAATCAATTACTCCCTCTACTGGTCAAAATGGAAAATGTTCATAATACTGCCAAATTATAGCTATAATTATGATTATAATTTAGCAGCTCTGAGTTTCAGGGAAATTAAATCGTTTAACCCAAACTTCTTATTAGCATCAAGTTTGAGTTGCCAAAACAATTCACAGTATTCAATCGTAGTCTCCCATGGCCCCCCACATGGATCTACATCTACTTTTTCTATTACAAAAAAAAAACAAATTTTGCAGAAGGACAAGTAATAGTATGTCTAAACAAGGCATTATTATCATTCTTATTTTTCACATCATTAATATGCTCATATATACATCTTTTAAAAGTTCTAATGGTTTTTCCGACGTAAAAAGCATCACAGGAATCGCATTCAGCAATATGTATCACCCCAACACTTTCACAGTTACAAAACGTATTGCATTCTATTTTAATCCCCCTTCTTGTGAGAAATATTGATGTCCCTTGAAGGATGTAGGAACATTGGGAGCATTTCCCACATTTGAAGGTTCCAATTCTCTTCCTAACCTTCCTTTTGCCCTCCAAAACCTCTTTGACACTTCTCCCTTTCCTATTTATGGCCGATAGGAAGTGTTGACAATTCAAATGCATTTAGGAAAAGATTGACAAAATATGTGCCATTGTGTTTGGTAATGATAATAAAGCCCAGGAGTGTTATGGTATGGTGCTAGGAAGTATAACAAATTAGGAAAACGTGAATGTTACAGGTATAGATGGCTTTCAGGCATTTCCACCCATGGAACTGGTACAGTCGTGTTGCTTTACGAAGGATTTGAGGCAGTAGTGTCATCACCTGCACAGGTTATCGTGATGTACTTGTCTCCCGATCAACACTGGGCTGATGTACTTCTGCTCTTGGGTAGTACACTGACAATGTCTGACCTCCATGTGGTGCTACCGCTGAAGGAATAGGATATGTGAGGGTGCTGACATGATTACAAATGCAGAGGTAGCATACTACTTTCCCCATGTCCATATTCATTTCCATTCTTCCTACTTTTGGGCAAGAATTGCTCCATGTAGCTGTGACATATACAGTGGTAGACCTATTACACTAACTCCATCAATTTGCAAGTACTACATAAATTTTACTTCTATTCCTTTACATTGTCACGTTCTAATGTATTTTTCGGTACACCGCGGTGATGTTATTGTTTGTGTTGTGAAAGTTTACATACTTGGATACTTTCCCTGTATTTCGCTTAAAATGTCTTTGGATAAGCTCAATGGTATTGATAACCTTTGCTTTCGCCTTTGCACAGGTAAATTTAAATTCTGTACTTCTTGCATATCACTAACAGTACATAATTTCTTTCCTATCCTGGCTAGTCCAATGCACCATTTGTATAGCTCTTTTCTAGTGTATGAATTTCATACGGACTACCACTCCGTCCGACGATGAGGTAGGCGAAGCGGCCACCTTGACGTCAGTGAACACTAGTGTTGGAATGCTTCTGCATGTTCAGGATTCTACACTGTGATCTTTTTCCTTCCTGTAACCACTGGCCATAAGAGTATTGCGGACTTTTTTATCCTGGGAGTTGTGTACCCAGCTGTCCTCTTTTAAAACTGTAACCCACCTTTCTCCATGCAGAATGCTGTATAGAATACATTGTATACAACCGTGTCAAAACTAGTGAGTATGTCTTCCTAAATAAATACAGTTTTCCATTGCCAAAAAATGCCGGACCTTCTGCTACATTCCACTATAGCTGCTTTTGTTTATTATATGTATTTATAGAGTACAGCATTTTGTTGTTACACAAAATTGTAAGGAAAACAATGTCATATCCTTGAAACCCACGAGCAGAAACCATCATTGAAGGTTACCAGTGTAATGGTCCCTAGACCCTTTTTTAAGCCTGGTCATTCATGCACCTGTTTTTGTAATTGTCAATGCCCAATAACTAGAAAGACAGTGTATGTCTGGACCTTCCAACAACTAGAATCTGCTGCTGTGCAAAAGGACAGAAGTGAGAAACATGGTTGAAGTTCTAATTTTCCATCCATTGGTGCTAAAGGTTTTGAAACAGGCTTAAAGAAGAGGTCTGTTTCACATAAATGAGTAGTATTTCTCAGAACAGGGTAAATGCTAAACCACACATCTCATCCTTCTACGTTTTGCTTATGTCACAGACAAGGTATACATCCTTATAACAAGTAGTTTTTCTGCAGTTTGTTTTGTGAATATGTACCATATCCGTCAGGGATGGATGTGATAAGGTCTAGTAGTCTCGATATAGACTGGCCCTCGATACTCTGAAAGAGATTAAGTACAGGCACAAATGTGTTTGGATATACACATACATGTTATGTACACCCTATATTACTTACACGACTAGTTTGTGTGGACAACACACTTTTTTTGAAAATGCCTGGTCAGTGACATGATAGAGTATAGTGTACTCAGATATAGCTTGAATGAGTCATAAACATATTGTGACTATGATCTCCTTAGACCCAGAATGCATTACATAACTTGTTACTAGACTCACATTGAAGGATTTTATCACCAGTGTGGGCCCATGTTGATCAAAGTTCAGGATAATGGCAACCAGAGTTCCCAAGTCCCTTACCAGTATGCCTACTCCTAGGCATGTGTTATCAATGTGGTAATGTGTACGGTGTGTTACCTTCCCAAAAGGTATAAACATGCAATGTATGGCATTGAGTACTCAGCTATGTTTCAAGCACCAGTTACTGGGCTGTTGCATCTTCGTCAGCAAAATCTTCAGATATTGATGGATTAGTCATTACACCGACTTGCAGTTAGATGCAGATTTGGTAACCCCAACACAATCAGTATTTCCAATAACTTTAGCTCAGTGTATTACAAACAGGAGCGATCCCAGTGATGATTGCTGTGGAACACCACTACAAATGGACCTACACTGTATTCCAACACTGATACTGCTTGCCCTATACATGAACATGTTGACTATCCAGCGTGTTGCACAGGGATTGGTGTGTACATTTCTGAAAATGAGTATAATTGCTAAGTAGGTACTATAATGAATGCCTTCACTAGCTATAGTTATGCAGTAAAACATTGTTGTCCATCATCCGTGGCTCAAGTGGCCTTGTGAACACAGTGCACTGCATTTAGCAGCTGTAAGCTACCCTTGACAAAACCAAACTGGGATAGGTGCATTGTTTTAGTATTTCCTGTCTATTTAATAGAAATGATTACTTTTTAAATGGGCTTTTTATCAATTAGTAGTTACCCACAACACCCGTTTTCAACCTAGTTGTACATGACTACTTACTAGTCTCAACACCCCTTACAATAACCTTACAAACCAACACTCATTAAATAAAATACTTGTTTAACATAAGTAAGAACGACAGTAAGGATGATGACTATTTATTGTCTAACACTGTTGGGAAAAAATGGAATCTTGATCCACAGTGAAGTGACATCACCTTCCACAATAACACATTTCTAAAATAACATGACATTATACCTGAAAACACATTGGTTGTGACCCTGTGCTAAACCTGATGAACTACCTCACCGTAAACTGGGTATTTATTAACTATTTCTGTAATAAGTAATGCTTCCCTGCTAAACATACCGAGAGTATGATCGTGTAAATTAAACTGTCACTAAGATCATCTGCCTTATGACTACTCTAATATGCTATGTATTAATCGTGCTAGTAGTAGTGTAATGTAGTGTGATCAAGTGTTCAATCTGTATTGTACCTGCATTATTCAGATCAGTAAAGTATCATTAATTATCTGCTGTTATGGGGAGCTTTTCTCCAATGCCAAAAAATGCATTGTCATCCGTTTTGTTAAAAACTCTGTAGCCATGAACTACCACATAGGCGGTAGTCTACTTAACACCAAAAGTGTTATAGGAGACCTTGGGACAACAGGTGGACAGTAGTCTATACTTTGATGATCACATTGTCACAGTAGTCAGGAAATATTCCACATCCCAGCACAAAAGGTTTCTCATCCAGGAAAAATAAGGTCATTGGTCCCCTCTACTCATCACTCATATGACCCATTTCTGAGTACAACACCCCTTTGGGTATGTACCTCACAAGATATCTCCAACAACTGTAAAGTCCGTAGAAATACCTTACAAAGATGGTTACCTCCCTCACACAAATGCCCTATGCAGACATTGTCCAAAAACCCCCGCTTTAGTATGTCTCAGATAGCATACTCAGAGGCAACCTCAGCCTAACATTCAAAGCTATGTGTAACCTAGAACTGTTGGACATGCTCCACTTAAAGAAATCCCAATTCCTCAGAGATACACACTGTCGGAAACTAAGCCCTTGCACAACAATAAACAGAACATGCTGGAGGGATAGAATCCTGACTAGAGACTTGTCATACTCTGTAACAAGCTACCTATCTATATCAAACAAATATAGTCATTAGCAGTCTTCATAAAAAATCTTGATGATTGGATGGGAGATATGAAATTCACCCGATGTGTCACTTCTGTGTCAATGCTTGACAGGGGTGCATGAAAATATTTTTCTCGGGTGGTGAAAGCCAGGGTTCAGTATGGCTAACCTTATATAGGCCCTGGGGCCAGTAGCCTAGTACCTACCTATGAAACTAAGTAGAGAGACAGATAATATTTTTTCTTACTTCTTCAGTGAGTGCATTCTCTAAGCTGTAGTGATTGTGTGTAACCCACAGTCTGATGCATGAGTAGTACAAGATATGTTTTGTAATATGTACAGATGAAAACAGGCCTTATGATAAGCCAGGGGGAGGGTAATGAATGAATGCAGTCAGCTTCACAGATTGCCAGCTTCAGATAAGATTGTTATGGATTTTTTTTCAATGAGTGCATCCCCCCACAGCTTACAGATGCTGGAATGCTTGTAGGTCCAGACAGTCTCTCTGACAATGTGTATTACACAGGTATGACTCCTACCTTGTGCATAAAGTAGCTGCCCTTCCCAAATGTCATTACCATAAATACAATAGCTGCTATTATTACAATGTATGTAAGTAGGTGACAGAGGGGAATCAAAGAGAAAAGTGGCTGCTCACTGCTAAGCCTACCAGTAGGGTGCCGGCACCAGTGCAGGTAGTTATTTGCCTATGGATAGTAGAGTCATTTCCCCTGTCATCAGTATACATAGCTTTTATATATTTTATTGTATTTATTTATTTATTGTAGATTTGTTGAACGGCATACTCAGACTGCATATATGTCCATTTTCAGCAGAGGCCCTTGGAGAGAAGGGCCATATTAATACACCATGAACATTTAGTGAATGCTACTTTTCAGCAGATAACATTCATAACCACATAGTACTTACTTATTATAAAACAATGTACAAAACAATTGCATTATTGTCAAAGTTATATTTACATAACATTACATTCAGGTTTAAGACACATTGAGCATCACTTATACAATTAACCGTTCCTGAAATGGTGTGGTAGAAAAATGTTTGAACAAGCTGTAGGTAAGGCATCTAAGTAATAATGATGTGACTAGTTGGGGTTACTGGAAGGACATATACAATGAGTTTTCAGGTATTTATTGCATTATTTTTATGTAGTTAGTGATGGTTGTATGATCAATTCAGCTGGGAGTCATTTCCCTTTTTTTCACACAGAGTTGGTGAACAGTCCCCAGCTGACTTGTTTGATTTCTATGTTTGAACTAGGAGTGTAGTGGATGATCGCAGTGGTCAGATGCTGGTATAGGGGCTGATAATATTGTTTAGTGCTATGTATTCTCTGGTTGTTAAAGGAGTTAATGTCTCACTATTAGCATGTTGAAATGAAGTAGGCTAGCCAGTTGGAGCCAACATTGGAGATTTTGTTTTGACAGTGGTGTGCACGATAGGCCATGTCTGTAGCAAATCTGTGTATGCACTTGTAGCAGGATGATAGTTTAATTAAGATGCATTTTGTTGTACTTGGAGATTAGAGGTGAGTGGGCCAGAGTAGTTGAGAGTACATGAGACTGTGCAATTCTGGTTTTAGCAAGTGGGGTAAGGAAAGGTTTGATTCTGTGAATTGAGGCATGGGATTTCACTAATGTTTTTTTTGATGGTTTGCCGAGCCGGAGAAAAGAAATGCATCTTAATTCCGGAAATAAGACGAATAAAAAGCACAGAAATATGAGGGAGAGGAGTCAGAGAGAATGATAGCAAGCTAACATCATGACACATGAAGGGCAGCAGGATTTTCAGAGTATACAGGTACAGGTTGGCAGCGACAGTATCAGATGATTTGTTATTAAAAACCTGTATCTGAGATAGGGACCTAGTTGGGGATGTGTTCACTATCAAAATCTGAACCAATCTCAGGTGCTATAGCAGTCTGATTTGTGGAATTGAAAGTTGACAGAGTAACAGTGATAAGTGGTGTAGAGGGAGGGCTGATATATGTGCGCATACTTTTCTGCATGGTGATTTTTAAGCTGACTATCCAAAGCATGGAAACACGAGGGGGTTGTGTACAATACTGAAGCTTGGTAAGGGGGGTGTGTACAATACTGAAGCTTGGTAAGGGGGGTGTGTACAATACTAAAGCTTGGTAAGGGGGGTGTGTACAATACTGAAGCTTGGTAAGGGGGTTGTGTACAATACTGAAGCTTGGTAAGGGGGTGTGTACAATACTGAAGCTTTGTAAGTAGGGGTGTGTACAATACTGAAGCTTGGTAAGGGGGTGTGTACAATACTGAAGCTTGGTAAGGGGGGTGTACAACACTGAAGCTTGGTAACGGGGGGGGGTGTAAAATACTGAAGCTTGGTAAGGGGGGTGTGTACAATACTGAAGCTTGGTAAGGGGTTGTGTACAATACTGAAGCTTGGTAAGGGGTTGTGTACAATACTGAAGCTTGGTAAGGGGTTGTGTACAATACTGAAGCTTGGTAAGGGGGGTGTACAATACTGAAGTTTGGTAAGGGGGTGTGTACAATACTGAAGTTTGGTAAGGGGGTGTGTACAATACTGAAGTTTGGTAAGGGGGGTGTACAATACTGAAGCTTGGTTATGGGTTGTGTACAATACTGAAGTTTGGTAAGGGTGTGTGTACAATACTGAAGTTTGGTAAGGGGGGTGTGTACAATACTGAAGTTTGGTAAGGGGGGGTGTACAATACTGAAGTTTGGTAAGGGGTTTGTGTACAATACTGAAGTTTGGTAAGGGGGTTGTGTACAATACTGAAGTTTGGTAAGGGGTGTGTACAATACTGAAGTTTGGTAAGGGGGGTTTGTACAGTACTGATGTTTGGTAAGGGGTGTGTGTACAATACTGAAGTTTGGTTAGGGGTGTGTGTACAATACTGAAGTTTGGTAAGGGGGGTGTGTACAATACTGAAGTTTAGTAAGGGGTGTGTGTACAATACTGAAGTTTGGTAAGGGGTGTGTGTACAATACTGAAGTTTGGTAAGGGGTTGTGTACAATACTGAAGTTTGGTAAGGGGGTGTGTACAATACTGAAGTTTGGTAAGGGGTGTGTGTACAATACTGAAGTTTGGTAAGGGGGTGAGTACAATACTGAAGTTTGGTAAGGGGTGTGTGTACAATACTGAAGTTTGGTAAGGGGGTTGTGTACAATACTGAAGTTTGGTAAGGGGGTGTGTACAATACTGAAGTTTGGTAATGGGGGTGTGCACAATACTGAAGTTTGGTAAGGGGGGTGTGTACAATACTGAAGTTTGGTAAGGGGGGGTGTACAATACTGAAGCTTGGTAAGGGGGTGTGTACAATAATGAAGCTTGGTAAGGGGTGTGTGTACAATACTGAAGTTTGGTAAGGGGGTGTGTACAATACTGAAGTTTGGTAAGGGGTGTGTGTACAATACTGAAGTTTGGTAAGGGGTGTGTACAATACTGAAGTTTGGTAAGGCGTGTGTACAATACTGAAGTTTGGTAAGGGGGTGTGTACAATACTGAAGTTTGGTAAGGGGTGTGTACAATACTGAAGTTTGGTAAGGGGGTGTGTACAATACTGAAGTTTGGTAAGGGGGGTGTACAATACTGAAGTTTGGTAAGGGGGGTGTGTACAATACTGAAGTTTGGTAAGGGGTGTGTACAATACTGAAGTTTGGTAAGGGGTGTGTGTACAATACTGAAGCTTGGTAAGGGGGTGTGTACAATACTGAAGCTTGGTAAGGGGTGTGTGTACAATACTGAAGTTTGGTAAGGGGGTGTGTACAATACTGAAGTTTGGTAAGGGGGGTGTATTCTGCTAATATATAATAGATAATGAAAATGCCAGTTTTGCAGGCATATGTAGGGCAGTCGCGGTCAAAGCACCTACAACACCCCAGGCAGCCCACACATGAGTAGAAACTCCAGTGTTCTCAGGTGTCTATCGACTGTGGCAGGGAAAGGTGGTAAGGAGTGAAAATTGCTGTCTTGCCCATCCCGAGGGAGGTAGCTGTGGTTTGTTAAAAGGACCACACATAGCTGGAGTGTTAGATATTACCAAGGACCACACATAGCTGGAGTGTTAGATATTACCAAGGACCACACATAGCTGGAGTGTTAGATATTACCCAATGAAGTTTGTGTCTGCCAAACTCATGCTTTTGTTTTCTGCCACATTCAGTTGCTGATTTCCTTCTACTTGTGGTATGATTTCCATTCCTGCTTTACATCCATATGCTTCTGTTAGCCTAAGCAGGGAAGTCCTCTTAGAATGTTTCTCCTCCTGTTTAAAAACTTTCACTAAGTTTGGGTCTTGTGAGATCAGCAGATAGGTGACGAATCCCACCATGTCAGATCTGTACATGTTACCAATTTCAAGGAGGCCCGTCCTTCCTTCAGAAAGGGGAATATATTTTCTTGGTATGCACTGATGTTTATAAATCACTTATATGAGCATGAAGCATACATCTTTTTTTTTTCCAGTGTAATCTATCCAACACGTCTTGTGGACACTCATTCACTACACAATTGTATGTTAGGACAGGGAGAGCAATTAGGTTCAAATCTCGGATTTCATTACTTAGTGGCACCATTGGTTTTAGGATTAATTTAAGTCTTCTAAAGTACACCTTACTAAATTTTATTCACATTTGTTCATGTTTTACTGTTGATACTGCATCAATTTCCAAATATGTATATACTCATGCTGGCTCTATTTATTTGTTATTACATTCTTGTCCAGAACTGATGTATTTGTGGTGCTGCAGTTTTCCTGCTTTAAAGGTTGCATTATCACATTAATCAAGACGAAAAGACATTCTGATATCATTTGAAAAAGTTTTGACAACATGAAGTTGTGCTTTCAGTTCGGCATCTGATGAGCTAGACATATTTTCATCATCGACAAAGGGAAGATGAGACGTCTTTACACTTTGCTGTTTTACAGCCACCTAATTATAGCCACGCCCTCTGCGGTTACATACACAACTTAATTGGTTAAGGGCAAGGAAGAATAGCAGTGGTGACAAAGAGTCATCCCAGAATATCCATTTTTTAGTTTTTATGCCTGTAATAATAACCGACCCTTTACCGTGAACTAATTGTATATTGGTCTGCCACTGTTTCATGGTGAGTGTAATGCAGTGCATCAGTGCATCTTATACATTTTACGCACTCTTTTATCCCTGATTCCTACCTCTACCTGGCCAAGGCCTTTGATACCATTTTCCACTCAGGTATCATTGATAAACTCACCAACCAGTCACATGTGTAGTGCCAGAGGCCTCAGTAGGGTTCCCGCTCCTGGTTTGCATCTACTTCGCAGACATCCAGGCTAAAACATAAGGACTATGGATGACCAGGTTTGCTGATGACTGCAACTTAGTAGTCATTATCAAGTACCCATGTCATGCAGACTTCATACAAAAGGGACTCTTGGAGACCAACAATTGGTGCCAGAACCACAGGCTTAAGCTTAATGCCAAGAAATGTGTTATCATTCCCTTTGGAAAATATTTATCTCCCATTGATTACCTGACCGATGGGAGCCCAATAAACACTGAAGTTGCCATAACAGATGTGAGCATGAAGGTTGAGTGACACATCACCTTTGACCACCATGTTGCCACTGTGGTCAAAAAGGCCTTCTACATGGCATATCTTATAACCAAAGCTTTCGCATCTAGAACGTAGGTGGTCATCACACTCTCTCTACTCACCCCTTATTAGATCAATCACTGAATCTAATGTCCCATTTGACATGTACCTGACCAGACACCTGATAAGGCCACAAAAGTCGATCACAAAAATGATCCTAGGCCTTACACACATGTTCTACACAAACACACTCAATATACTTCAGCTGTTCTCAGTCTCTTACCGGCTACTCAGAGGTGATATGTGACTAAATTACAAAGACACATGCAACCCAGCCCTCCTTCAAATGATACACCTAAAGAATATCCCAATCTTTCCATTCAACACGTTCCAGAGACCACAACATCACTACCACAATCAATAGAACATGCCGGAGGGACAGGTTCATCTCCTAAAGACTACCCATAGTCTGGGATAAGCTTTCCAGTCATGTCAGGCATATTTCCATTTACTCATTGCTTAACTTTCTTAAAGTAGAACAGGTTTAATAGGTATGGTGTTGACCTTGAAAAATCCACACTGTCTAATCACGTCAGTTTGTAGACTATGGAGAGGACCTAGCTTGTGCAGTAAGAAAGAACATGAACTTTTTTGTACCTGTCAAGCTAATACATAGGTGCCCACAGGAGTATGCTGTTGAGGGTTATGAGTGCACCTTTATGTAGTACAAGCTTGCCCTAATCTTGCCATGATAGTCTGTGTTTCCTCTACCATCTCCATCTGATAAGCAGTGCTGTAGTAAGTAAAGTGGCCTGAATAGGTACAAACCAGACCTTCTCAATCGGTACTAAGAAGTTGACTTGACAAAACCATCATATTACAGTAAGCAGTCTGTTTTTTCACTCTGCAGTGTACCTACAAACAACAGGTCCAATTGCTTGTCTTTGAGGATTAAGGGATGGATCTAGACTGTATTGTCAGCACTCAAAATGCAGATTCTTGGACAGCTCCCCCAACAAAAACAAAAAAGATTGACAACACATGAGAAGAGCATATCTCCAAAATTGCTTTCTTTAAACAAACGATTGAAGCACCGTCCATCGGAGGCCTTACACCTCCGTAACTTATGTACAACAAGTACCAGATCATACCTTGGCGAAAAAGTAATTTTAGCAGAAATAGCATCTCACCTAAGTACCATCTTCAGTTATAGCCTCACTTCAGCCTTTATGCCCAATGAATGGCGCACAGTGACATTTATCCCATTCCATGAAGAGGCAGCCACCACGGATCACGGGAAGTAATATTCCATTAGCCTGATGAGCCTAGACTGCAAGGCCATGAAACGTATCATCATGGAACTTATAAACAAAGAGACAGGGAATCTCGAAACGCTGTACTTGACACATTTTGGTTTTGTAAAAGGCAGATCATGTCTCCTAGAACTTATTGACTTCTTGGAAGCAGTCACCAAAGCCATAGATGGGGATAAGGTGGTTCGCACACCCTATCACTATCTTGCCAAGGTTTTCAACAACATCACCCACTCATAAAGTATCGATAAACACACTATACTAGGTATAAATCCCTATGTCACATGATGGGCTGCCAACTGGATCACTGACAGAACACAGACTGTGAAAGTAGCAGACTCCAAATCCGACTTCAGACCAGTGGAGTACCACAGGGTTCAGTGCTCTGTCCTCTCGTGTTTGGTATCGACTTCTCTGAAGTACAGACTAACACAGCAGGTTTTTGGATAATGAAGTTCGCAGATGACTGCAAAGTCGGAGCCATAATGGAAACTCCTAAAGATGTGCACATCCCACACAAGGGCCTCACTAAGACAGATGCCTGGTGTCAAAGCCATGGCCTCAAGGTCAATGCCATAAAGTGCATAGTCACCCCCTTTGCTAATAGTTCTGTACCCATGAACTACAACATTGGCGGTAGTCCACTTAACAGCCAAAGTGTGATAAGAGACCTTGGGACACAGGTGGACAACATTCTCTACCTTGATAATCACACTGACACAGTAGTCAGGAAATCCTTGTATGTGGTACACCACATCAGAAAAGGTTTCTCATCCAGGAAAAAAGTGGTCATTGTTCACCTGTACTCATCACTCATTACACACATTTTACTTTTGTGGTTGGTGATAGTTTGTTTACAAATGACTGGCATGATTTGCTACAGATGACTTGCATTTTGGAGTCGGTACTACAGCTAATGGCTATGCCCTGCTGTTTAAGCTGTTCTGCATTGTCTGTGCAAGTCATCTGGAGAAGCAGTCAGCTTTGTAGGACATCCCTGCTGAAAGAATTAATGTGATTTGTTTAGACTGCCAAGTAGTCACGAGTGGAGTCCCACAGGGTTCGGTCCTTGGTCCTCTCCTGTCTGGTGTATCTACTTCTATGAAGTCCAGGCCAACAGGAACGGACTGTGGGGGACCAAGTTTAAAGACAATTGCAAGTTGGGAATTATTATTAACTCCTCAAGTGATGTTCACATCCTACAGAATGGCCTCACTGAGACTGACGACTGGTGTCATAACCATGGCCTTAAGCTCAATGCCAGAAATTGTTTCCATCCACTTTGGAAAACACCCAGTTTCCATTACTTACCACAGCACTGTTAGCCCCCTGAACACAGAAGGCATTATAAGAGATCTGGTAACGCCGGTTGACAGCAAGCTCTCATTTGATCACCACATTGACACTGTGGTCCTAACTATTTGGCACATCTCATTACTAAGAGTTTTGCATCCATTAAGAAAGAGTTTATTGTCTCCCTGTACTCTTCCCTCATTAGGCCATATCATCGAGTACAATACCCCATTTGGCGTATACCTCACTAGATACCAGCAACAACTGAAGAGTACCTCACATAGAGGATCCTAGGAATTAAACACTTGTCCAATATGGACAGACAAAAAAAAACTACAACTATTGCTTCTCTCATATCACCTACTTAGAGGCAATCTCTGCTTGACTTACAAAGCCATATCTGACCAAGCTCTGTTAAAATTGTTACATCTAAAGGAACCAAATACTCCCTGCACACAACACACTCGAGAGACCTCAACATCATTACCACAATAGATACAATACACTGGAGGGACAGGTTAATAACACAGCGATTCTCCATGCTATGCAGTAGACGTCCCATGTAAGTCAAGCAGAGCTCCTCACTGGCCGTCTTCAAGATAAATCTCAATGAGTGGATGGGAAATCGAAAATTTCCCTCCAAGGATAACTCGAGTGGCTGTACTCAACAGAGGCACTGGGAACTAACGTAAGGTGGCACAATGACAGGGTAATCCTATGGCTGGGCTTGTAAAGGCCCCAGGGCCATTAGCCTAGTACACATCTATGAAGGTATTAACTGTAAGTCAACATTTTTAAATTTGGGAGATTGTGTGTGTGTGTGTGTGTGTGTGTGTGTGTGTGTGTGTGTGTGTGTGTGTGTGTGTGTGTGTGTGTGTGTGTGTGTGAACGCAGTGTCTTCTATCTGTGAACCAATTTACAACCAACCGACTGATATAAAGGTTGATGCCTGGTTAGGTGTGTTTTTCAATAATTACACAGTGTGGAATGATATCAAAGGCTGTGTGAAGATGGAGGTAGGCTGTATGGACTGCCTCACCTTCATCCACAGCACTGGTGTTTTATGTTGAGAAGTAAACCAGGTATAACAGGCATGATTTCTCCCTTTCAGAAAGCTAAATTGCATGTGGTCTGCCATTTGGAGATTTCAAAAATATTGGTTAATCAGGTCCTTGTCGATGCATTTCATAGCTTTAGAAATGTACGTGAGGCTAAGGGGGAGTTGATAACTACCAGGGTCTATATTCACTCCCTTTCTGTAGTGTGATGACTGCAGCAGTGTACCATTCGGTAGAGATAAAACCTGAATAGAGGCTGTGACTAAAGAGGGCACACAGATGTGGTGCCAGTTCACTTTCTAGTTTATGTAGAACAGAGCCATGGATGTTATCGGGTGTGCTGGAAGCTGTAATTTTGTCGTTGGCCAATGCAAATGCAACCTGTGCCGCAGTAATGCTTGGTGCCTGCCATGATTCTGGTATTGTGATATGTGCTTTAGGGGTGGAGAGAGGGGTATAGTTGGCACTGAATCTGTCTGCCAGTGTGTTGGCAATATCTGTTGGCTCAGTATACAAGCTGCCGCTGAAGATTATCTTAGAACAATATGTGGGTATTGACAGGGAGGCTATTGATATAGGTACAGAAGGTTTGGTTGTAGTTTTTAGTGTTTGCTGCAATTCAGCTATCATAGCTGGCATTCGAGGATTTGATGAGGTATTTCAACTTTTTGTTGAGGTGAAGAAGGGAGTGTTAGCACTCTTGGGACTACACCATGTTCTGGAAATGTTTCTTCATTCTATAGGTGAGATTATTAATGGAAGGTTAACAGTAGATTGGATGACTTATACTGAGTATAAATGTACCGCATGCCAAACTTTTGTCAAATTATACAACAAAACAAAGCAAGCAACTGAAAAATATTAAAAAATAACTCTTTGTCGGAATATGATATCAAACTGAATGAATCAAATGTTGCAGCTAACCCATGCTATGTATGTTGATGGCTGTGTGATATGTAACATACATTCTGGGACAGAGATGCAACATGGAATGGTGAAAGCGTGGTGGGTGATAAATGATAAGCAGCCAGATCAAAGGCACTGTTACTTGTTTGGTAAATGGAGTTTATCTGAGACAGAATTTCTAGTTCTCCTTGTGTGTGCAACAGGGCTAATTACAGAAACCTTTTGTTACACAGAAAGATGCAAAAAAGAGTATGAGATAAGTGTCAAACGGAATGAATCATAAATGCAATCAGCTTCCCAGGTACCCAGCTTCAAAGATGTTTTTTTTTTTTGATAGAACCCTGTTTCAGTAGAAAGCAACCCCCTGTGGTTTCTTAGTGAGGACTGCATTCAGCTGCAGACAGCCTCCGGGACAATGTGGATTACACCAGTATGAGTCCTACTTTGTGCATTAAGTGGGTAGCATTTACCAAGTCAAGTTATTATAAGATCAGTAGCTGCATTTATTCCAAAGTACTTAAACAGATTAAACAGGGGGATTAAATAGACAGACATTTAACTGTTATGCATACCACTGTGGTGCCGTCACCACAGGAGGTAGGTGTTTCTCTATTCATAATGAAATCATATGACCTTTTATCATTAAATATAGGTTTTGCATTCTTTTTGGCTGAGGTCCATAGGCACCACAGTGCAGTAGATGTATTATTTCTCATCAGATATCCAAGTGTATAGCAGGACTGTTGTTTATTTTCATATACATGTGCGTACAACTGTGGGTAGACTGATACCAAGGGGCTGTTGGAACAAAGTTAAAAAATCAAAATATAACAATGGAATAAAACAAGGAACACAATAGGAAGTCATTCAGCTGTACATGTCACAACCACAACAGGTAGTTATAACTGTGTATTAGCATGGATATTAGCAAGCAATGGCATGCAAAAATTATGGAAGATAGGAAGTGTTGAGAATTCAGATGAATGTATGATAAGATTGACAAAATACATGCCATTGTGCATGTTAATAATAATAATAAAGCCATGGGGTGGTGTGGTATGGTGCTAGCAAGTATAACAATATGAAAACCAGAATGCTATAGCTAGCGATGGCTTTCTGGCATTTGCCACCCAATGGAACAGTTACGAGTGGTGTTGCTTTGAGAAGGAACTGAGTCAGTAGTGTCATGACCTGCACAGTTTGTTATCATGATGAACTTGTCTCCTGCTCAACCTTGGTGTCATGTAGTTGTGCTCTTGTGTAGTACAATGATAATGTCAGACCAGCATTTGGTGATGCCACCGAAGGAAGATAAGCCACGGTGGTGCAGCGGTAGTGTTGTGGCCTCACAGCAAGAGGTTCTCCTTTTCAATTCTGGACTGGAGTGCCTTCTGTGCGTTGTCGGCATGTCCTCCACGCATTCAAGTGGCATTCCAAAGACATGCTTGAATGGGCATGCCTTCACTGATGGTTGGGTGTTGGGCTATCAACATGGCACCATAAAAATCTACTGCCAATGATTAGTGGTTCGGAGTTCTTTTGTGGCGATGCCTAAACAATGGCAAGCCGAAATGACAATAAAAACTAAATGAAGGGAGATGATATGTGAGGGAGCTGACATGATTAGAAATGTAGAGGTATCATACTGAAGCATAAATGTATTACAACTTTATATCTTCTAATATTTTGAAGGGGAAAAAATATATATATATATTTATATATATTTGTCCCATCCTGTATATTCTACTAGAGGCTTGACTGATATTCTTATTCTCTATCACATCCTGCATATGTGTAAATGTACTCTGTACTGTAAATGTTAAGAATTGCTTTGTACTGTCCTTTCTCTAATTTGTATTTGTATCATTTCTCTTTTCTCCCCTGACCCTCCGCTGAAATGGGACTGTGTGTCAGTGGACTTTCCCGGTTAACAAAAATAAAATAAAATAAATAAAATAATACTTTCCACATGGCCATATTTCTTCATTTGAGTTCTTCCTAATTTTGGAGAATAATTGCTCCGTGATGCTGTGACGTATACTGTGGTAGACCTTTTACACTAAATCATTCACTTTGGAAGTATTTCGATAAATTCTACTTCTATTTGTTTAAGTTGTCACATAGTAATCTTGTGTATTTCATTCACCCTCGGTGATCTTATTGTTTGTGCTGTGAAAGTTTACATACTTGGCTACTTTGCCAGTATTTCTCTTCAAATGTCTTTGGAGAAGATTAATGGTATTGAGTAGTTTATCTTTCTCCTCTGCATAGATAATGGGAAATTCCTGGATTCTTAAATAATAGTATCAGTTTATAATTTATTTGTTATCCTGACTAATCCACTGTATGGCTCTTTTGTAGCATATCAATTTTATATGGACTAATACCTTGTACGAGAATGGGCTAGGGGAAGTTGCCACCTGAATGGCACCTAACACCAATGTTGGTATGTTTCTGCATCTTCAAGTTTCTACACTGTCATTTTTTCCTTTCCTGGAATCAGTGGGCTTAAGAGTATTGTGGACTTTTTTATCCTGTGAGTTGTGTACCCAGGTGTCCTGGTTTTTTATTTTAACATAGTTTTGTCCATGAGATTTGCTATATAGAATACATTGTATACAACAGTGTCAAACCTATTAAGTTGTAGCTGATTAAAAAAAATAAAACATACATTGCTAACTAGTCTGTTACCTTTTACTACATTCCAATATAGCTGCTTTTGTTTATTATATGTATTAATAGATTATAGAATTTTGATGTTGCACAAAATTTAAAGGAAAAGTATGTCATGCCTTTGCAAGTCATTAGAAGAATTAATGATTGACAGTTACCAGTGTAATGGCCCTAGAGCCTTTTGAAGACTGGCTATTCATGCACCTGTTTTTGTAATTGTCAACGGCCAATAACTAGAAAGACTTTGGTGTATGTCTGTGCCTTCCAACTAGTATAAGCTGCGGCTGCGCATAAAGGACAGAAGTGACAAGCATAGGAGAAATTATACTTTCCCATACATTGGGGCAAAAGTTATTGGAATAGGCTTAAAGAAGCAGTATGTTTCACATAAATAGGTATTATTTTTCCTGGAGTCGGCTAAATGTTGAAACACACACCTCTTCCTCTGACATGTTTTGCATATGTCACAGACGAGTTGTAGATAATTATAATGAGTAGTTCTTGTGCTGTTTGTTTTGTGAATGTGTACCATAACCATCTGGGATGGATATGAGCAGGCCTTGGCACCTAGGTATAGACTGGCTGTCAGTAGTCTGTAGGAGAATGAGTACAGGGAGTACAGGGACAAGTGTGTTTGGGGTTATACATATGGCATGTTTTATACACCCTGCATTCTTTACACAAGTAATTTGTGTGGGCACTATAGTTGTTGAAAAGGACTGGTGAGTGACATGATGACGAGTACAGTGTACTCGATTATAGGTGGAATGAGGGCTAAACCTAGAGAGTCTATGATCGCCTTAGATCTGGATGGCATTACATAAGTTGTCACTTGCCTGACATAGAAGAATGTTATCAGCACTGTGGACACATGGTGATCAAAGGTGAGGTTACTGTCAACCAGAGTTCGAAAGTCCATTATCAGTGGGTCGACTCCTAGCAGAGTGCTAAGAATGTTATAAATTGTGTTATAAACATGCAATGTCTGGCAATGGGTTTTTAGCTATGTTTATGTTTCAAGCACTAGTTACTTGGCTGTCAGACCTTCATCATCAATATGTTGATGTTTGGAGTAACCAGTCAGTGCACCCAACTTTCCGGTATCTGCAGATTTGTTAACCCCAATACACTCTTTATTTGATATGACTTCACCCAAGTGTTATTACAAACAGGAGATGTCCAAGTGCTGAATGGTGTGGAACACCAGTAACAATGGACCTATTGCTGTAGGTGTATTCACCCAGCGATACTACGTGTCTTACACATAAACAAGGTGACTATCGATCATGTTACATAGGGATTTGTATGTACATTTTTGTAATTGACTATAAAACTTAGTGAGGCAGTATAGTGAATGCCTTTACCAGCTAGAGGTAGGCAGTAAACACTGTTTGTGCATGATCAATGGCTCAAGTGGACTTGTTAACGTAGTGCACTGGATTGAGCAGCTGTGACCTACCCTTGACAAAACCTAACTGGGATAGGTGCATTTCATTTATTTTTTATTTTGTTTTATTTTTGTTAACCGGGAAAGTCCGACTGGACACAGGTCCATTTTCAGCGGAGGCCCGGGGAGAAAAGCTCCATGATACAATACAATATTAGATGAAAACAGTACAAAGCAATTCTTAACATTTATAAGTAGTACAGAGGACCATTTACATGGCATGTGATAACTCTAGTAGAATATACAGTCAGTACGCTAGTAGAATATACAATTAGTACAAATAATACAAATATATATAAAAATTTTTTTTTTGTAGAAATATTAGTAAATATAAAGTTGTAATACATTTATGCTTTAGTATAACCGAGAAGTAAATAAATGCCCATAGTGGCATAAAATAGGATAAAGGTATAGGTAGGATGAGAGTAAGATAAGCTCTGTTAGGTATTGTGTTAGTCTAGAAACGGATTAGAGTGTTTTTCAGGTAAGGGATATAGTACAGAACAGTACAAGTGTTGGAATGTTTACTGCTGTTAGATTGATGAAATGTTAGGATGAATCTGTGGGATAGCAGTAGAGCTCAGTAAAGGAAAATGTTGTAGTGTAGCATAGTCCTTGCAACTGAGCATAGATGTTGCTACCCTGGGGTATAGCAAGAACAGAGCCAGATATTAGAATAGTAGGATTTCAAGAGGTGTTTGAAATGGGTGCAAGAAGTAGTGCTGATTATATTGTTTGGGAGTGAGTTCCAGGTTTGTGCTGTTGTGCAGAGATTTACCTGCTTCATTTTTATGTCTAATTACTTGAATGAGATTTTGGTTGCTAGATCTCAGGGCTCTAGTGGTGGCGTAGGGCTGAATTAGTTGTTGGAGGGCAGGAGTTTTTTCAGGGTAGTAGTAGAGTTTATGTGCAACTATGGCTTGATTGAGTCTAAGTAGCTGAGGAAGTTCCAGCTACTTGAGTTGCATTAGGGAAAGACAGTGATGGGATCTATTTGAGGAGTCTGTTGCAAATTTGGCAATTTTGCTGTAGCATGATTCCATTTTGTGAAGTTCAGTCAGGTGAAGGTTAGTTAAGATAGGGGAAGCATAGAGAAGGATAGAGAGGAGGTGGCTTCTTGCAATAGTGGCTTTGGTCTGATTAGTCATGAACTTTTTATTTCTATAGAGCAGACCCAGTTTTCGGTTGACCTTTTTGATGGTTTGTGCTATATGGATATCATACTTTAGGTGGTTATCAATGTCAACTCCTAGTAGTTTGGTGTGGTTGGTTGGTGTGATTTGAATATTGTTTTTGGAGTTTATAGTGAGGTTATAGTCTGAGTTGGATGATCTGCCAGGGGTGAATAGTATTAGTTTGGTTTTCTTTGGGTTGAGATGAAGTTGTATTTTAGTAAACCAGGTTTCTGCTAGGGTAAGGTTGTATTGGGTGATGGTGTGTAGTTCCTTAATGCTGGGGGCAGCACAGGTTATGGTGCATTGTTTGAATACGATTAGTCCAACTTGAGGGTCTGTAGTTGACTGTGTCTGTTCGTGGTACAGCTTTATGCAGAGGGACGACCTTTGCTGTACCGCAATCCCTATGGATGAGGCCTGCCTGGAGGCTGCTGCTGCTGTAAAGACATTGTAGTGTGTCTGATGGATGATTTTTCTAGCCATTGAGGACATACCCTGGGCTGTTATTACACCTCATTGCTGTAGTGTGTTTATCTTGGAAGAGCGCAGTAAGGACAGATCGTCAAAAACATGTGGCATAAGTTGTAGAGGTTATTTACTGGGGAGTAAATATTCATGTTGGAGTCAGACGGACTCTGTTCTGCTTGTACCTTATTGTTGTAATATCACTCTGTAGAGTAAAGTTACTATCCTCTGCTCTACCTTGCACATGGGTAACTACTGTAGCCAATGAAAAGTTTATGGCAAGGCCTTTCTCTCTGCACTATAAGTTTGAGAGGTATGTCCTCAATAGAAATGGAACTTTCATGTAATTACATTAAAATAATTGGATTTTATTGCATGTATATTCCTGTACAGCACAGTCATAGTTTTTGTTTCTAGCTCACAAGTAGACTTTCGACAGACATAAGTTACTACACAGACACACACATTCCATGTCAAATTGCTTTTTCATTTATTTTACAAAATAAACAATCAAGCAGACCAAAAGTTTCAAAGTGAAGTCATAATTTTATTAATTTGACTGTATTGTAAATGTCATAGCTAGGCACAAATAGTAATTGTTTTATATAGTGTTACAGGTTTATACTGGAACTCTTTAATTTGCAATTATAAGCGAGTCTGATACTTTTTTGCAAAGTGACACTTTGCCGCTGAATGACAACAATGCAAGACGACTAGAACACATACTTGTGTGTCAAAACAACAACATTTCACATCAAAGTATAAGAATATAAATAAATGAAAAAATGCATCTAAACTTAAGATGTGCACTCTATGAAAACAGCTTGTTGATATGTATACATTTTACATATGTACATACATATATACATACATACAAAAATTTAGGAAACAACAATAAGGACAATCTTGCTAGCAAAGTGGTAGTTACAGTTTGACCTCATTTTCAATTCTTATATTTCATCGACTAGCATCTTGCTTCAGTTGCACTGCAGGATTTTGTCAAAGAGGTTTCACATGCTTTCAGGACATGCTATAATTCGGTACTCCATTTACAATTCTCTGTATGTGTCTTGCACCATGCAGCTCCGGTTTTGAGTCAAGGTGTAACAGCCAACCAGTTTGCCTGGTTATCGTGCTGAAATGAAGAAGTAAACAAGCAAATAAACAGCTTCATAAATCAATTAGGCTAATAAACTAAATGATTTGGCACATCAGTTTAATTTAATTCATGGTAACTTGTCGACACAGTACACATGTAGTTGTGATTATTGTTAATGATTAAAGTAAACAATTTACTCTTTGTTTAGAGGTACTTTGCTGTGGGCGTATATGTATGTTGTTACTCTTATGGGACATACAATGCATAGTAGCAGAGTATGTAACTTGAAACTACACAGTAATTGTTGACATGGAGAGCATGTGCAGTTCCGAGATGATTGTACCACACTAATGATAGTAAGCTAATTTCTGTGGTCAGTAGTATATAGCTACGAGCATATAATGAGATGGATCGTAGCAAAGCTGTCAAGAATAAACTCTTGTTTTTGTCGGCATATGAATCCTAAATGCAGCATGCACATTTGTAAGGGACTTGGTAATTATATATTAGATTGATTAAGTTCATGGGTGTAAACTAGGCAATAAGTTCAAAGGACCAGTGAGAAGCATAGCCACCAAAGACTAAACAAGGATAGAGATAATTTCAACCCTGGTCAAGAAGCACCATGCTATATAATGCAAAGAGGAATTCGGATTTGGAGGCAATGCAACATTCTTTCCTAATTCACAGAACAAAGGGGAACGGATACTGTACTCCTTAGATGTGTGCAGACAACTAAGATTCTAATTGCTGAAACCAATACACAAACTACATAGGAACAATTTATTGAAAAACAAATAGTCTTAACTTCTTCAGATAAATTGTTCCTCACAGGACTAAACCTCTACGGAAATCTGAACAACTGACAGTGGCATTTGCTGCAGGGACAGAGGGAAGGCTATTACAAAGCAAAGCATTTGTAATTGGATAAGCCATTGGATTCATTTATGCTATAAGCACCATGGAAAACGTATCCCACAGGGGATCAGACCCCACTCAAGCAGGGCTGCATCTACCTCTACAGCCTTTATCAGAGGCATCCCTAGCTGGGTAACCTAGAAGATGCTACCTGGATTTCTGTACATAATTTCAACAGGCATTACTATTTGCCAATTACTCTAAATTCAGAGCTGGCTTTGCCACTGCAGTCTTTCAGGGCCTTATAGCCAGTCCTAATACTATATAAATTCCTACTCCCATCCTTAGCTTTTGGATTCGACCCAAAGGTGATGACTGCAACACTGAAACATGAATAACGTAGTACAGTTGTGTAGACTTTCCATAAATGTAGATGTTCTAGTGTATTCACTGTTGCAGTCCTGGTTACCCTCCCTCCAGCACCCTGACTTCTTTTGGCTATACCTCTACTCTCCTTTACTATGCTTAACAACTTTTTGGTGTATTTGCTTTTTTGTTGGAGGTATAACCTTGTATATTGTATATATATATATATATATATATATATATATATATATATATATATATATATATATATATATATATATATATATATATATATATATATATATATATATATATATATATATATATATTTAAATGCTTCCCATTAGGGGGCACCTGACATATGGGGCAAGAAAAACTGATGTAATGGCGTTGGCTGCATGTTTTATACCCATGACGACCTGACGTCACACAAGAAGAGACACCAACCGACGCAGGACCCAACACTTTGCTTATGAGGCCGACTGAGGGCTAATGCAAGCAAAAAACTCAAATGTGATGACTGCAACAGTGAATATACTTGAACATTTACATTTATAGTAAGTGTACACAACTGTACTTTCTCTGGTGTTTTTGCCTCTGAAGTGTCCTTTGTTTGTGTTTGTTTTTGTTGAGAACCTATATGCGTATGTGTAGCGCAGTTGTGGGTGGTGTTTGAGGTGTAGTGATTATGTTAACAACCTTT
This sequence comes from Protopterus annectens, assembly GCF_019279795.1. NCBI lineage: Eukaryota > Metazoa > Chordata > Ceratodontiformes > Protopteridae > Protopterus > Protopterus annectens. The sequence continues at coordinate 893,470,112 of NC_056747.1, read as the reverse complement.
GCAGTGCACAATATACTGGCTTGTGGGGCAGAGACCATAGACTGTAGCATTGTTTATGTATGGGTATGTAGTTAATGTAGTATGATTTACACTTTTAAGACTCTTTTCCAGTGTCATATGACAAATTAAAAAAAAATAGTATTTGTAAAATTAGCAATAAAATGACAGTGACACCAATGTTATTAGAAGCAGCTATACTGTCACATTAGTGAAAATACCTCATGTATGCCTGTTGTATGAATGTATGTGTGTGTATATATATATATATATATATATATATATATATATATATATATATATATATATATATATATATATATGTATATATCCAGCAATATACCCCACAGATAGGCATGTGCATGTCTGTATACATAAAGAGAGACATGTACAAATTCAGAAACTGGTGTGTGTGTGTGTGTGTGTGTGTGTGTGTGTGTGTGTGTGTGTGTGTGTGTGTGTGTGTGTGTGTGTGTGTATAAATCCACACACAGGCAGACATGTATATATTAATATATATATTAATATTAATTAGATTTAATTTACAGGGGGTGTGGGGGCAGAGCCCCTCACATGGGGGGGTGCAGGGGGCCTTGCCCCCATGCAGAAACGTAGTAAAAAGTGTGTTTGTTAGGTGGTGTTGTAGGTGTCTAGGATGTCATTAATTTGTGAAATGTAGTTTTCAGTGTTATAAAGCACACTTTCAATCTTCAGAGATTTCAATGTTATGTGTTTTGGATGTTTTGAATTATCGCTGTTCTGGTCTCAGTGTTATGAAATTCAATGTTATGAACATGGCTCACTATTGAGTCACCTACAACTAGTGTGTTAGGCATGCTGTTTTGCCTTAGGGCCTTTGGTTGACTAGCAGACTGTTTAGGAGAGTTATGTATCCATGATTAGTGTTGTGTTGCGGTGATCAAGTGTGTTTCTGCCTTGGAGGTCTCTGCTGTTTGGATAGATTTTTACTGAGAACCTACACGAAGATGGATGTGTGGTTTGTGTTTGTTTCTGAAGGCAGTGCTGGTGTGTGTTCTGGAGGGCTATGTGTTCCATGTGGTGTGGTGTGGTGCAAGTGTCGACCTTCCCCTCGTGACCAGCTATTGTGATCTTGCCTGGAGAGTGTGTGGCTTCCAAATTTGGATATATAATTGATTCACTTGTAGGGTTACCACCTGATCCACTTTGCGATGGACAGTCCCTCTTTGGGCAGCTGTGTCCTGAAAAAAAATATTAAAAATGGCAAATGTCCTGTGATTGTAGGACATAATTGTGTCCTATAATTTTTGTAATAGTTGCATAAAATAGTTATTCTGTATCTAAAATACCTAAATGTTATAAGAAACAGAATAAGAAACTAAAATGCTACAAGAATAAGCTATTATTTAGGCAAAAAAGTAAAGTTATATACTTTGTACTGACCATGGTTATGTGTCAGCCTGTAAATTATGATGTTTGTCCCGATAATGTCCCACTTTGGCCATTTGAAAAGGTGGCAACTCTATTCACTCGCAAGTCTGAGTATTGGGTATTGGGAGGAAAGAGGAGAGGGTTGTCAGTATACAAAACCTCTCTTTTGACCACCACATTGCCACTGTGGTCAAGAAGGTCCTTCTATGTGGCACATCTCATTACTAAGGGTTTTGCATCCAGGAAAAAGGAGGTGATTGTTTCTCTCTAATCTTCACTCATTAGGCCAGTCATTAAGTACAATGCCCCATTTGGCATGTACCTCACTAGATACCTGCAACAACTAGAGACGCTGCAAAAGTAACTCACAAAGAGGATCCTAGCCCTTAAATACTTGTCCTATATTGGCCAGACTCAAAAAACTCAAAACTGTTGTCTGTCTCATATTGCCTACTTACAGGCAATCTCTGCTTATAGGTTCATAGGTTCATACTAGGCTATCTGCCCAAGGGCATTTATAAGCCTAGCCCATAGTTATGTGGCTTTCGCCACCCCTTTAGTTTGAATAAAAACTATGCCTATCATTTTTCTGTGCCTCTGTCAAGCAGTGACACTGAAGTAATCCCTGGGGTATATCTGCGATCTCCCATCCATTGGTCAAGATTCCTCTTGAACAAGGCCAGCGAGGTGCTCTGCCTCACATGTACCGGGATTTTGTTCCACAGCATAGGGAGTCTCTGGGTGATGAATCTGTCCCTCCAGCACGTTCTATTTATAACCGTGTCAAGGTTTAAGTCTCCCGCCCTTGTGGTTCTGAGGGATCTAGATTTTTGAGGTGAAGCATATTCATCAAATCTGGGTTTGACATGGCCTTATATGTCAGGCACAGGTCACCTCTGAGCAAGCGGTATGAGACTGAATAGAGCTGGAGTTCTTTCAGTCGGGCAGCATAAGACATATCTTTGAGACCCTTTATCCTTTTGCTGAGGAACTTTTGGGGCCTTTCAAGCTGCAGCAGGTGTCTGGTCAGATACATTCCAAACGCGGCATTGTACTCAATCAAAGGTGTAATGTCTGATGAGTACAGGGGCGATGACCTCCCCTGATCTAGATGTGAATCCCTTCATGATCAGGTGGGCGATATAGAAGGTTTTCCTAACTACTTTAGCAACATGAGTGTCAAACGAAAGGCTACTGTCAACTTGGGTCCCCAGATCCCTGATGACTTTTTCTGTGCTCAGTGGATTGCCACCTATATGGTAGCTAGGGGTAACCTTGTTTTTCCAAAGGGTATGACTATGCATTTTTGGCGTTTAACTTCAGGCCATGGCTCTGGCACCAGTTATCCGTTTCTGTGAGGCCCTTCTGGAGGATATCTGTGTCAGATGTGTTTTCGACTATAGCCCAGTTTGCAGTCATCTGCAAACTTTGTCAGCCATAACTCTCCTGTGTTTGCTTGTACTTCAGAAAAGTAGATGCCGAACAAGAGTGGACCCAGGACTGAGCCCTGTGGGACACCACTTGTGACAGGCTTTGAGTCTGACATGGCTCCAGCAACTCTGACCCTGTGGGTTCTGTCACTTAGCCAGTTTGCAACCCATCTTGTGATGTATGGGTTTACATTCAAGCTGATGAGTTTTCGATGATACCTGAGTGGGGTATTGTGTCGAAGGCCTTTGCCAGGTCGAGGTAGGCTGTATGGACTGCCTTCCCTCATCAATGGCCTTGGTGACTGTCTCAAAAAAGTCAACCAAGTTTAAGAGGCAGGATCTGCCTTTGACAAAGCCAAACTGGGTTGGATCCAAAGTCTGCAAGTTCCTTATGTCTTTATTTATGAGTTCCATTATGATCCTCTCCATGGCTTTGCAGATAAGGCTTGTTAAGCTAATGGGGCGGTAATTTCCAGGGTCTGTGGAGGCACCACCCTTATGAAGTGGGACCACAGTCACTGCGCCACTCCTTGGGTACCTCTCCTGAGGTGAGGCTAAGATTAAACAGCTGTCCTAACTGTGGGTTTAATTCCTCATTGAGTTCATGAAGCACACAGCCCGGGACACCATCTGGTCCCATGGATGCTGTGTTTTTTGCCTTAGTGAGCGCAGTTCTCACCTGGGCATTGGAGATGTTTGGGGGCTACAATCCTCTGGAATAGATATCTCGTTTTGGGGGGAGGGGAGAAGTTTGCACTGAACCTGTCAGCCAGTATGTTAGCAATGTGTGTAGGTTCAGTAATTTTCACATCATTTTGAACTAATTCTGAGCATATCTGGGAGTTTCCTCCCAGGTTTCTAACATAGCTAAAGAAGGCCTTATGATTGTCTTTAGAGTCCTTGGCATTTTTCTCTCAAAATTTGCCTTGGATGATTTTATGAGAGCTCTTAGTTTTTTACTTATAATGATCAAAGGTGTCTTACCTTTCAAGGATTTTGCTCTATCTTGTAGTAGCTTCCTCCTTTTGTTGTAGAGCTTGTTTATGGCTGGGGTCCACCAGACTGGACGCTTGCCTTTGGTACAGAGAGTCTTAGTTTTGTTTGGGATTGCCTGATCCATGCAGTCCTGTAGGTGCTGGTAGAAGGCATTGTAAGTGATTCAGCGGTTTGAGTAATGTTTACCACTGGCTCAGGGGGCCTTAAAGGAGACCACACTAGTTTTTAGAAGTGTGAAATCGGCTTTTGAGAAGTTTTTCACTGTGGTCTTTTTTGTTTCAGGTGGGGGCGGGATGAGGACCTCCAGCGAGATTAGTTTATGATCTGATCTCACCAGTGAGGGGTATACTTCCGGTGTTGAACATTGTGATCCCATGTTCGTGATGATGAGATCAAGTATGTTTTCTCCTTGTGTGGGGATGGTGACTAGTTGTTCCATGGCATTTGAGTTTATGAACTCCAGGAACCTTTGGGCTAGAGTGTTTGGGCTTGAGTAGTGTTCCCAGTCTATATTAGGGTAGTTGAAGTCACCTAGTATGATGGTGTTTGGAGATACATTTATCCCCTCCAATGTTTTCAGGAAGGCCATGTGAGGTTCCTGAGTTTGAGAGGGTGGCCTGTAACATGCTACAAATTGCAGAGCAGTCTTGACTATGGTTAATTGCACCTGGATGGTCTCCGATGCATCGTGCATTGCCACCAACCTTGAGGTGTGGGTGTCCTTTATGAATATGGACACCCCTCCTTTTGTGGTGTTGTCCGGATTTTGGGGCGGAGCATGATATGAGGTGAAACCTGTTAGTGCTGGGGTGCTCTCAGGAGCCTTGAACCAGGTTTCTGTCACAGCACAGACATCGATGTTCTCCATATTGAGAAGGGCCTCGATACCTGCATCTTGAGAGTGAGACTTCTGGCATTGAGCAGCATTACCCTTAGTTTTTTTCCCTTTTTGGTGTTCTAGGGTGGTAGGTTTAGAATTTGAGCCTTGCCTAAAAAAGGCACTATGGGGGGGGCAAGAGCCTTTGCCAATATCCGGAAGCCCAGGGGTGACAGGTGCAAGCCATCCCTTGCGAAGCAGCGTGGCTTAACCCAGCAGGCTCTGTTAGAAATGTTACATGTAAAGAAATGCCAATCCTTCCACACCATAAGCTCCAGAGAACTCAACCTCATAACCACAATCAACAGAACATGCTTGAGGGACAGGTTCATAACCCAGAGACTGCCCATGCACTGTAATAGACTTCCCATACATGTTAAACAGAGCACCTCACTGGCCCTCTTCAAGAGAAATCTTGACGAGTGGATGTGAAATAGAAAATTCATACTGGGGATTACTCCAGTCGCTCTACTTGACAGAGGCACTGGGAACTCAGGTTGGGTGGCACAATGCCAGGGTAATCCTATGGGCTAGGCTTGTAAATATATATATATATATATATATATATATATATATATATATATATATATATATATATATATATATATATATATATATATATATATATATATATATATATATATATATATATATATATATATATATATATATATATATATATATATAAACTGAGTGAGATAGACATAAAGCACATATTGAGACAAACACATGAATACTTGTGGGAAATATCACTGTATCAGCAACTGGGAAAGTAGACTGATGAGCACACAATCTGAGACATAGCAGGGGGCCCTTAGAGAAAACCAACAGAATTACAGTAGACTAGTAACTTTTCAGTGCACTTGTAAAGCAGGAATGTGCACTGCATACAAATAAAAAGACATGCATTACGAGATATGCAGAATATATAAAGAAGGTATAGATATTCATGAATGCTTGAATTTCAAACCTGACAGTAAAACAGGTAGAGGCAATTTTATTATAACCTCAAGAACGCAGAGACAAATTGTTACATACATACATATATATGTACATGCATTGAGAAAAAGCGACTATAACCAGGCAAGGTATAGGATGACCAAGGGCATGAGACTGTGGTCTAAGCATGAAATTTTTAATGTGTTATAAAAAATGCACCGTGGTAGTATGCTAGTAGTGGTAATAAAAAGTATTTGAGAAAAAGCATATACTGCATTTGCCTCAGCTGTGAAATGCTGAAGTGTGTAAACTAACTGCACTTCAGTCAAGCCTTCAACAAAGGTGTACAAGCTCAAAACATTGAAGCACAATAAGTGGTATAAACATAGTGAAAAAAAGAAAACCACGGTAATGCAATTTGAATACTGGAAATAGTGATGCTATGATGTCTGAATGATAACATACAGCAAGAGCTAATGAAGAAAAAAAAATTACAACAGTGCTTAGACTGCATTTGAAAGATGCCTGTCATTGTTGGGTGATAAACAGGGAATAGATACTGGACAGTTTTTATTGCAAGCATAACCGGCCAAAGCAATATTGTGCTGTAAAAAGAGGAAAAATGTGTTTGATTATAAAAGTGCAGCTACTTGAATGCAGGCCACACCAACAGCAAGCCACGAGTGAAATAATTGCCAGTGCATGAAAAAAGATTTGTAGTAACAAACATGAAACAGAAATACTACTGCCTAAGCCTGAATAATTATTAGACCTAGTTTATCAAAACAAGTAAAGTAAAGTAAAGTACATAGCAATTCAGTGCTAAAGAGGCAACAGTTCTGAGTGTGACAAGACAGGTTATGCAGCTGAGTGAAATGCAGTGATTTCAGCTAACCTAATTGCCATGGATGGGGGAAGGTAAACAGAAAAGGACATACTTGAAATGTAAACTTTTCACACTTCCTCTAAGAAAGCCAAGCCCTGCTGAGAGTTTGTGTAATCTGACCTGCAGTATGGTAAGAAGGCAGTTTGAAAACCTTGCCTCTGGGTGATCATGTGACTTAAACAGTGCTAAAATGTAAACAAACTGCTCAAGCTAAAACGAACGGCATAGTGCCCCTTTAAGGGTTCTTCAAAAATACTTCTCAAATCTGAAAATTACTGAATTTATTCCAATTAGTACTCACTACTCTTTGATCTTCCTGGGAGTGGGGTTCCTTGAAAAAATATTAAAAATGGCAAATGTCCTGTGATTGTAGGACATAATTGTGTCCTATATTTTTTGTAATAGTTGCATAAAACAGTTATTCTGTATCTAAAATACCTAAATGTTATAAGAAACAGAATAAGCAACTAAAATGCTACAAGAATAAGCTATTATTTAGGCAAAAAAGTTAAGTTATATACTTTGTACTGACCGTGGGTATGGGTCAGCCTGTAAATTATGATGTTTGTCCCGATAATGTCCCACTTTGGCCATTTGAAACAGTGACAACTCTATTCACTTGCAAGTCTGAGTATTGGGTATTGGGAGGAAAGAGGAGAGGGTTGTCAGTATACAAAACCTCTCCTTTGACCACCACATTGCCACTGTGGTCAAGAAGGTCCTTTTATGTGGCACATCTCATTACTAAGGGTTTTGCATCCAGGAAGAAGGAGGTGATTGTTTCCCTCTAATAGGTTCACAGGTTCATACTAGGCTATCTGCCCTAGGGCATTTATAAGCCTAGCCAGAATGTGTTTGGCTTTCGCCACCCATTTTAAATTTGTTTTGCTATGCTCTTTTTCGAGGTTAGTATACTGTGCCTCTGTCTAACAGTGACACAAAAGTGATACCCAGGGTAAACCTATGATCTCCCATCCACTCATCAAGATTCCTCTTGAAGAGAGTCAATGAGGGACTCTGCCTAACCTGGACTGGGATTTTATTCCAGAGTGAAGGGAGCCTCTGGGTTATGAATCTGTCCCTCCAGCATGTCCTATTTATTTCAGTGCTGAGGTTCAAGTCTCTCAACCGCATAGCTCGATGAGATTTGGATTTTCTGAGGTGCAGCATGTCCATTAATTCCGGGTTGGACATGGTTTTATATGTCAGGCACAGATCACCTCTGAACAGGCGGTATGCCACTGAGTAGAGCTGGAGTTTCTTTAACCGGGCAGCATATGACATCTGTTTGAGCCCTTTGATCCTCTTGGTGAGGTAATTTTGGGGTCTTTCCAGTTGCTGCAGGTGTCTGGTAAGGTACATCCCAAAAGGGGCATTGTACTCAATTATGGGCCTGATGAGGGATGAGTAAAGAGGCACGATGACCTCCCTGATCTAGATGTGAATCCCTTCATGATTAGGTGGGCTATATAAAATGTTTTTCTAACCACTTTGGCCACGTGGTTGTCAAATGAGAGATTGCTATCAACTTAGGTCCCTAATTACTTCTTCTGTACTTAATGGATTACCACCTATGTGGTAATTTGTGGGCACTTTGTTTTTGCCAAAGGGGATGACTATGCACTTTTTGGCATTTAGCTTGAGGCCATGGCTCTGGCACCAGTTGTCTGTTTCTATGAGGCCCTTTTGGAGGATGCTTGTGTAGGCTGGAGAGTTGATTATGGCGCCCAGTTTGCAGTCATCTGCGAACTTGGTCAGCCACAGTCCTTCCGTGTTGGCCTGTACCTCCGAGAAATATATACCGAACAAGAGAGGTCCCAGGACTGAGCCTTGTGGGACACCACTTGTAACTGGTTTGAAGTCTGACATGGCTCCAGCAATTCTAACCATGTGGGTTCTGTCCTTGAGCCAGTTTGCCATCCATCTAGTGACATAGGGGTTTATATTTAAGCTGGTGAGCTTATCTATAATGCCCGAGTGGGTATTGTATCGAAGGCTTTGTGAGGTCCAGGTAGGCTGTGTGGACCACCTTCCCCTCGTCAATGGCCTTGGTGACTGTTTCAAAGAAATCAACCAGGTTTAGGAGGCAGGATCTGCCCTTAACAAAGCCGAACTGGGTAGGATCCAGTGTTTGTAGGTCCCCAATATCTTTATTTATGAGGTCCATGATGATCCTTTCCATAGCTTTGCAGACCAAGCTAGTCAGGCTTATGGGGCGATAGTTTCCAGGATCTGTTGAGGCACCACCTTTATGGAGAGGGACCACTGTTGCTGTCGCCACTCTTTGGGCACATATCCTGTAGTAAGGCTGAGATTGAACAGTAGTTTTATGTTTGGGTTTAGCTCTTCTTGGAGTTCATGTAGGTCGCAGCCTGGGACACCATCTGGTCCCATTGATGCTGTGTTTTTGCTTTGGAGCGGGCGGCTCTTACCTGAGCATCTGAGATGTCAGGGGCAGCACTCTGCTGGGATAGATATTTGCCCTTTTGGTGGGGAGAAGTTTGCGCTGAACCTGACAGCTAGGATGTTGGCAATGTCTGTGTTCGTGTATTTTTGTCATTTTGGACTAATTCCGAGCATACCTGGGAATTACCACCCAGGTTCCTAACATAACTAAAGAAAGCCTTGTGATGATCCTTAGTGTCCTGTGCAATTTTTCTCTCAAGCTGGCCTTAGACAATTTTATGTGTGCCCGTAGTTTTTGCTAATACTGATCAGTGATGCCTTCCCTTTTGGGATTTTGCTCTATCATTTAGTAGCTTCCTCCTTCTATTGTATAGTTTGTTTATGGCTGGGGTCCACCAGACAGGACGCCTGCCTTTGGAGGATTGGGTCTTGGTTTTATTTGGGATCGATGATCCATGCATTCCTGAAGGTGTTCATAGAATGTGTTTATAAAGGATTCTGCGGTCTGGGCCGTATTTTCCACAGGCCCGGGGGCTTTGAAGGATTCCACCTCAGTTTTGAGGAGTGTGAAATTTGCTTTAGAGAAGTTTTTCACTGTGGTTTTCTGGGCAGGGGGTGGGGTCGGGATGTGAATATCCAGTGAAATTAGTTTATGGTCTGATCTTACCAGTGAGGGATACACTTCGGGTCTGGAGCATAGAGTCCCCATGTTGGTGATGATCAGGTCCAGTATGTTTTCCCCTCTTGTGGGAGTGGTAACAAGTTGTTCCATAGCATTTGAGTTTATAAATTCTAGGAACCTTTGGGCTAGGGTGTTGGAGCTAGAGTAAATGCTCCCAGTCTATGTTTGGGTAGTTGATGTTGCCCAATATAATGGTGTTTGGGGAGACCTTCATATTTTCCAGTATTCTCAGGAAGGCCGAGTGGGGTTCCTGGGTTTGGGAGGGTGGTCTGTAGCAGGCTATAAACTGGAAGGCAGTTTTACCCACTGTTAGTTGCACATGGATAGCCTCTGATGCTTCGTGCTTTGCCACCAACCTGGAGGTGTGGGTATCTTTGATGAATATCGATACTCCCCCTCCTTTTGTGGTTCGGTCCAAGTTTTGGGGCCGAAAAGCATGGTATGAGGTATAACCTGGTAGTGCTGGGGTGCTCTCTTCCCTCATTAGGCCAGTCATTAAGTACAATGCCCCATTTGGCATGTACCTCACTAGATACCTGCAACAACTGGAGACGCTGCAAAAGTAACTCACAAAGAGGATCCTAGCCCTTAAATACTTGTCCTATATTGGCCAGATTCAAAAAACTCCAAACTATTCTCTGTCTCATATTGCCTACTTATAGGCAATCTCTGCTTGATTTACAAAGCCATGTCTAACCCAGCAGGCTCGGTTAGAAATGTTACATCTAAAGAAATCCTAATCCTTCCGCACCATAAGCTCCAGAGAACTCAACCTCATAACCACAATCAACAGAACATGTTGGAGGGACAGGTTCATAACCCAGAGACTGCCCATGCACTGTAATAGATTTTCCATACATGTTAAACAGAGCACCTCACTGGCCCTCTTCAAGAGAAATCTTGATGAGTGGATGTGAAATAGAAAATTCATACCGGGGATTACTACAGTGGCTCTACTTGACAGAGGCACTGGGAACTCAGGTTGGGTGGCACAATGCCAGCGTAATCCTATGGGCTAGGCTTGTAAATATATATATATATATATATATATATATATATATATATATATATATATATATATATATATATATATATATATATATATATATATATATATATAAACAGAGTGAGTTAGACATAAAGCACATATTGAGACACACACATGAATACTTGTGGGAAGTATCACTGTATCAGCAACTGGGAAAGTAGACTGATGAGCACACAATCTGAGACACAGCAGGGGCCCCTTAGAGAAAACCAACAGAATTACAGTAGACTAGTAACCTTTCAGTGCACTTGTAAGCAGGAATGTGCACTGCATATAAATAAAAAGACATGCATTACGAGATATGCAGAATATATAAAGAAGGTATAGATATTCATGAATGCTTGAATTTCAAACCTGACAGTAAAACAGGTAGAGGCAATTTTATTATAACCTCAAGAACGCAAAGACAAATTGTTACATACATACATACATACATATATATGCACATGCATAGAGAAAAAGCGACTATAACCAGGCAAGGTATAGGATGACCAAGGGCATGAGACTGTGGTCTAAGCATGAAATTTTTAATGTGTTATAAAAAATGCACCGTGGTAGTATGCTAGTAGTGGTAATAAAAAGTATGTGAGAAAAAGCATATACTGCATTTGTCTCAGCTGTGAAATGCTGAAGAGTGTAAACTAACTGCACTTCAGTCAAACCTTCAACAAAGGTGTACAAGCTCAAAACATTGAATCACAATAAGTGGGAGAAACAAAGTGAAAAAAGAAACTCATGGTAATGCAATTTGTATACTGGAAATAGTGATGCTATGATGTCTGAAGGATAACATACAGCAAGAGCTAATGAAGAAAAAAAAATTTACAACAGTGCTTAGACTGCATTTCAAAGATGCCTGTCATTGTTGGGTGATAAACAGGGAATAGATACTGGACAGTTTTTATTGCAAGCATAACCAGCCAAAGCAATATTGTGCTGTAAAAAGAGGAAAAATGTGTTTGATTATAAAAGTGCAGCTAGTTGAATGCAGGCCACACCAACAAGCCACGAGTCAAATAATTGCCAGTGCATGGAAAAAGATTTGTAGTAACAAACATGAAACAGAAATACTACTGCCTAGGCCTGAATAATTATTAGACCTAGTTTATCAAAACAAGTACATAGTAAAGTACATAGCAATTCAGTGCTAGAGAGGCAACAGTTCTGAGTGTGACAAGACAGGTTTCTAGCTGAGTGAAATGCAGTGATTTCAGCTGACCTAATTGCCATAGATGGGGGAAGGTAAACAGAAAAGGACATACTTGAAACGTAACCTTTTCACACTTCCTCTAAGAAAGCCACCCCATGCTGAGAGTTTGTGTAATCTGACCTGCAGTATGGTAAGAAGGCAGTTTGAAAACCTTGCCTTTGGGTGATCATGTGACTTAAACAGTGCTAAAATGTAAACAAACTGCTCAAGCTAAAAGGAGCATAGTGCCCCTTTAAGGGTTCTTCAAAAATACTTCTCAAATCTGAAAAATTACTGAATTTATTCCAATTAGTACTCACTACTCTTTTGATCTGAGTAGCTTT